>NC_069501.1:375812978-376137978 GCF_027579735.1 Bombina bombina
TTAGAGTTAAATCAATTTTTGCTTAAAAGTTAGACAAAGTATAGTACA
This sequence comes from Bombina bombina, assembly GCF_027579735.1. Lineage (NCBI taxonomy): Eukaryota > Metazoa > Chordata > Amphibia > Anura > Bombinatoridae > Bombina > Bombina bombina. The sequence goes on from NC_069501.1 coordinate 375,813,027, forward strand.
CTGTATAGGCAGCTATAAGAATCAAGGTATTAGTGGCATAATATGCATCACTGTAGTGTCTAACCATTAGGGAAATAAGACGTAGTGTGTAGCTATACCAATAAAGCTATACATACTATAATTAAAGGATCATTTACTAGGGGAATGTATCTCCTATATATGGAACATATTATGTCATTACTGAACCTAAAGGAAACAATGCCAGTCAAGATTTACATTCAGTCCATAGGAGTGGACAGTGTTGAGGCGGTATATCCACCTAGCTTCACATCTAAGTAATAGATTTTCTCCTCCTCGTCTCAATGGAGGAATGTGATCTATTAATCTGAATCTGAGATGGAATGTCATTTTTCAAGAAAATGTCAGGCGACAAGTTGGTCACTCTTTCCTTTTTTTAAGGCTGTCCTGATTGCAGAACGATAATTGGTGAATCGTGTCCTCGCAGTTTTCCCAGCATAATACATCAAGCAAGAAAAATTAAAGAGGTACACCACATATTTGGTGGTACAAGTGAGAAAAAATTTAATTGGGTACCTTTTATTCGTGTGGGGATGTTCAAATGTTCCATTGCACGTAGTGCATGAGATACATCTAAAAGAGCCTACTTTTTGTATAGCAGTGTACAGGGTCAGAGATCACTACGCAATCTCTCTAATTCTTAGATCTCCTGTAGGCTACTCTAGGTTTCTTATCAAAAGGTAATGTTGGGTTAGAGGATAGAATGTTCCAATGTTTTGTCACTTGGGTTGGTAAATCCTTCACTGCTGGGTTGTAGGTGGTAAGAAGAGTAATGTTATCTTTATCTTTTTGTAGGGTAGTCTCCTTAAGTAGATTTTCTTGTTTGATGTCATTTAGTTTTAGTGTAATTTCTTTCAAGTTTCCTTTTATAGCCTCTCTAGATAAAGCTAATTTCCAATTCATTGAGTTGTTCTTCTCTTTTTATGGGATCAGAATTGTACGTAGTATCTGTACCTTAGGTATCACATTAATCATAATTTTGGGATGTCAGCTTTGTGCTGACAGCAAAGAGTTTCTGTCTGTTTTCTTTTTGAAAAGGGTAGTATTCAGTTTACCATGTGATTTGTAGATCCTTAGATCAAGAAAATCTGCTTATTGATGATCAGCTGTAATCTTGAGTTTCACCAGGTGATTCAGATCATTGAGATATCTGGTCCAAGCCATCAGATCTTCCATTGTCCCCTTCCAGATGATGAACAAGTCATCAATGTATTGTCTGTACAGGCTGACATTTGGATGTTCAAATACATGCATGACTTCTTTCTCATAACTTTCCATATATATATTGGCATACGCCGTGACCATGTTTGAGCCATCACCATACTGGCAATTTAGAGATAATATGTGTTCTCAAAATGAAAAAAGTTACAGGTCAGACAAAGCTCAACAAGTTTAAGAAAGTTAGCTGGTGGACTAATGTAAGTGTAACGATTCAGGACTGCTTCTACTGCTGCCAATCCATCATGATGAGTAATGATGGTATATAGGCTCGGGACATTAAGAGTGGCGAGGATCTAATCTTGTAATTCTCCATATGAGTGAAGAGTAGTGAACATGTGAATAAAATCTCTTAATGTGAAAAATAAGAAAAATGTGTGTATGTGCGCTGACAGCTGCGAGGATTAAGTCCAATAGTGATTATAAAATAACTATGTAGTGTATGTATAATATGCTCAAAATACTAGAGGATTATATTTACCTCTATACGGTATATCGGATAAAATAAACACAGAACCTAATTTTATAAGAATAAAACACTTTATGTTATTTAATCTTTAAAAATAATTAGAATAAGCATAGATAACAAAAACTAAATTAAGCTAAAATAAAGCTAAAATGTATGACCGGTCATATACATATATGCATGCAAACAAAATTATTTGTATATAAATATCTGGTAATCTAAAAGCACCACTTTAAAAATAGGGTGCAGCAGAGAATTACACTTTGTGGAACAAAAGGTTTGGTGAGGAATTTGTTCTGCTTGGAACTGTGAAATCATAAATGTGTCGTAAGTTCTTTAATGACTGAATTCTTAGTTATGAAAACTTGTATCCACCTAACTGTTCATTCCTTTGAATATATTAACCTTCAAAAAAGTTCCGTTATATAGTGACGGTTAACCAATCGGACAGATCTGTTTAAAGGTTTAAAGGTAGTTCAATACTGGTGTATTGTTAGTGTATTATCCAGGATATTAGTCTTATTCAAAGAACGAGTGACAAATATGACCTAGCTGCAGGGCCACAACACCTCTACAGTGCCTACCTGTCTCACTTTGTGGTATGAATTGTCAGTTGGGTTCAAGCACAGGTGTCTGGAGCGGCTCCTAACAGTCGGCGGTGTCACCGATCCTCTCGGAAGTAGATCCGGCTTGAACGAAACTTTGCGCAGAGTATGTAGGAGAGAGGCGAAAAATAGTTCCGGACAATCTCTCTCAATCTTTGATGATCATGTTATATTAACACCTTGTGGTTTGTTGTCTGACTCCTTCAACGCGTTTCGCCATGTACCATGGCTTTATCAAGATGGTTCAGACATATTTTAAACCTCTTTATATACGTATGCTTCGTCCGTGATTAGTCTATTGATTTTCATGATGTTTATTTTAAGGTGGATTTTGGATAAGGTGGAATATTGTGATTGTCAAATCCCTTATTTCTGATCTGTCATATCTTAACAATTAATACTGTTTGCACAATGTTAAAAATATAAAAAAATATAAAAAAATATAAAAAAATATAAAAAATATATAATACATTTAAAACCATGTAATATGTTAATATAAAAAATGATGAATAACATTAATATATGCACACTTTCTAAAATATGATGCATAGGGATGTGCATAGACAGTGCCTAAAAATAATACTATTCTTAAATGAGGCTTTTTCTTAAAAATACTTGATTGAGAATAAATGAGATATCTCATATTTATATTGTATGTAAAAACTCCAAGGACAAAAATTATACACCAATGTTGTTAAACCGATATTGTCTATGTGTGTAAATACATTTCAATGAGTATTTCGTTACTCTCAAAAAATGCCAACTATAAAAAAATTATATTATATATTCTAAAAATTCTTTATAAAAAAGGGGACATAACTGTGCATTAGAAAGGGTCCTGATATGGAAAATCAGTATTAGTGTGATATAAAATAGGTATTGATCTTTGATACCTGATTTGTTACTTAGGAGGAATAGATGTGCTGGAAGAGGTTGATTTTACTCTAAAATGAATGGGTGTAAATCCAATTCTGAGTTTAGTCCCTGAGGGTACAAAGTTTGGAGCTCAAAGATCAATTCTGCTTCTTTTCTAAGGAGCAGTTTATCAAAATCTCCTCCTCTCCATGGTTTATTGATTCGACAGATGCCCCAATATCTAAGGTCATTTACATTATTATGGTGTACTGTCCTAAAATGTTCATACAACCTAGTGTCCTGATCTCCTTTTTTAATTAGGTTTAGATGTTCTCTAATTCTTGTTCTCAGAACTCTAGAGGTCTCTCCCAAATACTGTTTCCCACAAGTACACTGGATCAAATATATGATCCCTTTGTCACTACATCTAAAGGTCTCTCTGATTTTGTATTTTTTGCCCGTGTTTGTGGATTTGTACTCCTTACATTTTGTGCTGTGTTGGCAGGCTTTACAGCTATAACAGGGATAATAGCCCTGTAATTTCTTTCCAGTTAAATCTTTATCTTTCATTCTGTTCATTTTGTTTCTTAAAATCACTAGGTGCGAGAATGTTCTTAATGTTGGTTGCTTTTCTGAAAACAATACTGGGGTATTCTGAAATGCTTTTCCCTAAAATCGGGTCTGATTTGATCAAATGCCAGTGTTTATTTAAAATTTTAGTTAAATGTTTGTAATGACAACTATAGTTCGTGACTAGTGGTATTTTTAGGGTTTCACTGGTTTTATTATCTCCCCTTTATTTTTTGGTGAGTATGTTCTTTCTATCCAAATTTCTAATTTTGGTGATATTTTCTTTTAAAATTTCTTGATTATAACCTTTTTCTAGGAATCGGTTTTCTAAGACTTTGACTTGTGTGTCAAAGTCAGAAATTTTTGAACAATTTCGTCTAATTCGAAGAAATTGGCCCTTAGGGGTGTTATCTATCCATCTTTTTAAATGACAGCTGTGTGTTGGAATGTAATTATTAGCATCCGTTGTCTTAAAATGATTTTTCATTGCTAGTTCTCCTTGTTCTATGTAAATATCTAAGTCTAAGAATGTTATTTGTTGCTTGCTTATTGTGTATGTGAATTTCAAATTGAGATTGTTTTGATTCATGTCTTCAAAAAAGGTGATAAGACTGTCTTCACTCCCCTTCCACACTATTAAAATATCATCAATGTATCTTTTGAATAGCACAAGGTTTGCCCCCAGCTCATGCTCATGGGTAAATTGGTATTCCCATTTACCCATGAATAAATTGGCATAGCTGGGGGCAAACCTTGTGCCCATAGCAGTACCCTGCAGCTGAAGATATAGGTTATCGTTAAATGCAAAGACATTGTTTTCCAGTATAAATTTTATACTATTTAGGATGAACTGTTTGTGTTTCATTTGCGTTCTGGTTTCACTTTTTAGGAACCAATCTACAGCCACAATACCTTTGTCGTGTTGGATACTAGTGTACAATGAACTAACGTCGCTAGTTGCTAAAATATAAGTGTCTTCCCATTTCAAGTTTTCTAGTAAATTTAAAACATCTGTAGTGTCCTTAAGGTATGTTGGCAATTCTTGGACATATTTTTGAAGTTGTGTGTCTACATATAAAGATAAATTTGAGCAGATGGAGGATATACCAGAAATTATGGGGCGCCCTGGTGGGTTAGATAGATCTTTATGAATCTTGGGTAAGAAATAGAACATGGCCATTTTAGGGTGTTTCTGATAAATAAAATCGAATTCTTTGGTGTTAATTATATTATTTAGTTTGACCTCTTTTAAAATGTTATATAGGTTTGTATTAATTTTATTCATAGGATTTAATTTAAGTTTTTTATAAGTATCTATATCGTTCAATAAACGATTCGCTTCCCCAATGTACTTATCTGTGTCCATAATGACTAATCCCCCACCTTTGTCCGCCGGTTTGATGGTAATGGTTTTGTCTTTTTGTAATTGTGTAAGAAACTCTCTCTCTTTTTTAGTCATATTGTATTTAATCTTTCTTTTATCCTCTGTATCTATTTTAGCTATTTCAGATAAAACAGATTTTTCGAAAACTTCAATATTGCTTCCTTTGCTTTGATAAGGGTAAAACCTAGATTTGGGTTTCAATTGAGTGTGTGTAATGATATTATGTGCCCCAGAAGATTGACTGATTTGTCTTTCTATGGGATTTTTAATAAAGTGTCTTTTTAAGGTTAGTTGTCTGGTGAATTGCTTAATGTGAATGTGGGTTTCAAATTTGTTCATTTTTGCAGTGGGTGCAAAAGTTAAGCCCAGTTTTAGTACTTTAGTTTCATCATCTGAGAGTGTTTTTTGACTGAGATTAAATATACCAGTCTGATCTATTTTTGTTTCTTTTTGGATTGTGCATTTTTTTCCTCCATTTCCCCTAGTTCCTCTATGTTTCTTTTTGATCTCATTCTTCTTTGATCTAATGGGGTGCCGTTCCCTAAAAAATCCCCCGAGATACTAGGTCTTGAGGATTCTTCCTCGGTGTGTGTGTTTTCTGTGTTATCATATTGTGATGCTATTGGTTGGAATCTATTTCTTATAGGGATAGACCACTCCCTTTTCTTTAAATGATTGGATTTGTTCCCTGAGGGAAACCTTTCCTGTTCAATGTGATGATTTTTATAATTTTCATAATTTCTACTGAATTGATCTTCATTATAACTCCTATGTCTTGGTTCGTAAAAGTGTTGTGTGTGATTTCTATCATCATAATACTCGTTGTTTGTCCCAGTGTTCTTTCTAAACCAATAATTGTCTTCTTTTTGGTTATTGTGCCTATTGTGTCTATCATCTTGATCGTTATAGTGAACAGTTCTTCTATCTTGCCTATATCTATTGTGTCCTGGTGGGGTGAAATAGTGATTCTCTCTACGTGACCACATATCTTGAGGGTGGGTATGTGAATTATAACCTTCATATCCTTGTGAATGTGAATTATTTCTAATATAGTGATTTCTATTATGTGGTTCCTGAGTGTGATTCCCATTGTAACATCCTCTGTGTCTTGGTCTGTAATTGTGTTCATTAGGTTTCGAGATTATTGGTCTTCTCCATGTCTTATTCTGTTAGTGGTAATATTTTGATTTTTATTCTTGTTTTCTTGAAACGTTATTTCTGTATTTGCTGTTTCAACTGAATCCATATTTTCTATTGTATCTGGGGAGGTGATATTATGGTGGTAATCTTGCTGGTCTCTATTTAGTTTACGCCATTTGATTGATAATATATTTTTACTTGTATTATTTAGATTCTCAATAATTTGTTTTTGTTTACTTGTAAATATGTCATTATCTTGATGGTTTTCTTTGATAGTGTCTATTTTTGTCTTAAAATCTGTTAAGCTGACTGTCCTAGATTTTTTAAGTATTTCTATTAGACCAAATGAGGCTTTTTCTAAAGTCTCAAACAATTCTAAGCTATGTTCTTCATTTAACTCGAAAGTGCATTTCTTTTCAAGTCTGAGCCCTCTTGGTATGAGTTTGTTGGTGATATATTTCTCTAGAAATACTAATTCGATGTTTTGTTTTAATTCTTTAACCATCAAACTTTCTAGTTTGGACATCAATTCTCCTAAGTCTATATTTTCAATTGTGTCAATTGTGTTAGTCTCAATGGTCATATTTGAAAGTAGTTGTTCTCTTACTGTGAAGAGTTCTATAATGAATTTTTCTATTTCATATGAGATATATGATAATATATAGAGAGTGGGTGAGAAATGCTGCTACCAAATGAATGGGAGAACAAGGAGAACTAGCAATGAAAAATCATTTTAAGACAACGGATGCTAATAATTACATTCCAACACACAGCTGTCATTTAAAAAGATGGATAGATAACACCCCTAAGGGCCAATTTCTTCGAATTAGACAAAATTGTTCGAAAATTTCTGACTTTGACACACAAGTCAAAGTCTTAGAAAACCGATTCCTAGAAAAAGGTTATAATCAAGAAATTTTAAAAGAAAATATCACCAAAATTAGAAATTTGGATAGAAAGAACATACTCACCAAAAAACAAAGGGGAGATAATAAAACCAGTGAAACCCTAAAAATACCACTAGTCACGAACTATAGTTGTCACCACAAACATTTAATTAAAATTTTAAATAAACACTGGCATTTGATCAAATCAGACCCAATTTTAGGGAAAAGCATTTCAGAATACCCCAGTATTGTTTTCAGAAAAGCAACCAACATTAAGAACATTCTCGCTCCTAGTGATTTTAAGAAAAAAATTAACAGAATGAAAGATAAAGATTTAACTGGAAAGAAATTACAAGGCTATTATCCCTGTTATAGCTGTAAAGCCTGCCAACACAGCACAAAATGTAAGGAGTACAAATCCACAAACACGGGCAAAAAATACAAAATCAGAGAGACCATTAGATGTAGTGACAAAGGGATCATATATTTGATCCAGTGTACTTGTGGGAAACAGTATTTGGGAGAGACCTCTAGAGTTCTGAGAACAAGAATTAGAGAACATCTAAACCTAATTAAAAAAGGAGATCAGGACACTAGGTTGTATGAACATTTTAGGACAGTACACCATAATAATGTAAATGACTTTAGATATTGGGGCATCTGTCGAATCAATAAGCCATGGAGAGGAGGAGATTTTGATAAACTGCTCCTTAGAAAAGAAGCAGAATTGATCTTTGAGTTCCAAACTTTGTACCCTCAGGGACTAAACTCAAAATTGGATTTACACCCATTCATTTTAGAGTAAAATCAACCTCTTCCAGCACATCTATTCCTCCTAAGTAACAAATCAGGTATCAAAGATCAATACCTATTTTATATCACACTAATACTGATTTTCCATATCAGGACCCTTTCTAATGCACAGTTATGTCCCCTTTTTTATAAAGAATTTTTAGAATATATAATATAATTTTTTTATAGTTGGCATTTTTTGAGAGTAACGAAATACTCATTGAAATGTATTTACACACATAGACAATATCGGTTTAACAACATTGTTGTATAATTTTTGTCCTTGGAGTTTTTACATACAATATAAATATGAGATATCTCATTTATTCTCAATCAAGTATTTTTAAGAAAAAGCCTCATTTAAGAATAGTATTATTTTTAGGCACTGTCTATGCACGTCCCTATGCATCATATTTTAGAAAGTGTGCATATATTAATGTTATCCATCATTTTGTTTATTAACATATTACATGGTTTTAAATGTATTATATATTTTTTATATTTTTAACATTGTGCAAACAGTATCAATTGTTAAGATATGACAGAACAGAAATAAGGGATTTGACAATCACAATATTCCACCTTATCCAAAATCCACCTTAAAATAAACGTCATGAAAATCAATAGACCAATCACGGACGAAGCATACGTATATAAAGAGGTTTAAAATATGTCTGAACCATCTTGATAAAGCCATGGTACATGGCGAAACGCGTTGAAGGAGTCAGACAACAAACCACAAGGTGTTAATATAACACGATCATCAAGGATTGAGAGAGATTGTCCGGAACTATTTTTCGCCTCTCTCCTACATACTCTGCGCAGAGTTTCGTTCAAGCCGGATCTACTTCCGAGAGGATTGGTGACACCGCCGACTGTTAGGAGCCGCTCCAGACACCTGTGCCTGAAACCAACGGACAATTCATATCACAAAGTGAGACAGGTAGGCACTGTAGAGGTGTTGTGGCCCTGCAGCTAGGTCATATTTGTCACTCGTTCTTTGAATAAGACTAATATCCTGGATAATTGTAAGGATTCCAGTCCTGCTTTTACTTTTTGCCTCAACTCACCTTCCTCACCTGTACTTAAGGCATCCCCCCGCCCCAAACAAGTGCTTAGTTGTTGAGTATTGTTTGCTGAAACCAGTGCTCTGTTTCTTATAAGCTATATTCTTACAAAAAGAAGATTTACTTCAACTACTTTAACATTTGGGATTACAAATACCAGCTGCAGTTTGGTCTCATAAAGGGACTAATAACAACTAGTCTCATTCATCCTGAAGTTTGCTATTCCAAGAAGTATTAATTTATTTCAACTCCACATCTCTACAGGAATTGCTACTTAATTCCCAACAGGAGGATTCTACCTACTACCGCTACGGCATTTGTATCAAATCTAATTTACCTTGGATGCCTAAAGTAACGGCTAATTTCAAATATCATGTTTTCTCTTGAACTTATCTAAATTGACTTTGTCTCTCAGATATTACTATGTTTTGCAACGTATGTTTCATTTAATTTTATAAACTTTCTTTGATTCATTCTCATACCGGACAGTAACGGACTTTACGTGACGTCACACAGCTTCATTCATCTCAGCGTGCCATAAAGCTCCTTACAACTCAGCGTGTCTCACAGCACCTATTACACTCACTGGTCTGTGTTCAGATATCCACGCTGCAAGCATTATTCAGTGTGCTGTGTCTCGCAGCAGGTCACGCCCCTGTCAGCAGCTGCAGTCTGTGTGTCTCACATCTCTCACGCTTCAGTGCTTATTACAATGAACACTATCTCTCTCATTTGGGTTTGAGCACAACCAATGTCAAAAGTTGTTATTAATACTAATACTTACTTTCAGTCTCTAAATATTTATATGGTATAACAATAATATATAACCATATAAAGACTTTCTGCCCTTCCTTATAAAAATCACCCTGAGTAAAACAGTCTATGCTGATATAATAGCCTGTACTTCAGTTGTGAAACAAATATAATTTATTTAGACTCTGCAGTTGTGATTCAAATAACCAAGGAACCTGATATAACAACTAAGCCATAAATAATGGATCCAGCAGAGCTTCCTCAAATTGTTTATAATTTAACACAAAGAGTTGACTAACTTAGTCAAGCCTTTAGAGAGTTACAATTAGAAAATGAAACTTTAAGAAAAGTAATAAAAGACACTGTCTCTACTAAACAGAGCCTTCCTGACAATCTGTCAGAACCATTTATTGCACCTCCAGATTTTTTCAATGGAGATAGGAATTTATACCGTCAATTTAAAAATGCTTGTCTGCTTAATTTCACCCTTAAACCTAGAACATACCCAAATGATAGGGTTAAAGTCCTTACAATGATAAGCTATTTAAGAGGTGAACCTCGCATTTGGGCAGACACTCTCTTTGAGACAAATAATGCTGTTCTCTCATCTTTTTCATCTTTTCTGGATATCATGGATGAATTATACTATGATTCTAACCTACAGTATACTGCTGAGAAAAAGATGAGGAACCTAAAACAAGGTATCAAACCTGTTGATTGTTACATAACAGAATTCAAGCAATATTCTATTGACTCTCAATGGAACGCCATTGCTTTAAAAAACCAGTTCAGGCTTGGACTCTCTGACGCAGTAAAAGATGAATTAGCCCGAACTGAGTTACCTGAAACATTGGAAGGCCTTATGAAGCTCAGCAGGCAAATTGATAGGAGATTACGTGAAAAAAGATTTGAACGTCAACACCCTGAAATTGTTTACAAGATGGATAAGGTTCTAAACCATCCCACTTCTAACAGTCCTCATACTGGTTCAACTGGTGCTGAAGCAATGGATATAAGTTTTATTAGAGGACCTCTAACTCCTGAAGAACGCATCAGAAGGAAGACTAGAGGCCTCTGCATGTATTGCGCATCCTCATCTCATACTTTAAAGGATTGCCCCTCTTTGCCACAGAACAAGAAGAGTAAGTACCATACCAATCTTTCTCTCCAGTCAAAGCATAACAACCCTCTTCATTGTTCTTTACTCCTTTCTCTACAGTGGGCAAATAAGCAAGTGACCATTCCAGCCATCTTGGATACAGGAGCACAAGGAAACTACATTGACAGTTCTCTGGTTTCAAAAAATAAAATACCATTGATAAAAAAGTTGTCTCCTATTTTCCTTCGTGTGGTTGATGGCTCTGAGATATCATCAGGGCTGATTACACATCACACCATCCCGCTCTCTGTCACCACATTAAAAACACATCATGAACATCTCACTTTTGATGTAATCACTTCTCCATTATTCCCAATAGTACTTGGGATAGCTTGGTTACAGCTACACGAACCTGATATTAATTGGAAATCCTTAATTTCTTAAATTTCCTTAAATTCTGATTTCTGTCAACAGACTTGCCATAGAACCTTTTTTCACAGTTTATCCTCCACATCAGAAACTCTGATACCAGAAATGTACAAGCAGTTCTCTGAAGTCTTCAGTAAGAAGGAAGCAGACACCCTTCCCCCACACAGAATCTATGACTGCCCTATTGAATTGAAACCTGGAACCACACCACCTATTGGACATTTATACCCACTTTGTCAACCAGAACTGGATCATCTAAAGACTTACCTAGATGAAAATCTAAAGAAAGGGTTTATCCGTCCTTCGGTTTATCCGTCCTTCGTTTTTTTGTGCGGAACAAAGACCAATCTCTTCGGCCTATCATTGACTTCAGACAATTGAACAAAATAACCATAAAAAACCGATACCCTCTCCCCCTCATTCCTGAACTCATAGAAAGACTCAGGCATGCTCAGATTTTTACTAAATTAGATTTGAGAGGGGCGTACAATTTAGTGCGTATCCGAGAGGGGGATGAGTGGCTTACCGCTTTTAGAACTAGGTATGGGTTGTTTGAATATCTAGTTATGCCCTTCGGCTTAACTAACGCACCCGCAACTTTCCAGTTATTTATTAATGACATTTTCCATGATCTCCTTGACACATGTGTTGTTGTCTACCTAGATGACATTCTAATCTATTCCACAAATCTAGAAGAACATATCAAACATGTTAGTTGGGTTTTAGCAAGACTCCAAGTCCATCGGCTCTACGCCAAATTGGAAAAATGTATTTTCCACACCAACAAAATAGAGTTCCTGGGTTACTCCATCAGCCCAAATGGGATTCAAATGCAAGATAACAAAGTGGAAGTAGTAAAATCAAGGCCCACACCTTCAACATGGAAAGAACTACAAAAGTTTCTTGGCTTCAGTAACTATTACAGAAAGTTCATTCGCAATTTCTCAAAAATTGCGAAACCTCTGACTAAATTAACTAGTGCTAATTGCTCTTTCCAGTGGACTAAAGAGCAGGATGATGTGTTCAGCTTCCTGAAGAATTCCTTTTCATCTGCTCCCATTCTGAAATATCCTGATCCAAACCTTCAATATACCCTAGAGGTGGATTCTTCAGATTATGCTCTTGGCGCTGTCCTCTCCCAAAGACAGTCTCCTAAAGAACCACTACACCCAGTTGGGTTCTATTCAAAAATTATGACTTCAGCAGAGATCAATTATTCCATTGGGGACAAGGAACTTCTAGCCATTAAAAGAGCCTTTGAATTCTGGAGACATCTTCTTGAAGGTACCTCCCTACCTATAGTGATTTACACTGATCACCGGAATTTGGAATATCTACAAAATAACAAAACTTTATCTGGACGTCAAGTGAGATGGAGTCTCTACTTTAGTCGTTTCAATTTTCAAATCATGTACAGGCCGGGATCAAAAAATGGGAAGGCAGATGCACTCTCTCGACGAGATTCAAGACCTGTACAAGAAGACTCTCCTACTAGCATTCTTCCCCCTACTCGCTTCCTTGCTATCCTATCTCAACAGGATAAGGAATACCAATCTGATCTATCTTCAGAAGACCAAACCCTACTAGATAGCCTAAGCCTCCAGAATGGTTTTTACTTTCATGGTTCTAAACTATATATTCCAGAACGTTTCAGACAGAAAATAATCAAAGATCATCATGACCCTCCACTAATTGGTCATCCAGGTATCAAACGTACACATGAGCTCATCTCCAGAAGTTACTGGTGGTCATCGATGAAAACCAGTATAAAGGAATATATACAACATTGTACAACCTGTACAGTATCAAAACCAGAAAGGAGACCTCCCTATGGCTATTTAATTCCTCTGGAAGTACCAGAATCTCCTTGGTCTCATTTGGGAATGGATTTTATAGTTGATTTACCACCTAGTTCTGGACAAACTACCATTTTAGTTGTTACAGATCATTTTACTAAAATGGCACATTTTATTCCTTATCACAAGTTACCCACTTCCATTGAAACAGCATACTTATTTCTAAACCACATTGTACGATACCACGGGTTACCCTCCATTTTAACTACTGATAGAGGAACCCAATTCACCTCACGCTTCTGGAAAGCACTCACTAAAGCACTCCAAATCGATCAAAGGTTAAGCACAGCCTTCCACCCTCAGACTAACGGCCAAACTGAGAGACTCAATCAGTGGCTTGAGCAATATCTACGTTGCTATTGCTCATATCATCAAAATAAATGGACTTCTTTTCTCTCTATGGCTGAATTTGCCTATAATAATACCATTAACAGCACTACAAATTACTCTCCCTTTTTCGCCAATTATGGTTTTAATCCAAGATTCACTATCCAAACGACCTCTACACATGACTCACCATCTGTTGATGTGTTAACACAAAACATAGCTGAAAATTTCCTACACTTACGTGATAACATCAAACAAGCTCAGGCTTCTCAGAAGAAATTTTATGATTTACGTTGTAGAGCTTCTCCGAAATATTCCATAGGGGACTATGTTTGGTTATCTTCCAAAAACATTAAAATGCACTTACCAAGTAAAAAATTGGCTGGGTTGTTCCTTGGCCCATTCAAAATTCTACACATCATCAATGAAAATGCCGTCCAGCTTGACCTACCTGATTCTTTACCCATCCACCCAACTTTCCATGTATCATTATTGAAACCCTACTTGGGAGATAAGCCTGATGTACCTCTTCTACCCCCTTCTCCTATTCAATTGGGCACTGATGTCTATGAAGTTTATGATCTTTTGGACTCAAGACATTATAATGGAAAATTACAGTATCTGGTCCGATGGAAAGGGTTCGCCCCAGAGGATGACACTTGGGAACCTCATGCACACATTAATGCTCCGAAGCTTATTGCTCGTTTCCATAGACGCTATCCAAGTAGACCTAAATTTCAACCCGTGGTCGGCTTGCTTGAGGGGGGGATCTGTAAGGATTCCAGTCCTGCTTTTACTTTTTGCCTCAACTCACCTTCCTCACCTGTACTTAAGGCATCACCCCGCCCCAAACAAGTGCTTAGTTGTTGAGTATTGTTTGCTGAAACCAGTGCTCTGTTTCTTATAAGCTATATTCTTACCAAAAGAAGATTTACTTCAACTACTTTAACATTTGGGATTACAAATACCAGCTGCAGTTTGGTCTCATAAAGGGACTAATAACAACTAGTCTCATTCATCCTGAAGTTTGCTATTCCAAGAAGTATTAATTTATTTCAACTCCACATCTCTACAGGAATTGCTACTTAATTCCCAACAGGAGGATTCTACCTACTACCGCTATGGTATTTGTATCAAATCTAATTTACCTTGGATATCTAAAGTAACGGCTAATTTCAAATATCATGTTTTCTCTTGAACTTATCTAAATTGACTTTGTCTCTCAGATATTACTATGTTTTGCAACGTATGTTTCATTTAATTTTATAAACTTTCTTTGATTCATTCTCATACCGGACAGTAACGGACTTTACGTGACGTCACACAGCTTCATTCATCTCAGCGTGCCATAAAGCTCCTTACAACTCAGCGTGTCTCACAGCACCTATTACACTCACTGGTCTGTGTTCAGATATCCACGCTGCAAGCATTATTCAGTGTGCTGTGCCTCGCAGCAGGTCACGCCCCTGTCAGCAGCTGCAGTCTGTGTGTCTCACATCTCTCACGCTTCAGTGCTTATTACAATGAACACTATCTCTCTCATTTGGGTTTGAGCACAACCAATGTCAAAAGTTGTTATTAATACTAATACTTACTTTCAGTCTCTAAATATTTATATGGTATAACAATAATATATAACCATATAAAGACTTTCTGCCCTTCCTTATAAAAATCACCCTGAGTAAAACAGTCTATGCTGATATAATAGCCTGTACTTCAGTTGTGAAACAAATATAATTTATTTAGACTCTGCAGTTGTGATTCAAATAACCAAGGAACCTGATAATAATACACTAACAATACACCAGTATTGAACTAACTACATTTAAACGGATCTGTCCGATGATTGGTTAACCGTCACTATATAACGGAACTTTTTTGAAGGTTAATATATTCAAAGGAATGAACAGTTAGGTGGATACAAGTTTTCATAACTAAGAATTCAGTCGTTAAAGAACTTACGACACATTTATGATTTCACAGTTCCAAGCAGAACAAATCCCTCACCAAACCTTTTGTTGCACAAAGTGTAATTCTCTGCTGCACCCTATTTTTAAAGTGGTGCTTTTAGATTACCAGATATTTATATACAGAATCAAATAATTTTGTTTGCATGCATATATGTATATGACCGGTCATACATTTTAGCTTTATTTTAGCTTAATTTAGTTTTTGATATCTATGCTTATTCTAATTATTTTTAAAGATTAAATAACATAAAGTGTTTTATTCTTATAAAATTGGGTTCTGTGTTTATTTTATCCGATATACCGTATAGAGGTAAATATAATCCTCTAGTATTTTGAGCATATTATACATACACTATTGGACTTAATCCCCGCAGCTGTCAGCGCACATACACACATTTTTCTTATTTTTCACAATATTTCTCAACATATCTGTTTTATGGGAACAGATTAGTGTATGTGCAGGGGATAGATTTGTGCACCTTATACCTTCTCTTTTAGCAGAATAAAATCTCTTAGAATTATTCCATATGAAATACAATTGGTTATAGCAGACCATCAATAAAGATTGCAATCTTGTAGGAGTGACCCCCTGGCCAAATCAATTGGACGTCCTGGAGGGTTGCACAAGTCTTTAGGAACCTTTAGTAAGGTATAGAGTATTGGGCATGAAGTAGAGATATATTTGTGTATCTTTATCAATGTAGCCATTTGCAAATCATTTAGTTAATACTAAATCAATCTGTTTTAAAGGTTTTCATGGGGTTCATCTCCAAGGGTTGGTAAACACATGTAATTGGCTGTTGATCTCTGCACTATATTGATGATAGTCCATGACTACAAGAGCTCCTCCCTTATCGCCAGGGCGAATTATTATGGATGTGTCCTGACACAATGTACGTATAGCCATCCTTTCCTCCTTGGAGAGGTTTGATCTTGGTGGAAGTTTATTTTTGTCCTGAATATTTGGAATTTAGTATCCTTATAAAAGTTTTAATACTTGCTTTTGTGTTGATGGGTTTGAAAGTACTTATTTTCTTACAAGGATGAGGCATATGGTGTTGATCACTAGTTTGGAAAAAGTCTCTTAATTTGAGTAATCTTTGAAATTTCATAAGATTAATATGTAAGATAAAGTCATGCATAGAAGCTGAAAGAACAAAAGATAAACCTTTATTTTATAAGCTTGTCTCACTCCCAGTGAGTGTAGAGCTGCTGATATTAATAATGAGCTCTGGGACACCTGCTATCTTGGGGGTAGTGGGGGTCTTTTGTTTGTATCCTCCCTCCTGGGTTATGGTCTCTGCCTCTTCTTGAGCCACCGGATCTTGTGGTTACCCCATGAAAAACCTGCTGCTGGGATGTGGATGCTCCTTGTGATGCTGTCAAAGAAGGTGTGTTTTCATTGTCCGAACTCAAGCTGCTATCAACTGTGGTAAGATTGGGTTGCGTATTGGTATCTTTTCCTCCATGGTCGTTGTGGGTGTACCCTCTGAGTGCCGGTTGGCCAGCCATATATCCTTCTATCAGTATAATCATTGCTCGCATTCTATAGATTTCTGTTCTTGAATGCCAAAAGTTCATTCTTATAAGTGTCCACCTGAGTTTTTTAGCTTATCAAGCCAGTCTTTAGGTTCATATGATCTCAGTGTCTCTTCTTTGGTCTTATTAAAGGTGGTTATTTCCTCTCTCATCCTTGTAAGGAGATTTCTGACCTCCTCAATTACCAAAACAATGAGGTCCATGGAACAATTATTCAAAATCTGGCACCACTTCACACAGAAACTTTGATTGTTTTAGCCGAGTCGGGGTATTGCGAATACAAACTTACCTGTGAAATAAAAATAAAACCTAAGATAGCTACAATATAACTATTAGTTATATCATAGCTCGCTTAGTTTTTTTTTACAGGTATGTATTTAGTTTTAAATAGGTATTATTTAGGTAATAATTGTAAGGTTTATTTAGATTTATTTTAATTATATTTAAGGTATGGAGTGTTAGCGTTAGGGTTAGACTTTTGCTTAGGGTTACGTTAGGGTCAGGTTTAGGGGTTAATATATTTATGTAGTGATGTGGGAGGCCAGAGGTTTAGGGGGTAATAGTTTAATTTAGTATATTTTGTTGTGGGGGCTTGCGGTTTAGTGGTCAATAGGTTTATTATAGCGGCGGTGTGAGCGGACGGCAGATTAGGGGTTAATAATATTTAAGTAGTGTTTGCAATATGGGAGGGCAGCAGTTTAGGGGTTAATAGGTTTATTATAGTGGCGAAGATTTTGAGGAGCTGCGGAATAGGGGTTAATAAAAATTTTTTAGTGGCGGTGATGTTGGGAGCAGCAGATTAGGGTTAATACATTTATTATAGTGTTTGCGATGCGGGAGGGCCTCGGTTCAGGGGTTAATAGGTTGTTTATGGGTGTTAGTGTACTTTTTAACACTTTAGTTATGAGATTTATGCTACAGCTTTGTAACATAAAACTCATAACTACTGACTTTAGATGGTGGCACGGATCTTGTCAGTATAAGGTGTACCGCTCACTTTTTGGCCTCCCAGGCAAATTCATAATACCGGCGCTATGGAAGTCCCATTGAAAAAGGACTTTTTTAAAAGTGTGGTACTGACGTTGTGTGACGGCTAAAAAGGTGTGCGGTACACCTATACCTACAAGACTTGTAATAGCGGCGTTAGGGAAAAAGCAGCGTTATGAAGAATAACTATGCCAAACTCGTAATCTAGCTGAAAGTGAATCAAACAGTATGCTTAAATAGCCAGTAACTCCGCCTCCAGGATGTGACACAATTACAATATCATAAGATTCATACATCAATATAACATGCAAAAACAACATATAAATTAATTGATCATATTCTAAATATAATAAGTGAATGCGTGTCCATTAAGATCAATACGTAAGCTAAAACAAAAATCAGAGAACAGGCGAGGTATCAGAGCGTTAGGTAACATCTGTGATAAACAACATTCTATTTATATACAATGGTGAAAAGATCCAGACTCAAATACCTACAATTATCCGAAAGAAACACATAAGTATAGTAACCATAGCGGTACAGCTCATACCTTGTAAAATTATATCAACACATAGTAGTACCCTGCGCTGCATATTCACATATTCGTGACGTAAATGGCACGCCCCATTCTGTAACAACTGGGAAAGTGTTTAGTGTTACTTTAATCCTCTATGACAACAGTTTCACACACATGAGCATCATGATATAGAACAGCAGCTCCAAAATCTGGATTCAAGCACACGCCACAAACTCCCTAATAAGTCTGGAAGAACCAGTTTTTACTAAAATAAATAAACTGATCGAAATGACCCCGGTTTTCTGACTATGCAATTCATGGTAAAGTAGATTCAGGGGACACAGCAAATCTAAAAAAAAACACATGATTGTGTATATAACTGCATAATACGCATTAAAGGTGTGTGCATATTAGGAATCCAGAACGAAAAGACTATGGCCTCTAGTTATGAAAGTCTGGCGGACCTGATCCGCAAGTGCGGATCAGGTCCGCCAGACTTTGCTGAATACGGCGAGTAATACGCTCGCCATATTCATCATTGCACCAGCAGCTCACAAGAGCTGCTGGTGCAACACCGCCCCCTGCAGACTTGTGCCCAATCGGCCGCCAGCAGGGGGGTGTCAATCAAGCCAATCGTACTCGATCGGGTTGTATTGTTGCGATGTCTGTCCGCCTGCTCAGAGCAGGCGGACAGGTTATGGAGCAGCAGTCTTTGTGACCGCTGCTTCATAACTGCTGTTTCTGGCGAGTCTGATGACTCGCCAGAAACACGGGGCATCAAGCTCCATAAGGAGCTTGATACATATGCCCCCAATAGGTTATATATCAAAGAAAGATTATAATTATGAATAACTTTTTGGTTGTAGATACCATTGCTCAACTTAAGAATACATTTCTGACTGAGGCAGTTATTTATTGAACAATATGATGTAAGACTTGATATATCTCATAGATTAAATAATTTCCTAAAAAAAAGTACATTAAAGTATTAATTATATATATTAAAAAACAGCTACTTATGCAATTTGCCCATATAAAAACATGTTAATTGCCATTAACCAGGATAGGGAACCCTCAGCAGCTGACTTTCTTTTATTAAGAGCCATTCTACTCCACCCACCCAACCACCCCCATTTTTTTCCTCAGCTACTCTAAAATTAAACAAAAAAAATCTAATACATAGAAATAACAGAATTAAGTCAAACAAATAAGAGCACCAGAAGGTATCTGAGTTCTTAATTTAACTTGTATTTCTTTATTTATCTTGCTCATTAAAATATTCGAAACTTCACGCTGATAGATCTTTCTGTCATCAGTTATCTGATTGTTAATTGTACTTAGTGCAATGGTTTTGTTTAACTGTTAATTGTAACAATGGGAAACCTATGACTTTCTGTGCTTCCATGGATGTCATTTACCTCGTGGATGTGGACTTCTTTCTGTATAAATGTCTCCAATAAAAAGTATTAAAAAAGCTAACATATACAGTATATATATATATATATATATATATATATATATATATATATATATATGTAGGATTAAGTAAAATGTGTCTCCTCAGAGACCTGAGTTGACACAAGTGTTACTCTGAAGTGGGCGCTGGTCAGAAAGGTTATAGGAGATAATGGCTGCTATATAAGACAAATACTGGGAGGGTTGTAAAGCCCTAGACAGTAAGAGTAAATATATATTCAAAAGGTGGATACAGCGCCTATATGTCCAGTATACTGTAGGGGTATGTGAGGAGTATATGTTATAACAAAAAGAAGAAAAGTAAAAAGTACAATAATGTAAGAAGTACAATATTAAAAGAAAATAAATAAAAAATAAAAAAATATTATAATAAAAAATATATGGACATAAAACAATAAATAATGAATGAAAGTCCAGCTAAAGATGGCATATAAAATATATGAACTTAGAAATAGTGTTCATAGAAGTCCTGGAGATGATATAATTCGTAATAAGTCTCCAGATGTAGTAGTTATATAGATTATAGTTGGTATATACTACCCTTACCAGATATTCCCTCAATCGAATGAGGTAAGTATGCCGCACTGGGGGTATATATAGATGATTGGATTTCCTCCTTGTATTCTGCTGTGGTGCCTCTTGTGATGTTCGTTAACCTCTTGGAGTATGCAGGGATATGTTTCTGAAGGTGAGTTGATCCCTTGCACTTCCTATGGGTTAGTGGTTGGCCTCTTGGAGTGCTCTTTCTGTTCTGGTATTGACTATAGCTTCCAGCTTATTTCAGATCACCACTTCTCCCCCTCTGTATCTTCCGTAGCTCTCTGCTTACAACCTTTCCCTAGTGAGTGGAGGTGATTTGGTGCAGCACTCGTTCCATGCGAGGCGTACGTTCCTGGGCCGCATACGACACGATCGGCAGATTCAAGATGGTATCTACAAGTGTAAAGACGGCTTTTCCTTCCGGCTGGTTGAGAAGTTAGCGAGTCACTTCTTCAGGAGGATGATCCTTTAGAGCCAAAGGCAATACATAGTCATCCGGAAGGTATGTGATCACAAGGTGGATGTAGACAGAAGGCGACAAGCAGTAAAGAAGGCAATATCTCCATTCAATTTATTTTCTTTTAATATTGTACTTCTTACATTATTGTACTTTTTACTTTTCTTCTTTTTGTTATAACATATACTCCTCACATACCCCTACAGTATACTGGACATATAGGCGCTGTATCCACCTTTTGAATATATATATATATATATATATATACACTGCTCAAAAAAATAAAGGGAACACTAAAATAACACATCCTAGATCTGAATGAATAAAATATTCTAATTAAATTCTTTGTTCTTTACATAGTTGAATGTGCTGACAACAAAATCACACAAAAATTAAAAAATGGAAATCAAAATTTTCAACCCATGGAGGTCTGGATTTGGAGTCACACTCAAAATTAAAGTTGAAAAACACACTACAGGCAGATCCAACTTTGATGTAATGTCCTTAAACAAGTCAAAATGAGGCTCAGTAGTGTGTGTGGCCTCCACGTGCCTGTATGACCTCCCTACAACGCCTGTGCATGCTCCTGATGAGGTGGCGGATGGTCTCCTGAGGGATCTCCTCCCAGACCTGGACTAAAGCATCCACCAACTCCTGGACAGTCTGTGGTGCAAAGTGAAGTTGGTGGATGGAGCGAGACATGATGTCCCAGATGTGCTCAATTGGATTCAGGTCTGGGGAACGGGAGGGCCAGTCCATAGCATCAATGCCTTCATCTTGCAGGAACTGCTGACACACTCCAGCCACATGAGGTCTAGCATTGTCTTGCATTAGGAGGAACCCAGGGACAACCGCACCAGCATATGGTCTCACAAGGGGTCTGAGGATCTCATCTTGATACCTAATGGCAGTCAGGCTACCTCTGGCAAGCACATGGAGGGCTGTTCGGCCCCTCAAAGAAATGCCACCCCACACCATTACTGACCCACTGCCAAACTGGCCATGCTGGAGGATGTTGCAGGCAGCAGAACGTTCTCCACGGCGTCTCCAGACTGTCACGTCTGTCAAATGTGCTCAGTGTGCCCCTGCTTTCATCTGTGAAGAGCACAGGGCGCCAGTGGCGAATTTCTTGGTGTTCTCTGGCAAATGTCAAACGTCCTGCACTGTGTTGGACTGTAAGCACAACCCCCACCTGTTGACGTTGGGTCCTCATACCACCCTCATGGAGTCTGTTTCTGACCGTTTGAGCAGACACATGCACATTTGTGGCCTGCTGGAGGTCATTTTGCAGGGCTCTGGCAGTGCACCTCCTGTTCCTCCTTGCACAAAGGCGGAGGTAGCGGTCCTGCTGCTGGGTTGTTGCCCTCCTACGGCCTCCTCCACGTCTCCTGATGTACTGGCCTGTCTCCTGGTAGCGCCTCCATGCTCTGGACACTACGCTGACAGACACAGCAATCGTTCTTGCCACAGCTCGCACTGATGTGCCATCCTGGATGAGCTGCACTACCTGAGCCACTTGTGTGGGTTGTAGACTCCGTCTCATGCTACCACTAGAGTGCAAGCACCACCAGCATTCAAAAGTGACCATAACATCAGCCAGAAAGCATAGGAACTGAGAAGTGGTCTGTGGTCACCACCTGCAGAACCACTCCTTTATTGGGGGTGTCTTGCTAATTGCCTATAATTTCCACCTGTTGTCTATCCTATTTGCACAACAGCATGTGAAATTGATTGTCACTCAGTGTTGCTTCCTAAGTGGACAGTTTGATTTCACAGAAGTGTGATTGACTTGGAGATACATTGTGTTGTTTAAGTGTTCCCTTTATTTTTTTGAGCAGTGTATATATATATATATATATATATATATATAAACACAGTCACTGAGTCATCAGCCACTTTATTAGGTACACCTGTTCAATTGCTTGGTAACACAAATTGATAATCAGCCAATCTCATGGCAGCAACTCAAGGCATTTAGACATCTAGACATGGTGAAGACGACTTGCTGCGATTCAAACTGAGCATAATGGGGAAGAAAGGGGATTTAAGTGACTTTGAACGTGGCATGGTTGTTGGTGCCTGACGGGCTGGTCTGAGTATTTTAAAAACTGCTGATCTACTGGGATTTTCACGCACAACCATCTCTAGGGTTTACAGAGAATGGTCAGAAAAAGAGAAAATATCCAGTGAGTGGCAGCTGTGTGTAGACTAAAATGCCTTGTTGATGTCAGAGGTCAGAGGAGAATGGGCAGACTGGTTCAAGATGATAGAAAGGCAACAGTAATTCAAATAACCACTCGTTACAACCAAGGTACACCGAATACCAGGCACAACACATCGAACTTTGATGCAGATGGGCTACAGCAGCAGAAGACCACACTGGGTGTCACTTCTGTCAGCTAAGAACAGGAATCTGAGGCTACAATTCGCACAGGCTCACTAAAATTAGACAATAGAAGATTGGAAAAATGTTGCTTGGTCTGATGAGTCTCGATTTCAGCTGTTACTGTAATGCTCGTGGGATACTCCTCTATCAGACCGAACTCGACCAGTAGTCTTGTTATCCCGGCGTCGAGCCGGAATGATAGGGAATATTCCAGAGCAAGAAAGTAGTAAGATGAGCAGAGTGGCAGTCACTTCAGGCAGGACAGTCCCCAGCGGCAACAACAGAGCAGTTCAAGGGCACACCACTAGAATGGTCAGGCAGGCAGGGTTCGGCAACAAAGAGACAGACCAGCAGTTTAGGGGTTACCCAGGTAGAGTTATCAGTAGGCAGGCAGGAATCAGCAACAGTATAACAGTCCAGCAACTTAGGGGTTAATCAGGTAGAGTTATCAGTAGGCAGGCAGGAATCAGCAACAGTATAACAGTCCAGCAATTTAGGGGTTAACCAGGTAGAGTAGTCAGTAAACAAGCAGGAATTAGCAGCAGTAAATCAGTCCAGCAATTCAGGGGTTAACCAGGTAGAGTAGTCAGTAAGCAGGCAGGAGTCAGCAGCAGTAAATCAATAGATAGAACGATCTGTCACACCAGGGGCACACAAAATGACACCTATACTTGGGCAGTGACAGATCGTTAGTGAGCAGTTTAAATCGACGCAGGATTCGCGCCAGAGAGGACTCACCAGCATCAGGAGCGTGCGCCGATGAAGTCAGCATCGCACGCATCCTGAGCCGACAGTGCCCCTGGCAACGAGCAGGAAGGAGATGCCGTGCCCCTAGCAACGGCTAGAGCGGCGCGACGTGACAGTGACATTCAGATGGTAGGATCAGAATTTGGCATAAACAACATGAAACATGGATCCATCCTGCCTTGTATCAACGGTTCAGGCTGGTGGTGGTGATGTAATGGTGTGGGGGATATTTTCTTGGCATACTTTGGGCCCCTTAGTACCAATTGAGCATTGTTTAAATGCCACAACCTACCTGAGTATTGTTGCTGACCATGTCCATCCCTTTATGACTACAGTGTACCCATCTTCTAATTGCTACTTCCAGTATGATGATGCACCATGTCACAAAGCTCAAAATCATCTCAAACTGATTTCTTGAACATGATAATGAGTTTCACTGTACTCCAATGGCCTCCACAGTCACTAGATCTCAATCCAAAAGAGAGATATGGTGAAGCGGGAGATTTGCATCATGGATGTGCGGCTGACAAATCTGCAGCAACTGCGTGATGCTATCATGTCAATATGGACCAAAATCTCTGAGGAATGTTTCCAACGCCTTGTTGAATCTATGCCATGAAAAATGAAGGGACTTCTGAAGGGGGCCTAACCAGTACTAGCAAGTTGCACCTAAAAAAAGTGGCCGGTGAGTGTATATATACAAACACACACAAACACACACACATATATATATATATACATATATACATATATATAATATATATATTTATATATTTTTATTATTATTTTTTTGTAAAATATATAGAGTATCTATACCGATATATCTTTTTGAATATATACAGATATAGATTGTATATATATATATATATATATATTTTTTTTTATTTTTTATTTTTTTTTCTAAGCCAGGAACATATGAACATCTTAAAACATGTTAAAAATAATAATGCATATTTCAAGGTATTTGACACGTGTACACATATGCAGACATCGTGGCCTCGATCCGATATAAATCGTCGCCCGCAAAAGCCGGCGATGCCAACATTTGCACGGGTTTGGTATCCTATATACGGCGCAACTTAGAAGTTACGTGCGAATATTTCTGCCTTCGCCCGTCATTTTTTTGCACTTAGACTAACATACAAAACACGCGCAGTTTGGTATCCAATATACGGCGTAAGGACTTACGCACGCAGATTTCAGAAAATCTACTCCATTCTCATCTCACCACAAATTGAAGGCGCTGCAACCCTTGTACTGACTTAGAAACCAACGTAACTCTCTGAAAGCCTAACAAGTGCATGCTTAACAACATACATATCAGCAGCTTGATCACAAATAGTTAACCTTTTCAAAGCATTTATTATTCCTGCCCCTGCAAGTTTGTCAAACCAATCACAAAGGGGTGCATCATGGGGCACAAGGGGTGCATCATCATGGGGCACAAGGGGTGCATCATGGGGCACAAGGGGTGCATCATGGGGCACAAGGGGTCAATCATGGGGCACAAGGGGTCATCATGGGGCACAAGGGATGCTGGAAGCCCTACAATCCCCTGTTGTTCTGTCTACACATGCTGATTCTGTAGTTGCTGCTGAGGTCCATGGTGATGGTGCTGCCCCTGCTGCAGCTGGTCATCGAATTACATACTGCGGATTTCCACTGCATGTAAGTGAAACTACTACATCCCACCCCCATTCCCATAACCACCCTAATTACTGAAAATATATCATTAGTTCAATTTATGTTTTGGTCACTATGATTTATTGACTATCATTTTGAGGAATGAAAATGGATGTTTATACCTTATGTTCACACCTTCTGTAAAAACATTATTATTTAGATATATATACCCATGTGCAGGGATAGGCAAGGTGTCCTTCACTAAAATTCTTTACCTTAGAAAATGTCCACCACAGCCTTGGCTCGTGCCTATCCCTGCACATGGGTCAATTTCTATTGGATGTGAGAAACCTCAATTTACATCTTAAAAGTGAATATCACTATATGTACTCTTCATACACAACTATGTGATGTGGTTTAGAGAACACAAACATGTCATAAACATGATGATATTACCTTTTCTGGGCCATTTCCACACAGGCCTTATTATATTTTTCAAAAATATTAGTGTACTAAAACACCCCTCACATGGATGTGGATGACAATTATATGGTAAATAACAGAGGACAAGATTTAGGATGAAATATAACAATATTTTTTTTTTTTTTAGGCTTCTTAGATGAGGGGGCTGAGGTGCCTGGAGTGGCTCTCCTGCCTCTCCTGGGTTGTGTGGATTCAGAGGATTCTGCAGGAGTGCTGGCCACAGATGAGAGGCTGGAGGCAATGTCCTGCTGGTGTGTGAAATGCTCCACCAACACACCCAACAGTTGGTTTTGTTCCAGCCATCTGTTGTCACTCTGCATCTGCATGTCCGAAATAACTCTCAGCATCTGAGATTGGTTCTGGAAGATACCACTTAAAGATGCTGCCATGTCCCATTGCAGCTCAATGGAACGCTGTAGTAAAGTTTGTTGGCTCCTGTAAAACCTGCGTTGGTCTCTCTGCATTCTCTCGCAGGTTGATGTGAGCCTCTTGCAGGTTGATGTTTGCCTCCTCTGGAGGGCAATGTATTCTTTGCCCAGGGCAGAAGTCAGAGGATCTAAAGGCTCTTCCCCAGCAGGGATTCTAGGCGCAGGTTCACCTCTAGCTGCTGTTGCATCTGGAACAATACTGGCTGGTGCCTCAGCAGGAACAATACTGGCTGGTGCCTTCGGAGGAACAATGCTGGCTGGTGCCTCAGGAGGAACAATGCTGGCTGGTGCCTCAGCAGGAACAATGCTGGCTGGTGCCTCAGCAGGAACAATGCTGGCTGGTGCCTCAGCAGGAACAATGCTGGCTGGTGCCTCAGCAGGAACAATGCTGGCTGGTGCATCAGCAGGAACAATGCTGGCTGGTGCATCAGCAGGAACAATGCTGGCTGGTGCCTCAGGAGGAACAATGCTGGCTGGTGCCTCAGGAGGAACTACCACAGCTATATGCTCCTCTTCATATGCTGGAGTTCTTCCAAGGGAAGCGGATGGTGGAGCTCTCCGGGTGGACTGGTAGTCCCATTGACGACTGGTGTGCGACCAGTCAGCCTGACCAGTTTGTATGTCCTGGTGGTAAAAGTCCTGACTGGCCTGATATTTGGAGGGGGGGTAAAGACATCTACCCTTTGGGGATGCCTTGGCTGCCCCTCATAACCAAAAGAATAGTCCTCCGGCCAGGGCTCCTGCCAGGGCTCCTCTTCAAATCTTGGTGGCATGACATATGTGTCCTCAACAGAGGCAATCCAACTCACCTCATGCCTGGGAGCGTACTGTTTAGGGATTCTCTGGCCTGGTGGTTGTGGTGGAGCCATCCTCTGGCCTGCTGGTTGTGCTGGAGCCATCCTCTGGCCTGGTGGTTGTGGTGGATGCATGGCCGTTTGCACCCTGGTGACAGGAGGTTCTGTGGAGGAGTCAAATGATGAGAGGTATTAGTAGAAAAAAGAGGGTCCACAGTCCCCAAGAGGTGCGCTGGTGTTTTGTTGACAATCTTCAGTTCCAGTATGCTGGATCTGTGGCTGCACTCCCCAAAAGAAATCCCAATGGAAACCTGGCTGTATAAACAAATAGAAGAAGAGAGGTGCCAAACGTAAAACAGTATCGTAGGTCCAATGTGATGAAAGAGGTGATTCCCCCCCCCCGGATAGTACTGTATACTCACAAGATGAGCGGCACAATCAGCATGCCTTAAACCGCAAGTCAGGACTGTTCGCCCGACAGACACCCCCAGGCTAATACACGTCACCACGGGACTTCCAATCAGCTGTGAGTAATATCACTCTGCTGCAACTGCCCGAGATCGGCTGAGAATTGTAGCGTCAGATGTTCAGACGACAAATGCAGATTCCTTCTTGGCAAACGATCAAGGGTCAAGGTGGATAGGTACTCAAAACACTAGAGCACATAAGGTAAATATATAAAACGTGATTTATTACAGATTAAAACAACAGCAACACGTTTCTCGGCTGAAAGTCCGTTTCATCAGGCTGTATCATATCAAGCCCTTGCTCTCTTTAAATACCTTACATGCACCTGTTTGTGGGCAGTCTGACAACTAATACCTGTCTTCCTTTCCACAGATTAACTCTTTCCTATCTGAAATATTGGTACCTATTTGTATATGCAAAAACAAGCTCAACTTGCTATGAGGCATATAACCTATTGATCCTTCACAGCAATCGATAAAATATAATAAACTATATAACATATAAATATATTACATATTCTGTTATTGAAACTAATAAAATAATAATAAAATATTATAATTATTATAAAATACCAAATAATTTAAAAACTAAGTTCAGTTGAAACATATGATTCAAATTGATAGCATAATGTCAATGATACAAATTTTTACCAGGTTATAAATGTACATATATATTAATCATCCACAATAAAACATCATTATATTACCATTATCATTGTATAGATATGTAAATATCACATTAATGAGTAACCAATAATGACCAGATTGTATGTGTAAGTAATTAAAATATAGTGGTAATATATGTGTTGGTGATAATATCATAGGATGTATAAATTAACCCCAACATTAATGGATACTCTAGTAATGGGAAATGGACCTAACTATAACTGACTCTCAAAAATGGCTTTATTGAACTGGATATAAATTGATATTACCATATCTGCAGGGGTATCTCAAAAATTACTTTAAAGAGCAGTTGCTTAATGCATGGCATATTAGAAGGGCGACCCACTATAGGTCACAACATTCTTAAATATGCTGCTATATCTGTATATTTAATATCTATATGGGGATATACGGACCTACACTAACAATGTCTGGTCTAAATATAAGATAGTATAACTAGCTGGTAGCTGGCTCCCAAGACTTAGTGACTGGTGCCTAAAATTAATCTATATAAAGACTGATGGTATCGCACTAATGACACTAAAATACGAGGAGGTCCCATATCTTAATATACTGGGCATGTGCTTCAAGTGTTGACTAATTCAAAGGGAGACCCACTGGATATCGCAATGATCTTAAAAGGCTGCCAAATCTATATTAAGATGTAGACCATTGGGATGAAGACTTTTCAATGTGTGTATCCAGTAGGTCTCCCTCTGTCTAAGCCTCAACAATCTATTGTACAAGTGTGATGTGGGAATATGTTCAATAGGGCAAATACTAAAGCACCCAGTTTGGCCATTGTGCTTATGATTACAATGTCTGGGGACACTATGGTTCCTGTAGTTATTTTTCATATTCCTTAGGTGTTCTGACCATCTGACACTCAATCTTCTACAGGTCCTACCCACATACTGTACCCCACAAACGCAAGATAACAAATAGATGACATATTTCGAGGCACAAGTGATATGGCCCATTATTGAGAAGTGTTTCCCCGTGATATTGGATTTAAAGGTCGTTTGTTTATGTGTAATCTTAATGCAAAGTTTACACCTTCTGATGTTACATCTAAATGATCCCATTGGTAATGAACCGACACAATGTCGGTTATACAAAATTTTATTTTTCACCACCTTACTTGGGGCCAACATAGATTTTAGACTAGGTGCTTTCCTATATACTTTTCTTGGTTTATCACCCAATAGATTCCCCAAAATGGGGTCTTTTTGAAGGATACCCCAATATTTATTGATAATCTGGCGTATCAATGTGTGCTGACAGTTGTATTCAGTAATGAAAGGGATCAAGTCCCCCGTAAGATTTTGCCGTTCCTTGTTTGTTTTTTTAAAATAATCCTCTCTCTTATCCTGCTTAGCTCTTTGGTACCCACTCTCTATAATATGTAATGGATAATGTTTTTCACTAAAACGTTCTTTTAATATCAGACTTTGGGCCTCATAATCTGCTAAAGTGCTACAATTACGGCGAATTCTTTTGAATTGGCCATATGGTATGTTACGTTTCCACGGGAAATAATGATGACTAGTGAAGTCTAAATAACTGTTGCAATCAACCGTCTTGAAGTGAGTGACACTGGTCACTTTAGAACCTTCAAATCTGAGTGCAAGATCCAAAAATATTATAGTCTCGTGGTGAATGGAACTAGTAAGCGATATACCTTTGTCATTAGAATTTAAATATTCTACAAAGGAATTAGCAGAAGTCAAATCACCCCTCCAGAGGAATATCATATCGTCAATGTAGTGCCCATAGAACACCAGGCTCGCCCCAAATGCGTCAAAGGAGCCCATAAACAAATTGGCAAACTTGGGGCGAACCTGGTGCCCATGGAGGTACCCTTGACCTGTGTCTCAGGATAAATGAAATTAACTGTAATAAAATTCACACTGTACACTCGGCAAATAAATGTCGTTCTGTAAAAATTCTGATACTGCTGATAAGCCTAAATGATGTGATATATTTGAGTATAGTGATTGGACATCACATGTTATCCACAATAAATCTGGGGTGATGGTAATTTTCTCTAGTTTTTCAATCAAATCACTGGAATCTCAAATATATGATTCAAGGCCCAGTACATGTTTTTGCAAAAAAAAGTCCACATATGAAGACATGTTATCGGTAAGACTACCAATACCCGCAATGATGGGTCTTCCCGGGGACATGTGAGGTTTTTATGCAAAGTACAATCATATATATATCCATGTGCACATACAATGTACATTGATACATGCTAGGGCCTATACTCATTCTCATGTCAAACTCTATAACATGCATGTGCACATTGTGATTTGTGATATGAGGGATTTTAACATGCAAAGTATACATGTATGTGTTTCATACAATAGTTATGTGTACATGTCAGTGGTGGAGAAAATGTGTTCTTTAAGTGACACTATGGTCACACAATTTCCTTTAGCCTGATGTAGGCACATAACATGCTTTCTTGAGCTAAAAGTATTGTGATGGCTATAGTGTCCATTTACTGAAAACTCTACATGTGGCTTTTGGCCTGTGTTACTCCGAGACATGTTAGTATTTCACGATTCCACCTCATATCATTAATTTCATTGTGTTAAGTAGCATTAAATGGACATTAAATCCATTTTTATTCTTTCATGATTCAGCTAAAGCATGCAATTTTAAACAACTTTGTAATTTACTTCCATTACCTAATTTTCTTCATTCTCTAGATATTATTAGCTGAAAACCATATCTAGATAGGCTCAGAAGCTGCTGATTGGTGGCTGCACATCAATGCCTCGTGTGATTGGCTCACCCATGTGCATTGATATTTAATAAACAAAGAATAACAAAATAATGAAGCAAATTACATAATAGAAGTAAATTGGGATGTTGTTTAAAACTGTATTCTCTATCTGAATAATGACATAAAAAGCTTTGGTTTAATGTCCCTTTAATGTGAAATATAATTGTAGATGTTTTTGTTAGTAGGCCAAATACCATGCTCCTCATTGTGTACATGAATGTGTGACATTAAAGGATGTTATATCTCAAATATATATAATACTGGTGTGTGGGATGTTACTCACCAGCATGCTGTGCTGATGTTGCAGTCCCTGAGTCGCGAGCCCCTGGAAGTCCACGGACTGCTGTGACGCTCAGGGACCTGCGAATGAGCTCCTGCCACTCATTATATTCCGCCTCCTGGTGAGGACCACCGCCTGTTCCCCTCTGCTGCATGGCTTCTTGGCACATTTTCTCCTTGACCCGCCTCTTGCAGTCATTCCACCTTTTCTTGAGCCCATCCACATTCCTCCTCTGCTGTGCCACGCCGTTGACTACCTCCTCGACCCTCAGCCATGCATCTTTACACCTTCGGGCAACTCCATTGCCCTTCTCTTGGCCAAAGAGGGCGGTGTTGTTCTCCAGGACGGCCTGGACAAGCGCAAGGTTCTTTGAAAAAGAGAAGTTG
Organism: Bombina bombina; assembly: GCF_027579735.1. NCBI lineage: Eukaryota > Metazoa > Chordata > Amphibia > Anura > Bombinatoridae > Bombina > Bombina bombina. The sequence goes on from NC_069501.1 coordinate 375,845,033, forward strand.
GGGCACCTCATGCGCTCTTTGTCCTGGGCCGCCTGGCTCCCTCCCTGGGATGTCCCTGGTGTGGGTTCCTCCCTATCCTCTCCCTCCTCCCCCCTTCCATCCCCATGTGCACCCTCTGTCCCTCTTCTGAGTGTGCCTAACCTTGGGGCAACCCCACTCCCATCCTTCCTTCTAACTCTCCCCCCTCCACTCACTCCCTGGCGGGGACCCTGCTGCTCCTCCTGTCCATAATCCTCTCCCTGCAACTGCCCTTCCCTCCTCCCCCCCGCCCTAGCTCTCCCTGTCATCCTCAAACTACACACACTCACACACTCACACTCACTCCCACTTCAATCACACACAATCACAACCAAACACTCAGCCTATCACACTGTAAAAGATAAATAAAATGTGTGAGGTGTTAGAAAAAAAAAAGTGTTGTGTATTTTGTATATGTGTGTATGCAAAATGTGTGCAATATGTAAAAAAAGTGTAAGTAAATGTACAGGTTTACCAATCCAACAATCCGACCTAACTAACTTAATGAAATGCTCCTCTCTTACTACTCTTACCACTAATCTCTACTCACTGTAGTGTGCTGTAGCTCCAAGAACCAACCAAACACACTAAAGAAAATGGCAGCTGCGCATGGGTTAATGTATGAATTTTGAATGGCGTAATTACGTGTCGCATCTTTTGGAATTGGCCATTGTTTTTTACGATTCGTAGCCTAATTTGCATAAAACTACACTTTATTGAGACTTTACGTGAACAAAATACTGGCATAAGTACTTGCGACGACTAAAATGTTTGTTTGCGCACATTTTAGTTGATCGCAGGTTTTTCCTACTTACGCCAGTTTAGCATCTGACAGCGCAGTATATTGGATAGGTCGAGTTGCGAGTTGAAATTACGGGCGGCGCGGGTTCCCTCGCTTGCGCCGAAAACTGCGCTGTATATCGGATCGCGCCCCGTATAGAAAAATCAGAGAAGGCGCTATATTTAAATGTAGCGTTCGATTCAAATTTTTCTAATTGTAATATTGCATAATTAAAATAAAATTATTAATATTCGAAATAGAAAAATTAATACCGATATATATTTGTATCTATTATGTATCAATTTACCAATTTCTAGCACATTGACAATTAAATTTCTAAATTGTATTAGTTAAATCTAATGTTACATTTGAAATTTCAAGTGTGATATTTGATCTAATTATGAAACTTTTTCTGAAAACCGGAAAACAACATTTGGTTACCAAATTGTAATGAATTTTCATTCTTATCAACACTCAATTGTCTAAACAAATGTCCACTATTCGTTCTACCAAGCGAATTGCATTTTAACCACATTTGCCCATCCCTAGTAGTGATGTCGCGAACCTAAAAATTTGGGTTCGCGAACTGCTAACACGAACTCCTGCAAAAGTTGGCGAACCGGGCGAACCCCCATTGACTTCAATGGGCAGGTGAATTTTAAAACTCACAGGGACTCTTTCTGGCCACAATAGTGATGAGAAAGTTGTTTCAAGGGTACTAACACCTGGAATGTGGCATGCCGGAGGGGGATCCATGGCAAAACTCCCACAGAAAATTACATAGTTGATGCAGAGTCTGGTTTTAATCCATAAAGGGCATAAATCACCTAACATTACTAAATTGTTTGGAATAACGTGCTTTAAAACATCAGGTATGATGTTGTATTGATCAGGTAGTGTAAGGGTTACGCCCGCTTCACAGTGACTGACTAAACTCCCGCAGCGGGTACAACATCATCATCACACCGTACGTCCATGTGTGTAATGCTGCCTGACTGAGACATATCCCTGTTATCTACATACTCTGGCAATAATGGTTGCGCATCACTCATTTCTTCCAACTGATGTGTAAATAACTCCTCTGACAGATCATGTGAAGCGGCTGTGGTGCTAGTGTTGGTGGTGGCGGCAGGCGGGCGAGTGGTAACTTGAGAGGTGCTGCCCGAAGGTAAGCTGGAGGAGGATGGTGCGTCAAGGTTCGGAGCGGAAGCTATTGGGTGTCCTGTGTTAAAAAGTCAACTATGTCCTCAGAACTTTTTGAGTTCATGGTACGTGGCCTCTTAAAACACTGGGCATTATTCTAGGGCCAAAGGGAATCACAGCACCACGACCACGACGGCACCTGCGGGGTGGCCTGCCTCTGCCTGTCATTTTTTTTTAAATGTACACTTACACTACTATTAAACAAGATATGAGTGGTGCCACTGGGCAAGTGGGCACAGTATACGCTGTGAGCCTGACACAAAAAAGCAGACTGATGTTTCACAGTCCAAAAAGTTTTTTTTGTTTTTAAATGTACACTTATACTACTATTAAACAAGATATGAGTGGTGGCACTGGGCAAGTGGGCCCAGTATAAGCTGTGAGTCTGACACAAAAAAGTAGACTGATGTTTCACAATCCAAAAAGTTTAATTTTTTTAAATGTACACTTACACTACTATTAAAAAAGATATGAGTGGTGGCACTGGGCAAGTGGGCACAGTATACGCTGTGAGCAGGAAACAAAAAAGCAGACTGATGTTTCACAATCCAAAAAGTTTATTTTTTTTAAATGTACACTTACACTACTATTAAACAAGATATGAGTGGTGGCACTGGACAAGTGGGCACAGTATACGCTGTGAGCAGGAAACAAAAAAGCAGACTGATGTTTCACAGTCCAAAAAGTTTTTTTTTGTTTTTAAATGTACACTTACACTACTATTAAACAAGAAAATATGAGTGGTGGCACTGAGGATGGAAGTAGGCACAGTATATGCTGGGAGCCTGACACACAGGCTGGCACTAGGCTGACCTGGCAACTAAAATTCAATAACACTACCAGACTGATGTAAAAAAAAAAATCAAAAAATTTACACTAATGTTACAACAGATATGAGTGGTGGCACTGAGGAATTAATCACAGTATATGCTTGCTGTGGGCCTGGCACACAGGCCTGATGGAAAATGAAATTAGATTAAACTTGCAATTAGCAAACTAATGTAAAAGTTTTAATTTTTACATTTAAAATAATGTTACACCAGATATGAGTGGTGGGGGTGGCATAGAGCAATTAATAACAGTATATGCTGTGTGCCTGGGAGACCCAGGCCTGATGGAAAATGAAATTAGATTACACTAACAAACTAATATAAATTTGTTTTTTTCTAAATTTACAATAATGAGTGGTGGCACAGAGGAATTAATCACAAAATTAGATTAAACTTGCAATTAGCAAACTAATGTAAAAGTTTTTTTTTTTTAAATTTAAAATAATGTTACACCAGATATGAGTGGTGGCAGTGAGCAAGTTGGCACAATATATGCTGTGAGGCTCACACACAGGCTGGTGGCAGGCAGGCAAATGCCAAAAAAAAAACGACTGGAGTTCTAGCCCTATGCAAAAAAAAAAAAAAAGACTGAAAAAAAAAGAAAAAAAAAAGACTGATGTAGCCCTAAAAAGGGCTTTTTGGGGTGCTGTCCTTACAGCAGAGATCAGATGAGTCCTCCAGGACTGTAGTGGAGACTGAATACACTAGCCTAGCTATCAATTTCCCATTAAAATCTGGAGCTTCAACACTAAACCTCTTCTCTATTCAAAAGCTGCATCACAATGATTCTAAAATGGCTGCTGCCCGTGACCTGGGAGGGTCTGGAAGTGAGTGTCTGCTGCTGATTGGCTGTAATGTGTCTGCAGACTGTGAGATACAGGGTCAAAGTTTCCTCAATGATGACAAATAGGGGGCGGATCGAACATAGCATATGTTCACCTGCGGCGGCGAACGCGAACAACCTATGTTCGCCGGGAACTGTTCTCCGGCGAACAGTTCGGGACATCACTAATCCCTAGTAAGCACATCAGCACTGGAAAGCAGTGAAAGCTAGATTTTAGAGGGAAGCAGGGAATAACCTCAATATTATGCTTATAAATTGAATGTTAATGTCCCTTTAAGATAATACTTATCTCTACAATGTTTTTAGGGATCAGAGTTTGTGTATTATAATCATTCTGAGCTGTACAATTTCTCCTGGTCACCTAAACTGACTATAAGGTACAATGTTTCCTTCTAAAATGATGATTGCTACAATAGTTAAAAAAAAATCTTCTTTCTTAAAGGGACAGTCTAGTATAAAGTAAACTTTCATTATTCAGATAGGACTTTTAATTTTAATCAACTTTCCAATTTACTTTTATCATCAAATTTGCTTTTTTCTCTTGGTATTCTTAGTTTAAACTAAACATAGGTAGGCTCATATGCTAATTTCTAAGCCTTTGAGGGCAGCCTCTTATCACATGCTTTTTAAATCTCTTTTCAACACAAAGAGACAGAAAGTACACGTGGGCCATATAGATAACACAGTGTTCAGGCGCAGGGAGTTATTTAAGATCTAGCACAATACAATGCTAAATTTAAGACAATAGATAATAAACAGTCACAGTCATGTGATCAGGGGGCTGGAAGAAGGTTCCTAGATACAAGGTAATCACAGAGGTAAAAAGTACATTAATATAACTGTGTTGGTTATGCAAAACTGGGGAATGGGTAATAAAGGGATTATCTATCTTTTAAAACAATAACAATTCTATGGTAGACTGTCCCTTTAAAGGGACACTGAACCCAAATTCTTTCTATCGTGATTCAGATAGAACATTGAATTTTAAGCAACTTTCTAATTTACTCCTATTATAATTCTTTTCATTCTCTTGGTATCTTTATTAAAAATGCAAGAATGTAAGTTTAGATGCCGGCCCATTTTTGGTGAACACACTGGGCTCCATGTACGAAGCAGCGAAAGCTGCTCCGGAGCCTTTACGGGGCAGGTTCGTATATGCAAGCCTGCTTCCCGCAATGTAAGAAGCAGCGGTCATTAGACCTTCCTACACCCTACGCCACCTCTTAGGTGGCAAGGCAAAATCATTGAGAGCACGCTCGCTATCAGTGATTGACAGCCCCTTCGGTCGCGCGATTGAAGGGGCGGGCATTACACACTCCCATGAGTGTGTAATGATACATACGGGCAAGCAGATCCGCTGCCCGTGTGTATCGAAGGCGGACGGACAGCTTCACGAGTTGTGAAGCTGTCCGCCCGCCATTTAGTACATGAAGCCCTCTGTGTTGTTCTTGCTGATTGGTGGGTAAATTCACCTACCAATAAACAAGTGCTTTCTATGGTTCTGAACCCAGAAAATAGCTTAGATGCCTTCTTTTTCAAATAAAGAAAGCAAGAGAACAAAGAAAAATGGATAATAGGAGTAAATTAGAAAGTTGTTTAAAATTGCATGCTCTATCTGAACCACGAAAGAATTGTTTTTGGGTTCAGTGTCCCTTTAAATAAAAGGTTCTCAGATCATTTTATGCAAGACAAATAAGTATATCTCATCCCAATAGCATTCAACTCATTCTCAAAGTTTTAAGCAGAATATTTGTCACCTTTCCAAATAAGAAAAAAAAAATAACCCAATGTAGTGGTTATGGAACAAAAACATTCATACAAAATCTATTAATATTTTTATTAGTGATCAGTTTTCCCAGAGGTTTGCAATGCTTTTCTATTAAATTAATAGTTATAGCTATGCTTGGTTTCACTGGCAGGCGTCTATCTCTCTCTCTCTCTTTCTTATGTAAAATACCAGCACAAATCTTGTTTATTATGACTTGACATAGCCCATAATCAATTAACTTAATTACTTGTTAATAGAAGTTCATTGTTGGATTACATGATAAAATCCTATAGTAGTTTGTGCCATTTGAAATCCTATTAGCCTCCTAGAAATAATCAATATGGTCCTTACGACACCACCCATGCCGTATCCGCTTTTTGTATAGGAAGGACTGAAATATCAATCAAAGCTGATATTACTCTTCTCATTACAATTTAGATTAATGCAAATATAGATCCTGATATGAATAGATTCTAGATCCTTAATGACCAAAATTTGAAATAAATCAATATATGAATTGTGTCTTTTAGATTGTTAGATGAATGGAAATCTGTATGTATACAACCATCAAACATCATCAAACAGATGTTGTGCTAATTCAACAGGCTCATTAAGCATTGATATTGTCACTCTCACTCAATATAGTCATTAGTTATATTCTCAAGTCGTCTTTCTGCATAATATCATTGAAAATGTTTTTCTAATCTATTAAGATCTACAACAAATTTAAAAACGTTAATGTGTTTTAATGTGACTAAACACAGGTCCCTTGCCCAACACATTAATCTTATCATTAGACTAATTCTAGAGAGATTTAAATGACCTACCTTTAATTTCTCCTCTTTAAAGGGACAGTAAAGTCATAATAAAACGTTCATGATTTAAACAGAGCACACAATTTTAAACAACTTCCCAGTTTACTTCTATTATTTAATTTGCTTGCTTCTCATGTTATTCTTTGCTGAAAGGTTTATCTAGGAAAGCTCAGGAGCAGCAAAGAACTTAGGTTCTAGCTGCTGATTGGTGGCTGCATATATATATATATATATATACAGATTGTCATTGGCTCACCCATGTGTTAAGTTAGAAACCAGTAGTGCATTGCTGCTCAACAAATGATACCAAGAGAATGAAGCAAATTTGATAATAGAGTAGAAGTAAATTGAAAAGTTGTTTATAATTGTATGTTCTACCTAAATCATGGTGTATGCCTTTCTGTGCTCCTTTGTTTGTATATTTTTGTCCACAAGATCTTTTTGGAGAAATGTTCATTGCTTGATAAAGAACTTTTCCAAAGGGGAGGTGGGTAGGTATTGTAATCCTTGCCCCCCCCCCTCCCCCCAAATAGAAGATGGTTGATGGAATCTCTTCTTCTGCTTCACATTCAGCTTTGCTTAATAGACAAGGCTTGAAATGTATAAACCATATTCTCTCTTTGAGGTTTAACATTAATATCCATGTTATTAAATTTATGAGAATTAAAAAGATCAATTTGTATCACAGATGTTATGTAATTACATACTTTCTTTTGGAAAAAACCCTGTTTCATTCATTTAATAATTGTACCTCAAATTGTATATTTTATTGATAACTGTTGTTCATTTAAGGGACATGAAACCGAACATTTTTGTTTCAAATTTCAGATAGACCACTGGTTTTTAAACCTGTCCTCAAACCTCCCTAAAAGGTCACATTTTATGTGAATTTGGAGCACAGGTGAAATAATCAGCTGATTAATAAACATTGCTATTTTACCTACTTACATACAAGTTAATCCAGAAAACCTGGCCTGTTGGGGAGGCCTGATGACAGGTTTAAAAACCAATGAGATAGACCATACAGTTTTAAACAACTTTCCAATTAACTTCTATTATTAAATTGTATTTTTTTTCTAGGCATCCTTTGCTGAATAGCAGAAAGGTAAGGTCAGGAGTGTGCACGTGTCTGCAGCAAGAATGCTATACATTAGCAAGACCACTAGAGGGTAGCACTTTGAACTGTCATGTAGTGCTCCAGACATGAGCACACTATGGGGCCGATTTATCATATGTCAGGCAAACATGATGTGGATCATGTCCGCCCGACATTGCTGAATGCCGACACCATACGCTGTCGGTATTTAGCATTGAACAAGCAGTTCTAGTGAACTGCGTGTGCAATGCTGCCCCCTGCAGATTCACGGCCAATCGGGGTGTATTCAATCGGGCTGATTCCTGTTCGCCGCCTCAGAGGTGTGGACCAGTTAAGGAGCAGTGGTCTTAAGACCGCTGCTTCTTAACTGCTGTTCCCGGCGAGCCTGAAGGCTCGCGCGGAAACAGCTGCATTGGGGCCGATTGACCGCTTGGTAAATCGGCCCCTATCAACCTAGGAATCTCTTCAACAAAGAATAACATGCAAATTAAGGAAATTTGATAATAGAAGTAAATTGGAAACTTTTTAAAATGTTATCTTCTGTCTAAATCATGAAAGAAAATGTTTAGGTTTCAGGACTAGTATTTTCATCTCTTTTGAAAAGAAAATACTGCGAGTGATTTAAGACTTAAATTAATATTATACAGGTTTTACAGTGTGCCGACTTTAGATTCCCTGTGAATATGGCTCTATGTTATAATAGTTATAATTAGTTAAGTTAAAAATCTTACTTTTCTTACAGTAAATATTACCTTACTAGAGAGAGAGAAAGAGAGAATTTACATTATTCAACAGCATTATTTTTACTATTGTGCAGATACACAAAATTAACAGTTAGCTCACAGACTGCAAGTGCACTTCATTTATTTATAATTAGGAGGTTATCTAATGCCATTACAAGTAATAGACGCTTGTGACACTCTAGTAAAAATTAAACTTTCATTATTCAGATAGAGTATGCAATTTTAAACAACTTTCCAATTTACTTCCATTAACAAAATGTGCACAGAATTCACAGACATGTTCATGTACATATATGCATTTGTGATTCGCTGATGGCTGTCACATGATACAGGGGGAGTGGAGATAGATATAACTTTGAAATTTGTCAGAAAAAAATCTACTACTCATTTGAAGTTCAGACTAAGTGCTGCAAGGCGGCAATATATTCAAAAGGGATCCATTGCGATGTTGAGAAAGCCGGCAAAATATTAAAACGTTCTGACATTACTCTTTAAAGGCTGCATCACAGAGGGGCATTTTACTATACATCACAATAAGTGGAGATCCTGGCAAAATATTACAAGCAGCATTGGCGCCGACATTGGTGATGTAAAGTAAATGTTCCCTTTTGAATATATAGTACACAACCTAATACAGGTAGCCCTCAGTTTACGCCGGGGGTTAGGTTCCAGGAGGAATGGTTTTAAATCGAAACTGTTGTAAATTGAAACCCAGTTTATAATGTAAGTCAATGGGAAGTGAGGGAGTTAGGTTTCAGTCCCCTCTCAAAATTGTCATAAGTAACACCTAATACATTATTTTTAAAGCTTTGAAATTAAGACTTTAAATGCTAAACAGCATTATAAACCTAATAATATAGATTGTATCAGCATCAAACTAAGTTTAATGAACAAAAACATTTGCTAATCACCTAATAAAATAATTACACAACAGACTGCATCATCATCAAACTAAGTTTAATAGACAAAAACATTTTTTTACTTGCATTTTTCTGCAAACAGTTCTTTGCATTGTTAGCATGTTAGATAATATTGGGTCTGCACCTATTCTATGCATTTCAATCTGCAGTGATCAATTGAGGCACCCTCACCTCAAGCAGCTGGACAGGAAGATAATAGGGAAGTGGCTGCTAGAGCTTGTTGCTCGATAGGTCTGGTCTGCTCTGTGTACACAGATCAATTTGAGTCTGCTAAGTTGCATTACTTTGCTGCAATACAAGCGGACAGCTCCACCTACTGGCTATTTTAATTAGTGCACTGTTTTCCAATGCTTTTCAATAGTGAGATGAATGAAAAAAAAAGTTGTTATTCTGAAACGGCGCAAATTGAACCGGCGTAAACCAAGGGCCACCTGGAACTATAGCCATTGTACCTCTAAACTGACATAAACCACCACTGCAAACTAACCCTGAACTAACTAACCCCTAAACAGCCAATAGCCCTCTTTAATAAACTTCCTAACCTATATACCGTCAATAGCCCACAGCAATAAACTTCCTAACCTATTAACTCCTAAACAGCCAATAGCCCTCCTCAATAAACTTCCTAACCTATAAACCCCTATACCGCCAATAGCCCACACCAATAAACTTCCTATCCTCTTAACATCTATACTTTTAATAGCCCACTGCAATAAACTTCCAAACCTATTAACCCTTATACCACCAATAGCCCATAGTTTTGTTTTTGCTGCTGTTTTGTTTGGGCAGCAAAAGAGCTAAATTTCCTTCTAAGGGCGATGCCCAGCCAAATGCCCTTTTCAGGGCAATCCTTAGAGAAGTTGTTTTAGATAGTAATTTTGGGGGGTTTGTGGGGTTGTTTGCATTGTAGGTCGGTTTGGGTTTTTTAAAAGAAAAAGAAATTATTCACTTTAGAGCAATGCCCTACAAAAAGTCCTTCTAGGGGATATTGTTATAGTTTTGTTTGGTGGTAGTATAGGTATTTTTGGGGGGTGTTTTAGAGGGGCTTTAGTTTTAGAATAGGCATAACTGTGGGTTTGTTATTTCTGCTAGTGTTTTTTATTTTTTGCAATGTTAGTTTATTTTTTATTTTTGAGTAGTATAGTGTAGGGGTAGCATTGGTGGATTGTTGTGGTGTAGGGGTTAATAGGTTAGGGGGCTGTTTGAGTTGTGTGTTGGGGTGGTTAGGTCTTTAGGTTATGTCAGATTAGGGGTTAATAGTGTAGTTTGCACAAGGGGTTAACATTTATTTTAACATTGCATTATTATAATGTTTAAATGATATGCATTATCGTGTATAACACATATTATTTTAACTATTGTATCCAATTTAAAATGTAGTTATTTAAGTTATATATTTATGTTTAAAATGTTAAAATGAACCATCAAAAATAACTGCATTTTAAATTAGATATAATACTTAAAATAATATGCATTATACATGACAATGCATATCTTTTTAACATTGTAAAATGTAGCGACATATCTCCTATAGTTATCATAGGAAGATTTTTTTTTATTTTTGTATAATTTATTAGTCAGGTAGATTGCAGACATTACGTAAGTGTAGGCATTCATTGGGAGTTAGCCGGGTGTTCCAGGGGAGGGTAGCTAAGACATGACGTGGACGTTGGCATTGTGTGGGAGTTAGTTGGGTGTTTCAGTGGAGGGCAGCTAACACATTACGTAGGTGTAGGCAGTGTTAGGGAGTTAGCTGGGTGTTCCAGGGGGAGTATAGCTAGAGTATGAGGTCAGTGTAGTTGTTTTGAGGAAGTTAGCAAGGCGTTCCAGGGAAAGAAACTGGTACTTTGATTGTGATACACCAGCAGTGCATTATATTCCAGTCTCTGAAGTACAGGTTGCAAGTAGGGTGTCAGCCATGTTTGTCTCAACACCTTTTCAGTGGCAAAACTTTACAGTATGATGCAGGTAGTGTAGGTGTAGGTTAGAGGTAGGTCACACAGGCATTATTCGAAGTGTTCCAACACAGAAACCGTGTTTGGTTTCAGTGAGCGCACTGTCTGCGCAGTGTAAAAGCACTTCAAATATGCCCCCCCCCCACCCATAGAAATCACCAAGTGGCGATTTTGGTGCTGTTTAGCTGACATAGTGCTACCCATTAAATGGGAGAAACATCACCAATTGCTGGCACTTTGCGGGTCCACCCCCTTTTTTAGAAAATATCAACAGACCGATGGACTGCAAGGCAGACGAGGCCAGAAAGGCAGGTATGTAGATGCTTTAAATATTGGGGGCCTAAGTGATATTGCATTGTCTTTTTATCATGCATTTAGTGATTATGCAAATCTACTGTATTATTTGCTGATCCTTTAAAGAACAGTGTGACTAGAGTACACTACAGAACAGCACAACAGGACCGGCTGTATGCCCCATTGAAGTGAAGTCTGTACAGCATGCATCAACCCACACAGGCATCAATAATTAATTTCAATACATAATTTTTGTAAATGAATGTTCCCGTTGTTTGTCTTCATAATTGAATGATACTTATTAGAGCGACTCTGCCTGCATCTCCAAGTCAGCACTCCATTTATAGTGCAAGAAGACAGATATTCAAAACCCATGTAAGTCAAAACTTGGTTGCCCTTATTTTGCTTGAGAGCTCCATTGTTGGCACTACCAAAAAAGTAATACAACTATATTTTATATAATAATGTTTATTTAAAAGTAAAACAATATAAATAGACAACTATCAGCCCTATTGTTAACATAAATATACAACAAAAGTATTAAAATTGTTTAGAAATTATTTACAAAAATTATGTATTCTATTAAGAAATTTAATAATTATGCATGTGTGGGTTTGCTGTATGTTGTACGGACTCCACCTCAACTGGTCATACGGCTGTCCCGCCCCACTGTTGTATAGTGTACTCTAGTCCGCTATTCTTAAAAATTAATTTAAACCTCAAAAGATCAGCCAATTCAAGGAACTGATATTTATCTGATATTCTTGCAGGTCCAAATAGGATCCATAGGGGGCACTAGATGTCAACTTGATAAAGACAATACTGTGATTTACCTACTGCTTTGTCAAAGATGCAAGCGCACCCATGTCTTTATTAAACATCAATTTCCACCAATCAAAATTCATTTTTAAGTTACAAACTTTTGTTTCCCAATCAATACACAACTCTACGCTCAGCCTGGCCAAACAAGTCTATTTCTCCTCCCTTGTATTATATCACGCATCTAACCCCAGAAAGCTGTTCTCAACCTTTAACTACCTTCTACGTCCGCCTGCACCTCCGCCCACTACCAACCTCACTGTTTAGATTATTGCTGATCACTTTAAAAATAAAATTGACACCACTAAAAAAGATATCTGCAACTCACACCCCTCAAACCCAGCAATCCTACCCACCCCTTCTATTAACAAACTCTATGCTACTTCCCTCCTGTAACAGAGGAAGAAGTCTCTGTACTCCTATCCTTGGCTCATCTCACAACCTGTCCACTTGACCCTATTCCTTCATAGCCTCTTCCCTCTCTCTCTGCTTCACTAAACCCTACCCTAACTCATCTCTTTAACTAATCTCTCACCGCTGGCACATTTCCTGATACATTCAAGCATGCGTCAATCATACCAATCCTAAAAAAGCCCTCGCTTGACCCCTCCACCCCTTCTAACTATCGACCGGTCTCCTTACTTTCCTTTGCTTCAAAATTATTGGAACGACTGGTCTATAATTGGCTAACTCAATATCTCACAACTAACTCCTTACTTGTTCCACTACAATCTGGTTTCCGCCCTAAACACTCAACAGAAACCGCTCTTACTAAAGTAACAAATTACCTGTTTTCAGCTAAAGCAAAAGGCCACTACTGCTTACTAATTCTTCTTGACCTGTCCACTGCCTTTGACACAGTTGACCATCCTCTCCTCCTAAAAATACTACATTCATTTAGCATCCGAGACACAGCCCTCTCCTGGTTTGCCTCATATATCTCAAAACGCTCATTTTCAGTTTCCTTTAAAAACATATCTTGTGATCCTATGCCTCTCTCAGTTGGAGTACCACAAGGCTCTGTCTTGGGTCCCTTGCTTTTCTCTCTCTATACATCCTCTCTTGAAAAACTTATAGCCTCCTTTTTATTCCTGTACCACTTATATGCTGATGATGCCCAAATCTATCTTTCCTCTCCTGATATCTCATTCTCTCCCTCTTTACTCAACCATATTTCCAACTGCCTCTCTGCAATTTCCTCTTGGATGTCTTCCCACTACCTCCAACTCAGTCTGTCCAAAACTGAGCTGCTTCTTATTCGCCCCCTCTTCGAGACATCCAACACCTGACATTTCTCTGATGGTTGGAGACTCTATTCTCAAAAGCTCATCCCAGGTCCGCTGTCTTGGGGTTAAACTTGACTTCAAACTCACATTTTACCCACATATACAAGCACTTACCAAATCCTGCCGGTCACACCTATGCAACATTTCCAGAATTCATCCCTTCCTTACTCAAAAAACTACAAAAATACTTATTCATTCCCTCATTTTGTCACGCATTTATTATTGCAATCTACTTCTAAATGGCCTTCAAAAACACTGCCTCTCCTCCCTCCAATCTATTATGAATGCTTCTGCTAGACTCATCTACCTAAGTTGCCACTCTACATTAGCTTCTCCACTCTGTCAGTCTCTACACTGGCTCCCCATACACTCCAGAATACAATTTAAAGTATTAACCCTAACTTACAAAGCACTCAACAGCTATATTTCCTCTCTCATTGTGAAATATTCCCCATCCCGTCCTCTTCGATCAACCTCTGACCTACGTCTCTCCACTCCTCTTATCTCTACGTCCCACCCCTGTCTCCAAGACTTTGCACGTGCTGTTCCTGTCCTCTGAAACTCTCTACCCCGCTCCATAAGTCTCCAACCTTGTATAGCTTCAGTCGCTCCTTGAAAACCCACTAATTCAGAGAGGCACCATCTCTCCTCCATCTCTCATCCTAACCAAACTAATACATGAACTGCCTGACTCACTGATGCAACTCGTGCTATCTTTATTTAAAAAGCAGGAATGTAAAGTTTAGGAGCCAGCCCATTTTAAGTTCAGCACCCTGGATATTGCTTGCTTATTGGTGGCTACATTTATCCACCAATAAGCAAGCCTAACCCAGGTACTGAACCAAAAATGAGCCGGCTCCTAAAATTTACATTCCTGCTTTTTAACTAAAGATAACATGAGAACGAAGAAAAATTGATAATAGGAGTAAATTACAAAGTTGCTTAAAATTGCATGCTCTATCTGAATCATTAAAGAAAACAAATGGGTTTAGTATCCCTTTAAACAGGCTGTCCAGTAAAATCTTCACAAAAATACTGGACACATAAATCTCAATTTTTTTTTTTTAAAGCCTTTGAGTGTTAGCTCAATGTAAAAGGCCTCCTATGCCTCAATGCATTACAAATGTGAAACATAAAGAAGTGTGGGTCAGTCAAGGGGGTCAAATCACTTACTCTCAGCCAAAGAGGTAACATTTTTTCTTTGTATGTTACTGGCAGTCTATGGGTAAAATGACTGGTTGTGAAAAATATGCATAGTGGGACCAATAGTGGGGGCTAAGGTAGAACTTTTGGGGAGGTCATTGTGTGACTACCTACTAGCATGCCTAATCACCAGCAGATTTCACAGTATTTTTGAGGAAGACAGCTGTCAACCCTACACATAAACCTTTCCACTAAGATGAGATGATCTAAAATGATCCTCCAGTACAGCGAGATCTCTTACAATATTCTAGACAGGCACATTTTGCTATACTTCTCTAAGAGGCGTTCCCTGCATTTCTGTATTTGGAGGAGAGACAAGTCTAGTACAGTATAGCACTTCATGACATGAGAGTTTTGTTACACTTGCACTTTGTGCTGTGTATTTTATATTACTTTATACTTCAGGTTAGGTTATGTTTTTTATACAATTAAGCTTTGCACTTTCTATTTGTAAAGTCATATAAAATACAAAGCACAAAGTGTAAATGCAGCAGGACTCTCAGATCATGCAGTGCTCTTCTGCACTGAGCTTGTCACATACATAAATGCAGGAAAAGCTCCTTTGAGAAGTATAACAAAATCTGGCTTTTTAGAATCGTGTGAGGGATCTCGCAGTACTGGAGGATCATTTTTGATCATCTAGTTTGAATGTAGTGAATAATCATTAAAAAGAACAACTGTCTGTAACCCCAAAACTCAAAGGATTACCTTGTCTTTAAATTGTATTAAATAATCTATCCTTTAAAATTTACAATCATTCACTATCTACACCAAACACAATCCTCTACTCAGCTGTTAATATACTGTACCATAGAATGTAAGACTCAATGTAAAATATCAAGGATGCAGGACCACCGTTTTGTCTACCTATTCCTAACTTTAATTCAGTCATATCTTTCTTCTCCCTCTGTTAACATTCTCCTAATTCTTTGCAGAGCAATAAACATGTGCAAAATTCGCTCCATGGCATATTCAGGGTGATTAGTGCATATAAGGTTTGGATGTACTACAATAATTAACACCATCTGCACCCCCTAGAACTGCCACTGGTCTCACATTCTCTTACTCACACTCCTCTCATTACTAACAAGAAAAATCTGTCCCAAAAGGGCCACAATCCCTAACTATGTACTACATCACCTTATCCCCACACAAGAGCAAATGGGCCATCAAAGAAACATTAAACACTTTGAAATTGTAATAAAAAACGATAAATTGCATATATAAAAAATGCTGCAATTTGCTTACATTACATTATTTATTTTGTTCCCTTGTCCTATAATTCTATTTTTAAATTGTTGTGAGCTTTTCAGTTCCTATTAGAAATGGAAGTGTAGAACACTGTTATATTCCACACAGCCATTGGCTGCACACTCTAATGACCTGTTTATAACTGTCCCTAATTTGCCACAGCAGAGAAGGTAACGTTACAACATAGCAGCTCCCATTGTTTTATAGACACTAAAATGTTACTTATTTTGTCAACATATAAATATCTAATGAAACTTTAAAAAATACATCTATATATTATTCTCAAACTAATCTTTTCTTTAAATGCATCATTCTATCTAGCAGCCATTTAGGGCTAGATTACAAGTGGAGTGCTAAATTATCTCTGACGGCATCAGAACGAGGCTCCCATTGGAGCCTATTGAAGCATGCTCGATCTCTCATTCGCATTGCTGTTAACTTGTAATACCAGATCACATTAGCATGCGTGTGGTATTTAACAGTGGGGCACAAATATCGCTTACTTGAAAGCGATATTTAGCGCTCCACTTGTAATCCGGCCCTTAGTTTTTAAGGCATTTTTAGGCATTTTTGTTGGATCACTTCAAAAGAGATACCCTGTATTTGAATATTATTTCTAACTCTCGTTGCCAATACCTCCACCACCAGTGCTAACAAAAAGGGAGAGAGGGGGCATCCCTGACGCGTTCCATTTCTTATGGGAATGTTTTGTGTGGTTACACCTATGGCTCTCTTCAGTGGGTCTCCTAGTAGACCTAGTGAATATCAATCTTAAATATAAATTAAGTGAGCGCCTAAATTAAAGGCTAAGGTGACGTAGTGAAAATACAGATAGTGGTGTTTATTCGGATAGCATTAAATCAAGATAAACATTGCACTTAAAATGGCAATACAAATACTAAAATCATGAATCCATGAATTAACATACAAACAAAAATAGAAAGCACATTAGTATAAACAACATATATTAGATAAACATATATGTTAAACATGGATATGGTGTTGGTGTACTCTCCTGGGGGATGCCCCTTAATAGTAATACCGTCTAAAGTGCTTATAAGATGAGATCTCACTTGTAATGGTGGTGAACTGAAATTGTGTGTCCCAAATGGTATGTTCATGGTGCCCTTAAATATGAAAGTGTCTAAATAAATTTATTGTGAGAGTCCAGTGCTGGATTTGAAGATGTCCAAAATCCAATGCAGACGAATAGAAGAATCAAATGATGAGGAAAAAATGGTCCACTACTACACTTTGGACACTCATTTTATTATATAACCACATTGAGAATTATTTCAAATTTCTTCAAGTTTTTAAGATTTTTTTATATTTTTTTTAATATATATTTTTAAGATTTTTTTATATTTGTTTGTATTTTTTCACATTTTTTAATTTCTTACGAAGTATTCATTTTTTCACACCCACTTTTCGATTTTCTCAATATCTCCAATTTTTTTCCTCATCATTTGATTCACCTTAGATGGTATTTCTCTTAAGGGCCGTCCCCCAGGAGAGTACACCAACACAATATCTATTTTTAACATATATGTTTATCTAATATATGCTGTTTATACTAATGTGCTTTCTATTTTCGTTTGTATGTTAATTCATGGTTCCATGATTTTAGTACTTTTATTGCCATTTTAAGTGCAATTTTTATCTGGATTTAATGCTATCCGAATAAACACCACTATCTGTATTTTCACTACGTCACCTTAGCCTTTCATTTAGGCGTTCACTTCATTTATATTTAAGGAGGGAAGTTAGACTTGTGAGAGATAGTCAGTAATTAATTTAAGCTTAGTGTTTGAATTTGAAGTTGGGAGGTTATAAAGGGAGGAGTAGTATTTCGCAAACTGATTAACTATATCTATATTAGTAGTGTGTGAGGACCCAGAAGAATCCACAATTTTAGCAATAATTATATCTTTTCTTTTTGAGGGATCTGGCCAATAGGCGTCCTGCTTTATTGCTTTCAATAAAAAAAAAATGATTTTGTTGTGAGTGCCCGTAAGTGTGCATTTTTAACCACGTTTTGATTGAGGGCTTCTCTTGTTTGTTGTGACTTTAATAAGAGTTGCTGGTATTGAGGGTTTTGTTTTAGCGCTTTTTCACTATCATGAAAGTCTGAAGTTAGTGATAAGTGTACCACATTTTGTTTACGTTATTTGTGTGTGTGACTCATTATCAACCCTTATATAACATTTATATGCTTCCCAATTGTTAGTTGTCGAGGTAGCGGTAGAATCATTGAAACTAAAGAACTCCAATGTTTTTTCCCCCACTATATCTGTGGTTATTAATGGATCAGAAAATATTTGATTGTTAAGTTTCCAAAGCAGTTGATATTGTGGTTTTGAAGACCACGTGAAAGTGGAACTGACCATGCTGTGATCAGACCATGTAGTGTGGTATAGTCTGGAATCTATTAAAGTAGTCAGTGTGTTTTGATCGCAAAAAATGTAGTCCAAACGTGTATAGGAGTGTTGTGGGTTGGAAAAGAATGTCAAATTGGGATGTGTTATTCTCCAAGTGTCAAAGAAGGGTATTGTTCGAATTGCTTGCCAGTTGGCTTTTATTTGGTTTTTCCGGATATAGGATTTGCCTGTGGATGTGTCTAGTACTGGGTTAATAGGAAAGTTAAAGTCTCCTCCTAATAATATTGGGCCTTTGGAGACATCTATAAGTTGATTAATGACTTTACGAAAGAAGGGAGTGGAGGGGCAGATGGGAGCATATATATTGGCCAGAGTTACAGGTCTACCGTAGTATAGCCCCACTAAGATCAGTATTCTACCCTCCCAATCCTGGTATTTTTGTAGGAGTTTGAAAGATGTTCCCTGACTAAATGAAATACACACCCTGTTGTGTTTTGTTGGGCCAGAGTTCAGAAAGTGTAGGTCCTAGTAATAATGACATAAAGCAGGTTCACTATTTTTACTGAAATGTGTTTCCTGAATCATTATCTATTTGCTTTTTATAAAATGTCATGAAACGCTATTGAACGCTTTGTGGGGATAGAAAGTCCTTTACGGTTTGTGTAGCTACTCTAAAGTAGTTAACTAGAGAATGAGAAGCCATGAATGCCTGGAAGAGGTTATATATTGTAGATGCGATTAGATAAGACTAATAAGATTTGCAAATATTGTAGCTGAAATATTTTCTGTACTTAGGTTAAGCACCCTTCGGAATTAAATTAAAAAAATGAAAGTTAAAACTGGAGGGTTTTGGGAGAAAGGGTTTAGAATAAGGAACGGAAATAGGGGAAAGGAGATAGAAGAGGTATGCAAAAAGGGAGGAGATTCAAAGTTTAGAACTACTGTTGTAGGCTAAGGCTATATGTACGTTTATAACATCCTTTTTAAAGGAAGTGTTGCAGACATGTACACTAATATACTTATCAACAAATGAGAAAGAAATGACAGAGGAATACACTATCAAATGAAAGACATGGAATAAAGCACTCTTTTCATCAATTTTGTATAGCTAAAGAATTTTATTTGTAATCCCAATTAAATATGGGATAGTAATTACAAAAATAATATTAGAGACATTTTCCCACAGAAATAAACCTTACACCAAAAGCAATACAAAAAAAATCAATAATGAAAAAATATGTATTATTTAAACAATGAAATGTTAAAAAGTAAAGAAAAAAGTGACGTCACTGGGAGGTCATAATTAAAGGGGATGCAAGGGACCTGCAACACTTGTCCAGAGGGCAGCCCCAACTACATTAGAGGGTTTTTTTGGTGTAAGGTTTATTTCTGTGGGAAAATGTCTCTAATATTATTTTCATAATTACTATCTCATTTTTAATTGGGATTACAAATAAAATTCTTTGGCTATATAAAATTGATGTAAAGAGTGCTTGATTCCTTGTCTTTCATTTGATAGTGTATTCCACTGTCATTTCTTTCTCATTTTTTGATAAGTGAGATAGAAGAGGTACCTGATAGACTTGAGTCTGACAAGTAAATGCGGAAAGAGAGGAAAAGAAGAAAGGAGGAACAATAGGGGTAAGTACGGCTCAACGGAGCCCACTCAAACAGGCATGTAAGAAGTTAATAACGTATAGATATATGACGTTTATAATAGCAAAATATTGTGCAACAAATTTCACAACATATTTAACAAATTGAATCTAGACAGGTTTAAACTAGAATAGAAAAATAGTCCATTCTGTAACATTAAATATGACCCATTAGCACCAAATGTCAGTATTAGAATTAAACAGTAATACATATTATTGTTGTATTAGAACAAACAATAATTATTCTATAACATTAGGTATGACTTAATAGGGAGATCCAATATCTCTAGAGTCCATAACCTGAATGGAAGGAAGTCTGCAGGTATAAAAGACAATGTGAATGGTGTTATTACAGCTCCACACTTCCTAACTCAGAGGAACACGAACAATACTACCATGTTTCAAGAAGTGTCCAGAGGGTTAGATAGTTCAATACATTGTTTCTTCTTGTTCTGTGTCCTGACTATTTCAGACCACAGCCTCCTCTGGTTTAGGTGGTATAGGTGCGTCCTTTGTTGAAGAGATAGTCGGTATTTCTGGAAGAGGTATGTCCAATTGTTTGCAAAAGTTAATCACATTGGCTGGATTAGAACATTTATAATGTTTCCCATTCTTAATGATTTGCAGAAAGACAGGGAAATCCCATCTATAAGATATTTTTAGGGATCGTAGATGAGTAGTGAGGGAGGCATATTTTTTTCTCATTTGAAGCATTCTTGCAGAAAGATCTTGGAATATTTGAATTTTAGCACTCATGTAGGAGAAGGTAGGTTGTGCTCTTGCTAACTGAAATATTTTCTCTTTATCTCTGTAGCTTTGGAAGCACACAACAATGTCTCTAAGAGTTTGGTTATCACTTGGCTTAGGTCGCAGATAGTGGTGAGTTCTTTCAAGAGGTATTACCTCTGTTACACGTTGGTTGGCAATAGCTAATGATTGGAACAGATTTTGCAGGTGTTCATGAATATCTTCACCTTTCACTGACTCAGGAACGCAGCGGATGCGGCGATTGTTCCTCCGGGCTCTATTTTTGATATCGTCAAATTAGTTTTCCAGATCCGTGATCTGTATTTGCTGAGTTTCAATTGAATGAGACATATTAGACATTTCTTTGACCAATTCTTCTCTATCATCATCCAATGTTTCAACTCGAAAACCCAGTTAATTTATATCTTTTTTCAATTCTGCACATTCATTCTTAATGAAGGATTTGACTTGGTTTTTGAGGGCTTCCATGGCCTTCAGAGTTACAGGGCCATCTTCAGTTTGTGTTAATAAGCTTGGGGAAGTCAGTGGCACTTGGAAAGTATCAGGGTTGTCTGATAGATATTCTTCCTCACTATATATTTGAGGGGTAACTGCTTATTTTCTTCCTGTCAGTGCTCTTAAAGAAAGTGTTCACTGTGTTAGGAATATTACTGGGTTTTAGATTTTTGTCTGCTTTAGAATTCCTGCGTAGCGTCATCTTGAGATATGTGTCCTCGTGGACGTGGAGATTAAGGTAACAGTATTACTATGGACTAAGTCAAAGTCCTTAGTTGGAAAGGAAAATTCTGGAATGTAGCCCAGAAGAATAAGCTGAACAATATAGGTAGTATATTTCTTTTATGAGTTTGTAGAAAGCTTTTAGGTGAGCCTACACAACAAATATCAGTCACCTAGATTACGAGTCTTGCGTTAGGGTTAAAAAGCAGTGATGAGAGGTCCCAACGCTGCTATTTAACGCCCGCTGGTATTACGAGTCTTGCAGGTACAGGTGTACCGTTCACTTTTTTGGCCAGACTCGGATATACCGAAAATCCACTTACGTCAATTGCGTATCCTCTTTTTTCAATGGGACTTGCATAGCGCCGGTATTACGAGCCAAAAAGTGAGCGGTAGACCCTCTCCTGTCAAGCCTGGTACCGCATTTTAAAGTCAGTAGTTAAGAGTTTTACACTACAACGCTGTAGCATAAAACTCTTAACTAAAGTGCTAAAAAGTACACTAACACCCATAAACTACCTATTAACCCCTAAACTGAGGCCCCCCACATCGCAAACACTAAAATAAATGTTTTAACCCCTAATCTGCCGAACCGGACATTGCCGCCACTATAATAAACATATTAACCCCTAAACCGCCGCACTCCCGCATCGCAAACACTAGTTAAATATTATTAACCCCTAATCTACCGGCCCTAATATCGCCGACACCTACCTACATTTATTAACCCCTAATCTGCCGCCCCCAACGTCGCTGCCACTATATTAAATTATTAACCCCTAAACCTAAGTCTAACCCTAACCTTAACACCCCCTAACTTAAATATAATTACAATAAATCAAAATAAAATTACTACAATTCACTAAATTATTCCTATTTAAAACTAAATACTTACCTATAAAATAAACCCTACGATAGCTACAATATAACTAATAGTTACATTGTAGCTAGCTTAGGGTTTATTTTTATTTTACAGGCAACTTTGTATTTATTTTAACTAGGTACAATAGCTATTAAATAGTTATTAACTATTTGATAACTACCTAGTTAAAATAAAGACAAATTGACCTGTAAAATAAAACCTAACCTAAGTTACAATTACACCTAACACTACACTATAATTAAATTAGGCCTAGATTTGGAGTTTTGTCGGTAACGACCCGGGTAGCTAACGCTGGCTTTTTTCTGGCCGCACCATAAAAATAACTCTGGTATTGAGAGTCCACAAAAAGGCTGCGTTAGGCTCCAAAAAAGGAGTGTAGAGCATTTTTAACGCAGCTTCAACTCTCAATACCAGAGTTGCTTACGCAAGCGGCCAGCCTCAAAAACATGCTCATGCACGATTCCCCCATAGGAAACAATGGGGCTGTTTGAGCTGAAAAAAAACCTAACACCTGCAAAAAAGCCGCGTTCAGCTCTTAACGCAGCCCCATTGTTTGCTATGGGGAAACACTTCCTACGTCTGCACCTAACACCCTAACATGTACCCCGAGTCTAAACACCCCTAGCCTTACACTTATTAACCCCTAATCTGCCGCCCCCGCTATCGCTGACCCCTGCATATTATTTTTAACCCCTAATCTGCCGCTCCGTAAACCGCCGCTACTTACATTATCCTTATGTACCCCTAATCTGCTGCCCCTAACACCGCCGACCCCTATATTATATTTATTAACCCCTAATCTGCCCCCCACAACGTCGCCTCCACCTGCCTACACTTATTAACCCCTAATCTGCCGAGCGGACCTGATCGCTACTATAATAAAGTTATTAACCCCTAATCCGCCTCACTAACCCTATAATAAATAGTATTAACCCCTAATCTGCCCTCCCTAACATCGCCGACACCTAACTTCAATCATTAACCCCTAATCTGCTGACCGGAGCTCACCGCTACTATAATAAATGTATTAACCCCTAAAGCTAAGTCTAACCCTAACACTAACACCCCCTAAATTAAATATAATTTTTAGCTAACGAAATTAATTAACTCTTATTAAATAAATTATTCCTATTTAAAGCTAAATACTTACCTGTAAAATAAATCCTAATATAGCTACAATATAAATTATAATTACATTGTAGCTATTTTAGGATTAATATTTATTTTACAGGCAACTTTGTAATTATTTTAACCAGGTACAATAGCTATTAAATAGTTAAGAACTATTTAATAGTTACCTAGTTAAAATAATAACAAAATTACCTGTAAAATAAATCCTAACCTAAGTTACAATTAAACCTAACACTATACTATCATTAAATTAATTAAATAAAATACCTACAATTACCTACAATTAAACCTAACACTACTCTATCAATAAATAAATTAAATACAATTCCTACAAATAACTACAATGAAATAAACTAACTAAAGTACAAAAAATAAAAAAGAACTAAGTTACAAAAAATAAAAAAATATTTACAAACATAAGAAAAATATTACAACAATTTTAAACTAATTACACCTACTCTAAGCCCCCTAATAAAATAACAAAGACCCCAAAAATAACAAAATGCCTTACCCTATTCTAAATTACTACATTTCAAAGCTCTTTTACCTTACCAGCCCTGAACAGGGCCCTTTGCGGGGCATGCCCCAAGAAATTCAGCTCTTTTGCCTGTAAAAAAAAACATACAATACCCCCCCCCAACATTACAACCCACCACCCACATACCCCTAATCTAACCCAAACCCCCCTTAAATAAACCTAACACTAAGCCCCTGAAGATCTTCCTACCTTGTCTTCACCCTACCAGGTTCACCGATCCGTCCTGAAGAGCTCCTCCGATGTCCTGATCCAAGCCCAAGCGGGGGGGCTGAAGAGGTCCATGATCCGGCTGAAGTCTTCATCCAAGCGGGAGCTGAAGAGGTCCATGATCCGGCTGAAGTCTTCATCCAAGCGGGAGCTGAAGAGGTCCATGATCCGGATGAAGTCTTCTATCAACGGTATCTTCAATCTTCTTTCTTCCGGATCCATCTTGCAGACCTCCGACACGGAACATCCTCTTCTCCCGACGCCTACTAGCCGAATGACGGTTCCTTTAAGGGACGTCATCCAAGATGGCATCCCTCGAATTTCGATTGGCTGATAGCATTCTATCAGCCAATCGGAATTAAGGTAGGAATATTCTGATTGGCTGATGGAATCAGCCAATCAGAATCAAGTTCAATCCGATTGGCTGATTCGATCGGCCAATCAGATTGAGCTTGCATTCTATTGGCTGTTCCGATCAGCCAATAGAATGCGAGCTCAATCTGATTGGCTGATTGGATCAGCCAATCAGATTGATCTTGATTCTGATTGGCTGATTCCATCTCCCGACGCCTACTAGCCGAATGACTGTTCCTTTAAGGGACGTCATCCAAGATGGCGTCCCTCGAATTCCGATTGGCTGATAGGATTCTATCAGCCAATCAGAATTAAGGTAGGAATATTCTGATTGGCTGATGGAATCAGCCAATCAGAATCAAGTTCAATCCGATTGGCTGATTCGATCGGCCAATCAGATTGAGCTTGCATTCTATTGGCTGTTCCGATCAGCCAATAGAATGTGAGCTCAATCTGATTGGCTGATTGGATCAGCCAATCGGATTGATCTTGATTCTGATTGGCTGATTCCATCAGCCAATCAGAATATTCCTACCTTAATTCCGATTGGCTGATAGAATCCAATCAGCCAATCGGAATTCGAGGGACGCTATCTTGGATGACGTCCCTTAAAGGAACCGTCATTCGGCTAGTAGGCGTTGGGAGAAGAGGATGTTCCGCGTTGGAGGTCTGTAAGATGGATCCGGAAGAAAGAAGATTGAAGATGCCGTTGATAGAAGACTTCATCCGGATCATGGACCTCTTCAGCTCCCGCTTGGATGAAGACTTCAGCCGGATCATGAACCTCTTCAGCTCCCGCTTGGATGAAGACTTCAGCCGGATCATGGACCTCTTCAGCCCCCCGCTTGGGCTTGGATCAGGACATCGGAGGAGCTCTTCAGGACGGGTGAACCTGGTAGGGTGAAGACAAGGTAGGAAGATCTTCAGGGGCTTAGTGTTAGGTTTATTTAAGGGGGGTTTGGGTTAGATTAGGGGTATGTGGGTGGTGGGTTGTAATGTTGGGGGGGGGGGTATTGTATGTTTTTTTTTACAGGCAAAAGAGCTGAATTTCTTGGGGCATGCCCCGCAAAGGGCCCTGTTCAGGGCTGGTAAGGTAAAAGAGCTTTGAAATGTAGTAATTTAGAATAGGGTAGGGCATTTTGTTATTTTGGGGGTCTTTGTTATTTTATTAGGGGGCTTAGAGTAGGTGTAATTAGTTTAAAATTGTTGTAATATTTTTCTTATGTTTGTAAATATTTTTTTATTTTTTGTAACTTAGTTCTTTTTTATTTTTTGTACTTTAGTTAGTTTATTTCATTGTAGTTATTTGTAGGAATTGTATTAAATTTATTTATTGATAGTGTAGTGTTAGGTTTAATTGTAGGTAATTGTAGGTATTTTATTTAATTAATTTAATGATAGTATAATGTTAGGTTTAATTGTAACTTAGGTTAGGATTTATTTTCCAGGTAATTTTGTTATTATTTTAACTAGGTAACTATTAAATAGTTCTTAACTATTTAATAGCTATTGTACCTGGTTAAAATAATTACAAAGTTGCCTGTAAAATAAATATTAATCCTAAAAAAGCTACAATGTAATTATAATTTATATTGTAGCTATATTAGGATTTATTTTAAAGGTAAGTATTTAGCTTTAAATAGGAATAATTTATTTAATAAGAGTTAATTAATTTCGTTAGATAAAAATTATATTTAACTTAGGGGGGTGTTAGGGTTAGACTTAGCTTTAGGGGTTAATACATTTATTATAGTAGCGGTGAGCTCTGGTCGTCAGATTAGGGGTTAATGTTTGAAGTTAGGTGTCGGCGATGTTAGGGAGGGCAGATTAGGGGTTAATACTATTTATTATAGGGTTAGTGATGCGGATTAGGGGTTAATAACTTTATAATAGTAGCGGTGCGGTCCGCTCGGCAGATCAGGGGTTAATAAGTGTAGGCAGGTGGAGGCGACGTTGTGGGGGGCAGATTAGGGGTTAATAAATATAATATAGGGGTCGGCGGTGTTAGGGGCAGCAGATTAGGGGTACATAGCTATAATGTAGGTGGCGGCGCTTTGCGGTCGGCAGATTAGGGGTTAATTATTGTAGGTAGCTGGCGGCGATGTTGTGGGGGGCAGGTTAGGGGTTAATAAATATAATACAGGGGTCGGCGGTGTTAGGGGCAGCAGATTAGGGGTACATAAGTATAACGTAGATGGCGGTCGGCAGATTAGGGGTTAAAAAAATTTATTCGAGTGGCGGCGATGTGGGGGGGCCTCACTTTAGGGGTACATAGGTAGTTTATGGGTGTTAGTGTACTTTAGAGTACAGTAGTTAAGAGCTTTATGAACCGGCGTTAGCCAAGAAAGCTCTTAACTACTGACTTTTTTCCTGCGGCTGGAGTTTTGTCGTTAGAATTCTAACGCTCACTTCAGCCACGACTCTAAATACCGGAGTTAGAAAGATCCCATTGAAAAGATAGGATACGCAATTTACGTAAGGGGATCTGCGGTATGGAAAAGTCGCGGCTGAAAAGTGAGCGTTAGACCCTATTTTGAGTGACTCCAAATACCGGAGTTAGCCTAAAACCAGCGTTAGGAGCCTCTAACGCTGGTTTTCATGGCTAACGCCAAACTCCAAATCTAGGCCTTAACTACCTAAACTAAATAGAATTAATTACAATTAAATAAAATTATCTAAAGTATGAAAAAAAACACTTAATAAAATAATTACAAGATTTTGAAACTAATTACACCTAATCTAATCCCCCTAACAAAATAAAAAATAAAAAAAAAAAAGCCCTACCCTACACTAAATTACAAATAGCCCTTAAAACGGCCATTTGCGGGGCATTGTCCCAGAGTAATCAGCGCTTTTACCTGTAAAAAAAAAAAAGGGCATCACTCTTCTCTCTCCCCTGCCCGCTCTCTGGGCCCTGACCGACCACCACAAGAGTCAGCCGCCCCTTGCACCCACATCTGACATGCTCACCTAACACAATAATATTTTTATAAAATTTCAAATTTCATGGTTTTTTTTTTGTTTGTTTTTTTAAACTACAGAAAGAAGAACAATATGAATATCCCCGAGGAAAATGTCTAATCCCACATCCGTGAGATGGACTCCATCAGGGTGATAGAGAGCCTTATTGTCAGCCGTTAGAGTATTGTCAGGGTTTTTCCCTGTTTTGTTTGCCATGTGCTGCTGGCAGCCATTTTACTCACCTCTCTTCCTGACTATGGTGCATTGTGGGGGATGCTGCTCATTTCCTGCACTTCCTTTTATGGCCAGACTGGTGTGCATCATCCATGTGAGACAGGATGCAGTCTTAGAATTGTGATGTCATCACTTATTATTTAAAGGGCCTCTGTTCAGTATGCTTTGCCTTTGCGTTTTCTTAGACCTGTTTGTGAGAGTTCCTGTGTATAACCTGGCTGCCTGATGTCCTTCCTGGTTCCTGATCCCTGGCTTGTTCCTGACTCTGGCTCGTCTAACTATTTGCTTTGGCTCCTGACTCGGCTCGTCTGACTACCAGCTCTGGTTTTGACTCCTGGCTTGTTATTTGACTTGTGGACTTTTTATTATTTTTTGCTATTAATAAAGGTGTGATTATTTTTGCACTTCTCACCTCAGTCTGATTCCTGGCACCCTGACATTACGGAAAGGCCATGCATCCTGATGGTGCTAATAATCCACCTTTACCTGCCATCATTTCCAGGATAGATTACAGGATCACCACTTGGATCAATTTGCACTAGCCCTGCAAACCCTGCTGACTTGCACTGCACATTTGGACCAAAGTGTCCCGCACATTATGGCTGCTCCTGTTTCTGCTGCTGCACCTATGCCTATCAGGAGCATGTCCGGTTCTGCACCTCTACCTCAGCGATATAGAGGCGATCCTATTCAGTGCAGAGGGTTTTTGAACCAGGTGGGCATTTACATTGAGATGTTACTTCAGGCGTTTCCCTCGGACAGAGCTAAGGTGGGATTTCTCATCTCGTTACTCTGACACAGATCTTGTCTGGGCTAATCCCTTGTGGGAGACAATTAAACCTGTGATTTCAAATTACCCTGAATTTGTGGCCTCCTTTCGAAGGGTATTTGATGTTCCGGCTCGCTCCTCCTCTGCTGCTAAACGACTCATGTCCATTCAGACAGGTACAAGATCTGTTGCTCAGTATGCTATTGAGTTCCGTACGCTTGCCGCAGAGGTAGGTTGGAACAATGAAGCCCTTGTTGCTGCCTTATTTCATGGGCTCTCTGATGCGATTAAAGACGAAGTTGCTGCCAGAGATTTACCAGAGGATCTGGAGGCATTGGTGTCTTTTTTGATCCTAATTGACATCAGACTCAGAGAGAGATCCTCTTTCAAGGAGCGCTTGTGGAAGCCGCCTGTTCAGTTGTCTCCTACATGTTTGTTCCCACCCATGCCTCCCTTTCCTCCCATGCCTCCTGGTCCTGAGTCACCAGGTACTGCAGAGCCGATGCAGTTGGGATTCACGCGTCTCTGGGTTACAGGGCCACCTTTTGAAGTCTTGTCCTACACGGCCGGGAAACGCTCACTAGTGATGTTGCGAATTGTTTGCCGGCGAATAGCATGTTCGTGTTCGCCTCGGCGGGCGAACATATGCGATGTTCGATCCGCCCCCTATTCATCATCATTGAGTAAACTTTGACCCTGTACCTCACAGTCAGAATACATATTCCAGCCAATCAGCAGCAGACCCTCCCTCCCAGACCCTCCCACCTCCTGGACAGCATCCATTTTAGATTCATTTGGAAGCTGCATTCTTAGTGAGAGGAGGGACAGTGTAGCTGCTGCTGATTTAATAGGGAAATCGATAGCTAGGCTAGTGTATTCAGTGTCCATTACAGTCCTGAAGGACTCATCTGATCTGTGCTGTAAGGACAGCACCCCAAAAAGCCCTTTTTAGGGCTAGAACATCAGTCTGATTTTTTTTTCCTGTGTAATCTAATTGCAGTTGCCTGCCTGCCAGCGTGTGTGTCAGGCTCACAGCGTATACTGTGCCCACTTGCCCAGTGCCACCACTCATATCTGGTGTAACAGTAGTGTACATTTAAAAAAAAAAAAACTTTTTTGACTGTGAAATAATAGCAGACAGCTGCCAGTACCCAAGATGGCCGCCAATAAGGCAGATGGGGAGGGTTAGAGAGCTGTTTTTGGGGGGATCAGGGAGGTTGGGGGCTAAGGAGGGATGCTACACCACAGCATATGTAAATATGCTAAAATAAACAAATTTAAAAACCTTTTATTTTAGTACTGGCAGACTTTCTGCCAGTACTTAAGATGGCGGGGACAATTGTGGGGTGGGGGAGGGAAGGGAGCTGTTTGGGAGGGATCAGGGGGTCTTATGTGTCAGGTGGGAGGCTGATCTCTACACTAAAGCTAAAATTAACCCTGCAAGCTCCCTACAAACTACCTAATTAACCCCTTCACTGCTAGCCATAATACACGTGTGATGCGCAGCAGCATTTAGCGGCCTTCTAATTACCAGAAAGCAACGCCAAAGTCATATAGGTCTGCTATTTATGAACAAAGGGGATCCCAGAGAAGCATTTACAACCATTTGTGTCATAATTGCACAAGCTGTTTGTAAATAATTTCAGTGAGAAACCTAAAATTGCGAAAAAATGTAAGTTTTTTTAAAATTTGATCGCATTTGGCGGTGAAATGGTGGCATGAAATATACCAAAATGGGCCTAGATCAATACTTTGGGTTGTCTACAACACTACACTTAAGCTAAGATTAACTCTACAAGCTGCCTATATGCTCCCTAATTAAGCCCTTCACTGCTGGGCATAAAACACGTGTGGTGCGCAGTGGCATTTAGCAGACTTCTAATTACCAAAAAGCAACGCCAAAGCCATATAAGTCTGCTATAATGGCATGTCTGGCACACAGTGTTGGGGCAAGGGTCCATCTGACCACTGATACCTGGTCTGCAAAGCATGGTCAGGGCAGGTATATCACCTACACTGCGCACCGTGAAGCGGGCGTAACCCTTACACGTAACCCTTACACTACCTGATCGATACAACATCATACCTGATGTTTTAAAGCATGTTATTCCAAACAATTTAGGAATGTTAGGTGATTTATGCCCTTTATGGATTAAAACCAGACTCTGCATCAACTATGTAATTTTCCATGGGAGTTTTGCCATGGATCCCCCTCCGGCATGCCACAGTCCAGGTGATAATGCCCTTGAAACAACTTTTCCATCACTATTGTGGCCAGAAAGAGTCCCTGTGGGTTTTAAAATTCGCCTGCCTATTGAAGTCTATGGCGGTTCGCCCGGTTCGCCAACTTTTGTGGAAGTTCGAGTTCTCCGTTTGCGAACCCAAATTTTTAGGTTCACAACATCACTAACGCTCACACCTAAGGTCCTGTTGGGGGCAGACCTTGGGTGGTTTATCCTCCTCCCCGGAACTGCTTAAGGAGAAACCTTTGGTCATGGTTGTCCTTTCCTGGGTGGACTCCTCCATAGTCACTCAGGCTCTTGTTGACTCCGGTGCTATTTCATTGACAGTACTTTTGTATCAAAGCACTCCATTCCTGTTTTGCCTCAGTCTGTTCCGCTTGCTATTGAGGCCATTGATGGCAGGCCCCTTCAGCCCACACTAGTTACTCACGAAACTGCTCTGTTGTCCATGGCTGTTGGTGCTCTCCATTTTGAAACCCCCCCCGTTCCAGGTTATAAACTCTCCGCATTTTCCGGTTGTTCTGGGTTATCCCTGGCTCCAAAAGCACAATCCCAGTCTCGACTGGTGCACATTCGAAATTTTGTCGTGGTCCCCGCAATATATTTCCACTTGTCTTCGGAATCCAGTTAAAGTCATTTGCACTTCTTTGGTATCTCAATTGCCAGAGGAGTACCGAGAGTTCCTAGACATTTTTGACAAGGTGCGTGCTGGTATGTTGCCTCCTCACCGGTCTTACGATTGTGCCATAGACCTGCAACCCAGAGACATTCCTCCTCGGGCCGGGTGTACCCTCTGTCTGTTGCAGCGAATTGTGCTATGGAGAAGTATGTTGCCGATGCTCTGTCACGGGGGATCATCCGCAAATCCTGCTCTCCTGCAGGGGCTGGCTTCTTCTTTGTGAAGAAAAAGGGTGGGGGATTAAGACCATGCATCGATTATAGGGGTCCTAATCGTCTTACCATTAAGAATGCTTACCCTATTCTGCTCATTACGGAACTCTTTGACCGCCTCAATGGAGCTACGGTCTTTACTAAACTTGATTTGAGAGGAGGGTACTATCTTGTTAGGATTAAGGAGGGCCACGAATGGAAAACAGCATTTAACACCAGGAGTGGGCATTATGAGTATCTTGTAATGCCCTTTGGCCTATGTAATTTATTAATGATGTCCTACGAGATATGTTGCAACAGTGTGTTGTGGTGTACTTAGACGACATCCTCATACACTCACCCACACTTGAGGCTCATCGTTCTGATGTTACACTGGTTCTTCAGAGACTACGTGAGAACGACCTGTTTTGTAAACTCGATAAATGTGAGTTCCATCAGACTCAAGTAACCTTCCTAGGTTATGTTATCTCCATTGCAGGGTTCTCCATGGATCCTGACAAGTTATCTGCAGTTCTGCAGTTGCCACGCCCAGTTGGTCTTCGGTCTATTCAACGTTTTTTGGGGTTCGCCAATTACTATAGAAAGTTTATTAAAAACTTTTCTTCCTTGCTCAAACCTATCACAGACATGACCCGTAAAGAGAATGATCCACTCCATTGGTCACCTACTGCCATTAAGGCCTTTGATAGTCTTAAGACTGCCTTTGCTGCTGCTCCAGTTCTGGCTCATCCTAACCCTGTCCTGCCTTTCGTTCTTGAGGTCGATGCGCCTGAGACTGGAGTAGGTGCCCTCTTGTCTCAACGTCCTACGCCTGACAGCTCCTTGCATCCGTGTGGTTTCTTCTCTAAGAAATTGTCTCCAGCAGAGTGCAATTATGAAATTGTCGATAGGGAATTACTGGCCATAATTTTGGCACTCAAGGAATGGAGGCATCTTCTCGAGGGTACTAGCGTGCCATTGCTCATTCTTACTGACCACAAGAATTTAACTTATCTATCTGAAACAAAACGTTTGTCGCCCCGACAGGCCAGGTGGGTGCTATTTTTGTCTCAGTTTAATTATGTGGTCTCCTACCTGCCTGGTAGTAAGAATGTTAGGGCTGATGCCCTCTCTCAACAATTTTCACCTCTGTTCAAGGAGGAGTCTTTACCTACTCCTGTTATACCTCCTGACCATATTTTGGCTACCATACATACTAATTTGACTTCTCCCTTGGGGGAGGAGATACTGGCTGCACAAACCAATGCACCTCCTGAGAAACCTAGTGGTAAGTGTTTTGTTCAAAATAACTGTAGACCGAGCGCCAACGGATTACCTCTAGCTGTTATACAAAGGCCTCCTAGCTGGCCCAAATGAAACAAATTAAGAGTGGTTGGATGTATAAAGTGCCTAATATAGGCAGAGGTAATGTGAAAGATACAAGATCAAATGATAAAGATAAAAAGCTCCTTAAGATGCATGAACGTAATAAATATTATTTAATACATGGGGGAGTAGGGATATGTAAATTATACAAATCCTCACAAAAATATAGTTAAAAACATAATAGGAATGATAAATGTCACAATTGTACAATTGAAATATAAAAAATATAAAAACAGTTAAAGATATGCAGTTGACAATAAAATTGGTCGACCAATTGTTGATCCAAATATGAAACAGTGTCCAATAGACTTGAAAGTGTCCAAAACAATTAAGTGAAGTGTCCAAATGTCAACTTGAAAATCCAAAAAGTGCTAATGTTGAAGTGAAGAACAACCGTATCAAAGATTAAAAATAAAGTGAAAATAAAATTGGCGTGAAAAATCTCAAAAAAATACAAAAAAGAAAAAATGTAAAGTAAAAATTGTGTGCACAGTGAAAAAAGTGTTTAGAATATTCATCCAATGTGGTCCTATTGGTGCTTGTGTCCTTATAAAAAGTCAAATTATCCTGAAAACATCCTGAAAAGAAATTACAAAAACATAGTGTAGATGTACAAAAATATAAAAAACGTATTGAAAATGTGCTTACCAACGGTCGACGCGTTTCGGCCTGTAGCAAGGCCTTTATCAAGACAATAAATATAGGTAGCATTAAGTGGCCTTATATAGGGTAAGCAATATGTTTGGGCGTCAAAAGTGCTCTATTTGGACCACCCACTTCCTGTGGCTATGCATCATGGGAAAATGTTAAAAATATGTTTAAAAAGTTTTTTTAAAATAAGAAAATGGGAATATCATGAGGGTAATGTTAAGGGTATCTGATCACACCTAAGTGTGATGAAATTTGAGTAGTTATTGAAGAATTTAAATCATTGTCTAGCTCTTAATGGGTTTGATAGCATCACTTCCGGTTTTGGCTATGTTTGACTTCCGGTTTCGGCAATACCGGAAAAGGAGAAAAGTTTATGAAGAAGGAGTAGTAATTTATTAACTTATAGTTCATATTGCTTTCTTAATAGTGTATACCAGTTAGTCTTTACATATTTTTTATATATGAAGGGGATTAATATTGTATTTCGGCGGACCGGTACCATCATTAAGATGTGTATGTTGGTTGTAGATTGGTGGTTTCAAATATCGGCAAACCGGAAGTGCAATCGTGACGTCACTTCTGGTTTCGGCGATTTCAAGATCAAACCAAAAGAAGGCCAAAAAGGGAAAAGAAGTAGTTTATGTATATGAGACAGAAATTTTAGTGGCTGGGCCATTAGTTATGGTGAATTTAGCTGTCATATGGAGTGTTAACGTTAACCACATTGGAGGAATATTCTAAACACTTTTTTCACTGTACACACAATTTTTACTTTACATTTTTTTCTTTTTTGTATTTTTTTGAGATTTTTCACGCCAATTTTATTTTCACTTTATTTTTAATCTTTGATACGGTTGTTCTTCACTTCAACATTAGCACTTTTTGGATTTTCAAGTTGACATTTGGACACTTCACTTAATTGTTTTGGACACTTTTAAGTCTATTGGACACTGTTTCATATTTGGATCAACAATTGGTCGACCAATTTTATTGTCAACTGCATATCTTTAACTGTTTTTATATTTTTTATATTTCAATTGTACAATTGTGACATTTATCATTCCTATTATGTTTTTAACTATATTTTTGTGAGGATTTGTATAATTTACATATCCCTACTCCCCCATGTATTAAATAATATTTAAAACATTCATGCATCTTAAGGAGCTTTTTATCTTTATCATTTGATCTTGTATCTTTCACACTACCTCTGCCTATATTAGGCGCTTTATACATCCAACCACTCGTAAGTGTTTTGTTCCTGAGAATCTTCGAACTAAACTTTTGCACACTTACAACTATCCTAAAGCCGCAGGTCACCTAGGCAAGAACCAAATGATTTGGTCTGTCACTCGACAATTCTGGTGGCCAGGTCTTCGTTCTGATGTTGCTGCGTATGTTGCTTCCTGCTCAGTTTGTGCACAGAATAAGACTCCTCAATGTCTTCCTGTGGGTCTTCTTCAACCTATTGCTAATGGTGAGTGTCCTTGGACACATCTTTCCATGGACTTCATTGTAGAGCTCCCTGTTTCCAATGGCAATACTGTTATCCTTATGGTGGTTGACCGTTTTTCTAAAATGTCACATTGCATTCCCTTGATGAAGCTGCCTACCGCTCAGGAACTTGCTTCAATTTTTCCCGGGAAGTCTTCCGTTTACATGGGTTACCCAAGGAGGTAGTGTCGGACCGGGGTAGCCAGTTTGTCTCCAGATTTTGGCGTTCCTTTTGTGCTCAAATGGGGATCCAGCTTTCCTTCTTCTCAGCATATCACCCTCAATCCAATGTGGCTATGGAACGGTCTAATCAAGCTCTGGAACAGTTCCTCCGTTGCTATGTCTCAGATCACCACAATAATTGGTCTGAACTGTTTCCTTGGGCAGAGTTTGCTCGTAATAGTGCTATTTATGCTTCCTCCAAGTTATCCCCGTTCATGGCGAATTTTGGGTTTCAACCATCCTTGTTGCCCGATTCATTCATGTCTCAGGGTATTCCGGCTTTGGAGGAGCATCTCCGGCAACTCCGTTCCTTGTGGGTGCAGATTCAGGATTGCCTTCATCGATCTATACAGCGCCAAACGTTCCAGGCTGATCGTAGGCGTCTGCCCGCGCCTTCCTACCAGGTTGGTGAGAGAGTTTGTCTGTCCTCCTGCAACTTGAACCTTCGTGTGCCTTCCAATAAATTGGCTCCCCATTATGTTGGTCCTTTTTGAATACTCCGACGGGTTAATCCTGTGGCCTACGCTCTTGACCTTCCTCCTGCTATGCGCATCTCCAATGTTTTTCATGTCTCCCTTTTGAAACCATTGGTTTGTTATCGGTTTACCACTGTGTTGCCTCATCCCCGTCCTATCTTTGTTGACAACCATGAGGAATATGAGGCCAGCAGCATTATTGACTCTCGTATGTCCAGGGGCCATGTACAGTATTTGTTTCACTGGAGGGGCTACGGTCAGGAGAAGCGTTCTTGGGTTCCCTCTTCTGATGTTCATGCTCCCGCCCTCCTCCGTGCCTTCCATGCCCGTTTCCCCAATAAGCCTTTTGTCCTCCCGCAGGAGAGGGGTCATTGAGGGGAGGCTACTGTCAGGGTTTTTCCCTGTTTTGTTTGCCATGTGCTGCTGGCAGCCATTTTACTCACCTCTCTTCCTGACTATGGTGCATTGTGGGGGATGCTGCTCATTTCCTGCACTTCCTTTTATGGCCAGACTGGTGTGCATCATCCATGTGAGGCAGGATGCAGTCTCAGAATTGTGATGTCATCACTTATTATTTAAAGGGCCTCTGTTCAGTATGCTTTGCCTTTGCGTTTTCTCAGACCTGTTTGTGAGAGTTCCTGTGTATTACCTGGCTGCCTGACGTCCTTCCTGGTTCCTGATCAATGGCTTGTTCCTGACTATGCTGTTTTCCTTGTTGCTGATTCCGGCTCGTCTGACTATTCGCTTTGGCTCCTGATTCGGCTTGTCTGACTACCAGCTCTGTTTTTGACTCCTGGCTTGTTATTTGACTTGTGGACTTTTTATTATTTTTTACTATTAATAAAGGTGTGATTATTTATTGAACTTCTCGCCTCAGTTTGATTCATGGCACCCTGACAAGTATCATGCCTTATGGCAAAACCGCCTAATGCCGTGACCGTTCTCCCCATTTCCCTGTTTAGCTTCTTCCTCACATTGTATGCAGCCCTCTGTGTAACAATGTACCTCCAACACAGTCGTGAAACCACTTTGGACCACCCAATCTTGACATCCTTGAGCCAAGGGCATACCCATCGTATGTCCGAAGCCATTCTGCCAATTAGGTCCAAGACTGGAACAGACCCCATGTCATTCCCCCTAGGTGCAGTACAATAATATGAGGTTGCCCCCACCTCCTGTGAGTATCCTGAAGAAGGGTAGGCAACTTGTCCCACGTTAAACCCCTGCGCCCCAGCCACCGAATGCTAGCTCTGGATGCGGGAAATCCCAACTGCTGCCCGTTCGGCCGCTGCAAAGCCCTGATGGACACCCAATGCACGAATGAGTGCCCCACTATCCAGACACGCATTGGGGAAGAATTCTTGCCTGAAATAACATTATTAAAGGCTGAGCCAAAAACGCTAACCCTTGGAAGCAGAGAATTTCAACAACCCCCTACTACCCAAATCGTAGCCTTGTGACCCCCTTTTTTTGGCATGGCCCTAATGAAGCGTGTCCCCCAATGGTCGAATATACAACTTAAATCTCCCCGATTTCCACCGCCCTAGACTCTTGATATCCGCCTCAGAGGACCCGCACAAATCCTAAATGAATGGTACGCAATTCTCACAGGGTCAAGGCCCGTTGCAGCCGCTGCCCTAGCTAGCACCTTCTTAAATATAAAATCAACAGGGATGAACCATCCTTGTGTACGAATAACTGCAGAGAATTTGTGCCTGTGCAGCGGGAACCAGGCCCCCTTCCCCTCTGGATCCATTTTAGACCTGGGGACTAGCAGTAACAAACCACTTTCGGTGGGCAGCACATACTCCCATTTGACACCACCAACTGCACCTACCCTGGATGTAGCCACCAGTTCCCCTACTCTCAATGCCCCCACCAGAGCAAACGAGAAAGCAGCCCGAAAAAAAACAAAGTCTCGTACCTTGATGAGCACACTGACTGCAGTGTCCCCACCAGCTCACGCAATCTTAATGGTGTGATGGGCTCCCTATGATCCTTGTTGCGTGGGGACAGCCGCCCCCACCCCTTCAAGACTTGTCTCACCAAGAATGAGCCCAATTAGTCAGCAATCCCGAAGGTTTTGTTAAAGATCGAGATAGCAGACAACCTGCCCTGAGCTACTAATCTATACACCCCCTGCCTATGCAAGCATGCTAACCAATCAAGCACATGTAGCCAATTGGACCCGGAACCCTTGTCGGCTGGCAAAGCAGACCCAAGCCCTCCAGTTGTTTTCAAAGGTACTCTATGTCTAAGGTGCCAAAGAAGCCCTCATTAGGGGAATGACACTTTCCCAGCCCCCGCCATCTGCCAAAGAAAAGGGGTGCAAGTTAGGCCAGTTTGCTCAGCCCTTGGTGCCACCCTCCTAAACTGCTCCCATTGAAACCTAGATAGCGCGTCCGCCACTACATTTTTCACCCCAGGCACATGCCGGGCTGTAAAGCTAACATTCAATTGTAAGCAGCGCAACAATAGGTGCCTCAAATATGGGACCACCCTCGGGGATGAGGCCGATAACCAATTTATGGCTTAAACAATACTCATGTTGTCCGACCAAAAAATTACAGACCGATTAGCCAATTTATGTCCCCACTGCTTGATTGCCACTCTGATTGGAAAAAGTTCCAACAGGGTCAGGGTCTTAGTCAGACTCGACCCAACCCAATCTTCCGGCCAAGGAGCCGCACTCCATTTTCCGTTTAAGTAAGCGCCATAACCAAAAAAAAACACCGCATCCGTAAAGAGGTGCAGAGTTTGGTTTGAAATAGGGTCTTTCCTCCATAGGCAGACACCATTGAATTTCCTCAGAAATTCTTCCCAAACTCTGAGGTCCTCCTTCATCTCAGTAGACACCCTGATCCTAGCTCTATGCCCTCTAGCACCCTGCAGC
Organism: Bombina bombina; assembly: GCF_027579735.1. Taxonomy (NCBI): domain Eukaryota; kingdom Metazoa; phylum Chordata; class Amphibia; order Anura; family Bombinatoridae; genus Bombina; species Bombina bombina. Next base: position 375,883,689 of record NC_069501.1, read on the forward strand.
TGACTCTCCAGCCGCCTATTAAAGATTCTACCCATCGGTATTGCCCGACCCGCAAAATTCAGCAACCCCAGCAGGGACTGTAGTTCTTGATGGAAATAGATTCAGCGCTAACCACTGACAAAACCATCTGCAACAGGCGGTCGACCTTGTCCCGAGGAAGTCTGCAAACTGCAGCCCATATATCTATTTCAATCCCAAGGAAAGTAAGACAGGTACAGGGGCTTTGCGTCTTTTCATTCGCCAAAGGCACCCCAAATCTCCCCATCATATCTTGCATGATCACCATCATGCGAGCACAATTGTCAGAATTAGCCTCCCCCACCAGCAGAAAGTCATCCAGGTAGTAGGCCACGGCCCCACCCCCGGACGCCCTTTTTACTACCCAGTGTAAAAAGGAGCTGAAACTTTCGAAAAGCATGCACGATAGCGAGCACCCCATGGGAAGACATTTGTCCACATAGAATGCCCCGTCCATCTTCATGCCCATGAGCGTGAATGCATACGGGTGCAGGGGCAACAGCCAAAATGCAGACTCTATGTCCAGCTTCTCCATCAGCGTCCCCTTTCCCTTGCCCCTTACGATCACCAACGCGTCGTCAAAGGACTGGTAATGTACCGAGCTCATATCTGTGTCAATGGCACGATTCACTGATGCCCCTTTCGTAAAGGACAGGTGGTGAATAAGTCTAAACTTGCCTGTGTTCTTCTTCGGGACTACCCCCAACGGGACACCACCAGATCGGGCAGAGGCTGCTCCCAAAAGGGGCCAGCTACCCTACCCAACCCACTTCCTTGCCCAATTTTTCCCTGACTACCTCGGGGAAGTCATAGGCCGATTTAAGGTTACAGTGAACCGTGGAACCCACCACGTGCCCACACATGGGAATTCTAAATTCTTGCGTGGATATCATATATGGTATCCTCATACTTGAAAAGTTTATGACCTTCCGACTGCCACTTGTCCACATAGCAAGCCGCCAGTACCCAAAAGCAGCACTGCCACTCTTCGTTTGTTTCAGGTCTTTGTACTTTCTATGGGCCAGTGCCATCCGCTGCCCTTTCCCTGGCCCTACATGCTTCTGGTGAGAGCTCAAAGATATTGACATAGCGTCCATCTTGGATTTTCTTCACCACTTAGCTTTAAGGTGCCCGTACAAGGAGTGCACTAAACATGGGTAGGTGTCGCCGTGAGAGGCTACTTTCCTTGACACCGCCACAGTCCCACGCCCGTGTTAGCTACGCTAGAGTCCTGTGCAAACGGGACCACCTCTGTGCCCACAGTGGAAGGAACCCTTCCCTTAACCTGAGCCGCAACCAGCTTTTTAATCATTTAAACATCTCCTTCTGGCCTTTACCCACTAAGCCCAAATCACCCTCACTCTCTGAGCCTGACTCGCTAGTAGATATGCCCTGCTCTACGTGTGGTGCAGTGTGCAGTAGGTACTCACTGCTGGGGGTCAATGTAGGAGCAGCCTTGCTGGCGATGATTGCAGTGTGGAAGTGTCCACGGCAGGCTGTGCGGCCGCCGGTGTTGATGAATCCTGCCCAGATGATGAGGCCATTGTGCTGGAAGCTGGACCAACCATGACACAAATAAAAGAGATTGGGGAGAACTCTGTGCAGAAGAAAGCACCCCTGAGGGGGGCCCTGCCATCCTCCCACGCTCCCCCCTGCCACACATACCCAGAGCAATTGCCACTGCCCTGTGGATCACGTCCTCATTCATACTCTGGCATGGACCCTGGGCCGGCATAACTACCTCCCCAGGTGAACCAACAGCAGACCCCTGTGCCCCAGCATTCACTGAATCCACCATCCTGTGTGAAAAAACGCATGCCCTCGCAGATGCTTCCCTAACATTCATGCCCTCTTGTTCCTGCGCATTTATTCCCATGCGGCTCCCCATCTCAGCATTGCCCACATGCAGCACATCATTCCCACATGTTGCCCTCCTCCCTCCCGGAGTCTTACCCGTAGCCTTCCTGTCCTGCCCTCTCCCATATGGGACCTAAAATGTCTCAACCAATTTCTGAGAGTTCCGTCCTTCAAAATGGAAACCATCCATTCCATTCTTCCTTTGGTACAAGAGGGTCAGTTCATGACGACCATAGACTTGAAGGACGCATATCTTCATGTTCCCATTCACAGGGAACATTACCAGTACCTGAGGTTTGCCTTTATGGACAAACATTTCCAGTTTGTTGCCCTTCCTCTTGGTCTTGCTACAGCTCCCAGAATTGGGGCTCTTCTGGCAGTGGTCAGGTCTCAGGGCATTGCTGTGGTGCCTTATTTGGATGACATCTTGGTTCAAGAGCCATCTTTTCATGTAGCAAAATCTCACACAGAGATGTTGTTGTCTATTCTGCGTTCCCAATGGGTGGAAAGTGAATCTGGGAAAGAGTTTCCTTGTACCAAATACAAGGGTGTGTTTCTTAGGAACAATTTTAGATTCCTTGTCCATGAAGATTTTTCTGACAGACGTCAGAAAATCCAAACTTCATGCTTCTTGCTTTTCTCTCCAGTCTGCTATTCGTCCATCTGTGGCTTAATGCATGGAGGTGATTGGTCTGATGGTTGCCTCCATAGACATCATTCCCTTTGCTCAGTTCCATCTGAGACCTCTGCGACTGTGCATGCTCAGTCAATGGAATTGGGACCACTCAGATCTCTCGCAGAGAATAAATCTAGACTCCCCAAGAGTCTCTCACTCGTGGTGGATTTCTCAGGACCATCTGTCTCGGGGTACATGCTTTCTGAGACCTTCCTACATAATTGTGACCATGGACACCAGCCTGTTGGGCTGGGGAGCAGCTAGGGGTTCCTTAAAAGCACAGGGCCTGTGGACTCTGGAGGACTCGTCTCTTCCAATAAATATCTTGGAGTTGAGAGCAATTTTCAATGCTTTGATAGCTTAGCCTCAACTAGCTTTGGTCCGATTTATCAGATTCCAGTCGGACAAAATCAATTCAGTGGCTTTTATCAACCACCAGGGAGGAACTCAGAGTTCCTTGGCAATGGAGCAGGTGACTCGCATTCTCCAGTGGGCAGAGTCTCACGATTGCCATCTCTCTACCATCCACATACCAGGGGTGGACAACTGGGAGGCAGATTTTCTGAGCAGGTAGACTTTTCATCCCGGAGAGTAAGCTCTCCATCCAGAAGTTTTGACGATGATAACTCTCAGGTGGGGTATTCCAGAGTTGGATCTGATGGCGTCTCGTCAAAACGCCAAGCTTCCAAGGTACGGTTCAAGGTCAAGAGATCCTCAAGCCATTCTGGTAGATGCTCTGGCGGTTCCTTGGAACTTCAATCTAGAATACCTGTTTCCTCCTTTTTCTCTACTTCCACAAGTAGTTGCTTGCATCAAGCCAGAGAGAGCTTTGATGATTCTAATAGCTCCTGCATGGCCTCACAGGATCTGGTTCGCGGATCTGGTGACAATGTCATCTCTTCCTCCTTGGAGGTTACCTTTGAGGAAGGACCTTCAACTTTAGGCTCCCTTCCTTCATCCAAATCTGGTTTCTCTGAAGCTGACTGCTTGGAGATTGGCTAGACGTGGCTTCTCTGAGAAAGTTATAGATACTATGCTTCAGGCTCATAACCGGATACTCGCAGAATTTACCATAGGGTATTGTGTAAATACCTTCATTGGTGTGATTCTTAGGGTTTATCTTGGAACAAAGTAAGGGTTCCTCGAATTTTGGCTTTTCTTAAGGAGGGCCTGGAGAAAAGTTTGTCAGTCAATACTCTGAAGGGTCAGATTTCTGCACTATCTATTCTTTTGCATAAACATCTGGCAGTTCTGCCAGATGTTCAGTCTTTTGTTTATGAAAAAGAGGGGGTATTCCACAGCGCAACCCTAAAGATGCTTCAGGCTATTCCAAAATACAACTCTCCCTAATGGTTGTAACAAGATAAATGTAAAAAAATGAATAAATATGGAACAGCGCTACTATAGCAAGAAGGATCAATCAATAAGAAAAAAGAAAAATTGATATCTAGTAGTAATTGTTTTATTAACACATATAGTAATAACTCCATAAATTAAATAAAATGAATAAATAAGTGACCGGTCACTATAAATATCTACTAATAAAAAATGTTTTATAAAAATATATTTAATGTATATACAAAACCAATATAAAGCCTCCTAACTAGGTTTAGCACTGCTGTTTTATACTTAATAGCTGGCTTATACGATATAGATAAAAAAATCTCCAGTCTCACACCTTGTATAGGGCAATAAACATATGAAAAAGTCACTGTTTAGTAATGTAAAATCCTGTTCTTACAGTTCAAAGTTATATACCATCTTTCGGAGAAATAACACACCTTTCCTCAATACAGACCTGGTGACTGAATTAAAACACCTACTTGACAGGTCTCCCACTTGTTGCGGGTGAAGGAAAGTCTCAGTATGTTACTGTAATTATATTTAAGCCCTTCTTGTATAAAGCTGTTCCTCACCTCAGGTATTTTGAATGTAGTTGTCCTTTTTAGACGCTACCGAGTCTCGTGTAATCCACAATCGATGGTTTGATAGTACTTACTGGTCTAGGCTCCTTCCGCGTCACATGTGACAAGCTGGCCAATAGCTGTTCTTCAAGTTGGGAAAGTGTAAGTGAGCCCTCGAAGGGTTTAGGCGCTCTTATTTACTTTGCGCAGAGTGACGGCTCGCAATGAATATGAGCCTCTGAAACAGACACTGGCATCCAATCGATGCGTTTCGCCTTACATAAAGGCTTTTTCAAGATGTATGCTTGGTGTCTGCTGAACCCTTAAATCCTCCTCTTCCAGACTCCAATTGGTCCATTCTTCCAACCCTATTACCTTAAGGTGGATTTTCTCTTTAAGGTGGATTACACATTTCTCTTCTTCTATTATGTTCCCAATTCTCTTTTTATGTGTTAAACAATGTTGGACATTCCACATGTTCCTCTTATATTATAGACTATATGGTGTATTAGACAGTGTGAGACATTTCACATACTGCTTTAACCCTTGGATGACTAAATAAATGGATATATGAATTCATAATTACATATCCCACATGGTGTTAACTGTTACACAATTATTTTTAGGCTTTATTATTAACAAACATTAATTGAGGCTTTATATTAAAATTTCACATAACTTCACATATATATATAAAGCTAAAAAATAAATACTACATTTACTGATTTTTTTTTTTTAAGACTGCATAATTTTTTTTTTTTAAATTAATCCAAAATAAAAGAATTTAGCCCTGAAGGGTACAATGTTCCTAATTCATGGATGAGTTCAGCTTCCTTTCTAAGGATTCATTTTTCATAATTTCCACCTCTCCAGTTCTTTTTTACTTTTTTAACAGCCCAGCAGGTGATATTTTTCATGCTGTTATTGTGTACTTTCTTGAAATGTTCATACAGACGTGTTTCCAATTGCCCCTTTTCTATATTGTTCAAATGCTCTCTAATTCTGTCCCTATATGGTCTTGTCGTTTCCCCCAGGTACTGTAATTTACATGAACACTGTAATATATACAATATCCCTTTATCTCTATACCTGATAGTGTCTTTTATAGTATATTTTTTACCTGTACTTATAGATGTAAATATTTTTACTTTTTTGCTGTACTCACAGGCTTTACAGCTGTAGCATGGGAAGAAGCCACAGATCTTATTCCCTTTTAGATCTATTTCTTTAGTTTTTTTTTCTTTTTATATTCACTAGGGGCCAGAATACTTCTCAGATTTGCTGCTTTTCTGTATATAAATGCTGGTTTTTCCGATATTTCTTTCCCTTAAAATATGTCTGATTTGACAACATGCCAGTGCTTGCGTATTATTTTTTCCATAATCTTATGTTGTTTATTAAAGGTAGTTATGAAAGGTACTCTAATGCCTTGTTTTTAATCAATCACTGGTTTCTCTTTCCTTAAAATGGTTTTCCTATCTTTATTACTTACTTCTAATGTGGCCTTTTCTAGTACCTCCCTATCATATTTCCTTTCCACAAATCTTTCTTCCAAGATCTGGATTTGTTTTTGATAATCTGCTATTCTGGTACAATTCCTCTTTATTCGTAAGAACTGTCCTTTAGGGGTATTATCTATCAACCTTTTAGGTGGCAGCTCTTTGAGTGGATAAAATTGTTTGCGTCTACCTCTTTAAAATGATTTTTGGTAATTAGCATATTTCCTTCTGCCATTATATCTAAATCCAAGAAAGTAATACTTTCCTTACAATAATTGTAGGTAAATTGTAATCCTACTTGATTATTGTTCATTTCTGTAAAGAAATTTAATAGACTACTTTCACTTCCTCTCCAGATAATTAAGATGTCATCGATATAGCATCTAAAGAGTACAAGGTTTGCGCCCAGTAAATATGGTGCTATAAACTCCTGAATTCATATATCCATTTATTTAGTCATCCAAGGGTTAAAGCAGTATGTGAAATGTCTCACACTGTCTAATACACCATATAGTCTATAATATAAGAGGAACATGTGGAATGTCCAACATTGTTTAACACATAAAAGAGAATTGGGAACATCATAGAAGAAGAGAAATGTGTAATCCACCTTAAAGAGAAAATCCACCTTATGGTAATAGGGTTGGAAGAATGGACCAATTGGAGCCCGGAAGAGGGGGATTTAAGGGTTCAGCAGACACTAAGCACACATCTTGAAAAAGCCTTTATGTAAGGTGAAACGCGTTGATTGGATGCCAGTGTCTGTTTCAGAGGCTCATATTCATTGCGAGCCATCACTCTGCGCAGAGTAAATTAGAACGCCTAAACCCTTTGAGGGCTCACTTACACTTTCCCAACTTGAAAACAGCTATTGGCCAGCCTGTCACATGTGACGCGGAAGGAGCTGAGACCAGTAAATACTATCAAACCATCGATTGTGGATTACACGAAACTCGGTAGCATCTAAAAAGGACAACTACATTCAAAATACCTGAGGTGAGGAACAGCTTTATACAAGAAGGGCTTAAATATAATTACAGTAACATACTGAGACTTTCCTTCACCCGCAACAAGTGGGAGACCTGTCAAGTAGGCAGAGCCGCCACTAGAAATTTTGGGGCCCCTGACTTAGCCATTGATAAGGCCCCCCCCCCCCCCTACTTTGACATGTGCAATTTTTGACCAAGTGACTAAAAGTATATGCACCTTATTCTTAAGTGTCTATTTAAACTTGGGAATGTTGTAAAGGTAGTAACATACACACACACAAACAAACACACTCATACACTGAAACACACACACTCACACATAAGGATTCACATATAGACACTTTAGCAGACACGCAAAGAAACACACACAGACACCCAAACAGACACTCAGCACTTGTTTACACTGACAAGTAATGAGGTAAACTACAGTTTTGTAAAAAAAGGAGATTTCAAAAACAAAATATGGAGTTCTGATTATTTTTTTGTAAAGGAAGATGAAAACTAAATGATGACAACAGCATGCAGTGGCTGAAAGGGAGGGCCCTGAACTGCCTAAACAATATTTTAAAGGTTAAATGGTGGATTGGTGACTTCCGGAAAGGTCTTGTTAGTCTCAAAGTCTATAGAAAGATGTGAATAATCAGTAGTAAGGTCAAAATGTCCTAAAAAGGAACAGACAATGGACACACAAACAAACTCAAACTTTCACATACACCCAAGGAAACACTGACAGAGACAGCCTCAGAAAACACACAAAGACATACACACACACACACACACACACACACAGAGAGACACCCACAGAAAACACACAAAGACATACACACAAAGAGAGAAAACCACATAAAACATAGAAAGATATATATACACACACCCTCACTGAGACATCCACAGAAAACACACAAAGACATACACACACCCTCACAGAGACACCCACAGAAAACACACACCCTCACAGAGACATCCACAGAAAATACAGACATACATACATACACAAACACACCCTCACAGAAACATCCACAGAAAACACAGACATACACACCCACCCTCACAGAGGCATCCAGAGAAAATACACAAAGACAAACATACACACACCCTCACAGAGACACCAATAGAAAAAGCTCAAAGACATATGCACACACCCTCACAGACATCCACAGAAAATGCACAAAGACACACACACCCACCCTCGCAGAGAGACCTACAGACAAAAAATACATACACTCATAGAGACACAAACCTAAGCATAAAGACATAAACACAGACACCCACAGAAACACTCACAGGAGGAAACATTTATGCACCTTGCATCCCCTAAATCAACAGTGTGTGACATGCATGATAAAAAAAATTGCAGAAATTAAGAGATCACTTTTTAAAAAATCATATTTGTAAATGTGCAAACAAAAATAATTCTGTGAATTCAAAATTGTACATTAATGATCTGGGTAGATGGCTAGATGAAGAAAAGTACTTTTAAAAGGTTGACATACATTTATTTGCTTTTTCCCCATTTTCCCCAACCAAGAACACCACTTCAAATATAGTGTACAAATGTTCCCATCTGTCCGCAGTACTTATGGATTTTGAAAATGCTGTACTCTATATGGTCTTGGTGGAACCATAAGCAGTGGTACTCATACCATTAGATCTGGTTAAATGCAGGATTTAGGCTTGTTGGTATGTATTTCAAAATTAAGCCGGCTGTAGTGTAAACTGAAAAGTTTTAAGTTAACCTGTCTCATTTTCAAACACTGAGTAATCTTAGTCTGAGAGTATAACATTTTATGCAGATGTAAAAATCTTAGATAAAATGCCTCCTTGCATCTGAAAGGCCTTGCATAAAGGGGCAGTAAACTGTAATGTAATATATATATATATATATATATATATATATATATATATATATATATATAATTAAATAAATAAATAAATAAATAATGCATATCTGCCAAAAGGGCACCTAACATTTGTGTATTGAGGAGGAAACATTTCTGCATGGTTTTAAATATAGAATTTCTACAGCATTGTCAAATAATCATAAATACACTGCTGCTAAAAAAAATTGTTTTTATGGACGCCTGGCCCCACCATACAACTACTACCACACTGAAGTTACAATCCTAAATTGCACAAAGAAATAAAAAACATTTGCTAAGTAAGTCCTACCTCCTCTGCAAATGAAAGTGATCTGCCGTCTGACTCAGGCACACACTGTACAAACAAAGTGCCAAGCCTGTCTCACACTGTGCATAGTGGTTTAGTGCACACTCAGAAATCCTCTAAAATGCTAATACTTTACTCCTTGTAATAACATTTCCCATGCTCAATTAGCACTTTTTTTTTCTTGCCTCATAGGGCCCCCCTGGCCCATTGGGCCCCTGACAGGAGTCACCCCTGTCACCCTCTGATGGCGGCCCTGCAAGTAGGTGTTTAATTCAGTCACCAGGTCTGTATTGAGGAAAGGTGTGTTATTTCTCCGATAGATGGTATATAACTTTGAACTGTAAGAACAGGATTGGACATTACTAAACAGTGACTTTTTCACATGTTTATTGCCCTATACACGGTGTGAGACTGGAAATTTTATGATCTATATCATATAAGCCAGCTATTAAGTATAAAACATCAGTGCTAAGCCTAGTTAGGAGGCTTTATATTGGTATTGTATATACATTAAATATATTTTTTATAAAACATTTTTTATTAGTAGATATTTATAGTGACCAGTCACTTATTTATTCATTTTATTTAATTTATTGAGTTATTACTATATGTGTTAATAAAACATTATTACTACTAGATATCAATTTTTCTTTTTTCTTATTGATTGATCCTTCTTGCTATAGTAGCGCTGTTCCATATTTATTCATTTTTGTGCATTTATCTTGTTACAACCATTAGGGAGAGTTGTATGTTGGAATAGCCTGAAGTATATTTAGGGTTGTGCTGTGGAATACCCCCTCTTTTTCATATACTTTGTATTTATCTCCCGTTTCTCCTATAGCAGCATCCCCAGTAAGAAATTAGATTTTTCCACAATATGGATATATTTAATATGAGAGAAAACTTACTAGCTAATATTAATACAGATATACAACACATAGAAGCAGATGAATTAGATATAGAATAATTAATGGAGGAATTAGAGAATATTTTGATGAAAGAATTAAAACAAAAAAACGAAATTGCCTTCTTTGAAAAATATATAGAATACTGTATAAAATGGTCCAGAGGGGATTGAGATTAGATAAAAAATGTACATTTAATTTTAATGAACAATTGCAGGCAGAATGGCTCCAAGTTTTAGAGAAAGCATCATTTGGATTAATTGAAATAATAAAGAAATCCAGAAAATTGACACTAGAAACCTTTAGTGTTAGAATTAATGAAATTAAAGATCAACTTAACACACAAAAAGAAAATGAACAATATAAAGAGAAGCAACAAATTATCATCACACATATTACTGATTTAAACTCAAGTTTACAAAAAACTAAAATTAGAAAATTTAATAGAGATAAGGGGGATTATGAAACCCAAACAACAGAGGTTGATACAAAAGACGGTACTGAAGAAGATAGGAATAAAAACAAAAATAAGAATAGAGAGAACTTTGAGAAAACTTTGAATAAAACAGATAAAAAACAGTAGTGGAAAGTGAGGACCTCATTACATCCCAAGAGAAAATTGGAGAGGAAGGGATAGATATAATGCACCCAAAGAATATGAAGAGACAGGACGGGTAAGAAATGATGATAGAAATAGAGTACAACAAGATTACAAAGAGGAAGATTATAGATCTAACAGAATAAGAAACTATCCAAGAGAGGAAAGATATACCTCTCAAAATGGGAGTTACAGAGAAATAGAAGATAGACAGTATCACATCAGATATGGCAATAGGAGGGAGGAAAAACAATGCACACCTAGGAGGTATAATAAAATACAGAAAGAATGGATAAAACCTCTCAGAAATAGGTTCCATCCAATAGAAAACATTAATGAGGGCAATAGTAATAGAGAAGAATTTGCAGGCCCTAGTAATTCAAGTAATAACCATTTTTTAGAGACAGGCCCAAACAAACTAAGCAAAATGAGAACAAGAAAAAGAAGCTTAGAGGAAAGAGAAGGGGAAATAGAACAAACTCAAAAAAAATGGAAGTGAAAAAAGATTACAATAAAGGTATTTTTAACATTAGTAAAGTCATACTATCAGAGGAAGATAAAAAAGTCTTGAACCTAGGTCTGTCATTTGCTCCAACGGCACAATTAAACAAATTCGAAACAAATATACATGTTACCCAATTCGTACGGAAATTGACCTTAAAAAGATATTTTAGAAAAAAAATAGAAAGAATGACTACTCAAAATACAATTAGAGGAAAACATTTGAAACAGAAATCCACATTTTATCCCACCCACGAAAAAGGGCAATAGTCTGAATGTATTTGAGAAGTTAGTGTTAGTGGATTTGGCTAAACTTAATAGAAATAAAACATTAAATACAATTTAACAAAAAAGGAAAGAGAAATCCTTACGCATCTAAAGACAAACACAGAAATAGTTATTAAACCAGCAGATAAAGGGTGGGGCATAGTAGTGATGGATTAAGATTACTACTTACAAGAAACACACCACTTACTAGCCACATATAAAAAAAAATCAAAATTAACCCTACTGAAAAAACACCAAAATTCTAAATAATATGTTAGAATAAGCTGAAAGAAAAGAAATAATTACAAAAAAGGAATGTGAATATATACACCAAAAATTTCCAAAAATAGCTATTTTTTACTTTCTTCCGAAGGTACATAAAAACAGAGAAAATCACCAAGGGCGGCCCATAATCTCGGGAATTGATTCCTTAACTGCAAATCTTTCAGAATTTGTGGACTTACAATTGCAAGAACATGTAAAAATTTTACCATCACATATAAAAGACACAACTCATATTATAAATGTATTAGACAATTTTCCCTGGGATAATGAATTCATTATAGCCACGTGTGATGTAACATTACTTTATACGAACATAGACCATGAATTGGGACTCAAAGCTATAGAACATTTCTTAAAGGGGAATAAGAAAGAACTCTGTGTATTAGATCAATTTAAAATAGAAAGTATTAAGTTCATTCTGACAAATAATGTATTTGTATTTAATAATGAAATGTTCCTACAAGTAAGAGGAACAGCTATGGGTACGAGGTTTGCACCAAGTTATGCCAACCTGTTCATGGGAAAATGGGAACAGGAGTTTATAGCACCATATTTAATGGGCGCAAACCTCATACTCTTTAGACGCTATATAGATGACATCTTAATTATCTGGAGAGGAAGTGAAAGTAGTCTATTAAATTTCTTTACAGAAATGAAAAATAATCAAGTAGGATTACAATTTACCTACAATTATAGTAAGGAAAGTATTACTTTCTTGGATTTAGATATAATGGCAGAAGAAAATATGCTAATTACCAAAAAAAAAATATTTTTTAAAATAATTTTTATTGAGGTTCATATAAAGGCATACAAACAATTATCCTTAGTAAGGTATAAATCATAGTACCACAACATTTTACAGTATGTATCCAAAATAAACATATAAGAGCTGCACCTATTTCTATAGTACCTTGAGCTTTTAGTACAGGAGTATATCACATATCCTAATATATGTTTACAATCTATTCTGATGTTGTAGCCAAATATTTAAACAATCAAAAAAAAAAAAAAAACAACCTCATATTTTCACGTTTTTCTTAGAAGTAGTTCCCTTAAAGAGCATTTAAGACCTCTTGGGCCCAATTCTTTACATAAGTGTTGCATAGGGAAATGTAGTAACATAGTAAACAACAGTGAAAACTAAACATAAACAACCTGCTAATTTGAGGATGAAAAACCATCACAAGGATATTGCAATTTCTGAATGACTTATCAGGTTGCTGCCTTAATGAATATAAGTAATATTATACTAAAACTGTGTGAAAGAATACTTTCCCACATTGAAAAGGAGAATTACATATAAGTCATTTATAATGGGGGAGAATAAATAGTTAAGTAGAAGTAGAACTACCATGTGGTTTAAAGTATATAAATATAGATTTCTTATTAGAAAATGCACAGATTTCTAATATGAAACAAGGACATGAGGTTCTGACTTCAATACATAAGAAAAAATATGATTACATTTGCGGTATTTATCTAGGGAAACCGCTTTAAAACACATTGAGCATATTTACCGATGCCAGAGTGTATTGGTGGGAGGGGGGAGCTATATATATATATATATATATATATATATATATATATATATATATATATAAAAGAATAGAAATTGTTTATGGGAGCAGCAGAAATATTAAGTTAGACACCTTGGTCACATAGTTGGCATATAGTGTTATGGTGAGATTGTCAACTAAATATGGTCTAGACATTGTACCCAGCAGTATCAGCTATGATTAAACACCTATATGTCAGACTCCATATAGTCAAACCCTTATTTTGCTTTATTGTTTGGGAAGAGGGCTATCGGCCACCTCCATGGGGAAGTTAACATAGAAGTACTGTAGGGGGTGTAGATCCAATGTGGGCTACATTTTCTTTAAGTTGATCAGTAAACTATAATGGAAAGATGTAGTCAATACCATATAGAGGCTTCACTACTACACACTGGCAAAAGTTCAGACCTAGGGGCACGGGCCCTATGCCCCAGGACAGAATGTGCACAGATAAGCGCTATTGGTTAATAACTGTACTAATAAGCATATCAGAGAAAACTAGCTAATTGTCATGTAATCTATAAAATATAAATTATCCCCGTGAAGGGTTGCATATAGTAAATATGAGTAGCTATAGCCCCATCCCAAGCCTACTCCAGACAGCAACTTTGTTGCGCTTTCTCACACATTAATAGAAGCTAGACATGTGCGGTTCGTTTCGGATTAATTCGGAAATTCGGTAAATTCGGTAAATTCTGAGATTCGGATCGATTCGGATTTCCGAATTAAAATACTTCCGAATCTACCGAATGAATCCGAAATAGCTGCCGTATCTCCGAATAAATCCGAATTAGCTCGTTAAAATTCGGCATTTCCCCATAGGAAACAATGGGAGTTTCGGCTGAAAAAAAACTAACACCGCAGCCCCATTGTTTCCTATGGGGAAACACTAAGTCTGCACCTAACACCCTAACATGTACCCCGAGTCTCTAAACACCCCTAATCTAACACTTATTAACCCCTAATCTGCCGCCCCCGCTATCGCTGACACCTGCATTATTTTATTAACCCCTAATCTGCCGACCGAATATCGCCGCCACCTACATTATAACTATTAACCCCTAATCTGCTGTCCCTAACACCGCCGACCCCTACATTATAGTTATTAACCCCTAATCTGCCCCCCCAACGTCGCCGCAATCTAACTACAAGTATTAACCCCTAATCTGCCGACCCGATATCGCCACCACCTACATTATAACTATTAACCCCTAATCTGCTGTCCCTAACACCGCCGACCCCTACATTATAGTTATTAACCCCTAATCTGCCTCCCCCAACGTCGCCGCAATCTAACTACAAGTATTAACCCCTAATCTGCCGACCCGATATCGCCGCCGCCTACATTATAGCTATTAACCCCTAATCTGCTGTCCCTAACACCGCCGACCCCTACATTATAGTTATTAACCCCTAATCTGCCCCCCCAACGTCGCCGCAATCTAACTACAAGTATTAACCCCTAATCTGCCGACCCGATATCGCCGCCGCCTACATTATAGCTATTAACCCCTAATCTGCTGTCCCTAACACCGCCGACCCCTACATTATAGTTATTAACCCCTAATCTGCCCCCCCCCAACGTCGCCACAATCTAACTACAAGTATTAACCCCTAATCTACTGACCGCAAATCGCCGCAACTATAATAAATGTATTAACCCCTAAACCGCCGCACTCCCGCCTCGCAAACACTATAATACATTTTATTAACCCCTAATCTGCCCTCCCTAACATCGCCGCCACCTACCTACAATTATTAACCCCTAATCTCCCGCCCCCAACGTCGCCGCTACTATAATAAGGTTATTAACCCCTAAACCTAAGTCTAACCCTAACACTAACACCCCCTAACTTAAATATAATTTAAATAAAACGAAATAAATTTACTATAGTTAAATAAATGAATCCTATTTAAAACTAAATACTTACCTGTAAAATAAACCCTAAGATAGCTGCAATATAACTAATAGTTACATTGTAGCTATTTTAGGATTTATTTTTATTTTACAGGCAACTTTGTATTTATTTTAACTAGGTACAATAGTTATTAAATAGTTAATAACTATTTAATAACTACCTAGCTAAAATAAATACAAATTTACCTGTAAAATAAATCCTAACCTAAGTTACAATTACACCTAACACTACACTATCATTTAATTAATTAAATAAATGACTCATATTTAAAACTAAATACTTACCTGTAAAATAAACCCTAATATAGCTGCAATATAACTAATAGTTACATTGTAGCTATTTTAGCATTTATATTTATTTTACAGGCAACTTTGTATTTATTTTAACTAGGTACAATAGCTATTAAATAGTTATTGACTAATTAATAGCTACCTAGTTAAAATAATTACAAAATTACCTGTAAAATAAATCCTAACCTAAGTTACAATAAAACCTAACACTACACTATCATTAAATAAATTAACTACAAGTACCTACAATTATCTACAATTAAATAAACTAAAGTACAAAACCCCCCCCACTAAATTACAAAAAATAAAAAACCACTAAATTACAAAAAATAAAAAAAATTACAAGAATTTTAAACTAATTACACCTAATCTAAGCCCCCTAATAAAATAACAATGCCCCCCAAAATAAAAAAAATGCCCTAACCTATACTAAATTACAAAAGTTAACAGCTCTATTACCTTACCAGCCCTGAACAGGGCCCTTTGCGGGGCATGCCCCAAAGAAAACAGCTCTTTTGCCTGTAAAAAAAAAAACACAATGCCCCCCCCACATTACAACCCACCACCCACATACCCCTACTCTAACCCAAACCCCCCTTAAATAAACCTAACACTACCCCCCTGAAGATCTCCCTACCTTGAGTCGTGTTCACCCAGCCGGGCCGAAGTCTTCATCCGATGGGGCAGAAGAGGACATCCAGACCGGCAGAAGTCTTCATCCAAGCGGGGCAAGAAGAGGTCTTCCATCCATCAGAAAAGTACAAAAAAACAAACAAACACTAAATTAGCAAAAATAATAAAATATTACAATAATTTTAAACTAATTACACCTAATCTAAGCCCCCTACTAGCTATTAATATAGCTACAATATAACTAATAGTTACATTGTAGCTATTTTAGGATTTATATTTATTTTACAGGCAACTTTGTATTTATTTTAACTAGGTACAATAGCTATTAAATAGTTAATAACTATTTAATAACTACCTAGCTAAAATAAATACAAATTTACCTGTAAAATAAACCCTAACCTAAGTTACAATTACACCTAACACTACATTGTCATTAAATTAACTAAATAAATTAATCCTATATAAAACTAAATACTTACCTGTAAAATAAACCCTAATATAGCTACAATATAACTAATAGTTACATTGTAGCTATTTTAGCATTTTTATTTATTTTACAGGCAACTTTGTATTTATTTTAACTAGGTACAATAGCTATTAAATAGATATTTACTGTTTAATAGCTACCTAGTTAAAATAATTACAAAATTACCTGTAAAATAAATCCTAACCTAAGTTACTATTAAACCTAACACTACACTATCATTAAATAAATTAACTACAAGTACCTACAATTAAATACAATGAAATAAACTAAAGTACAAAAAAAACAAACACTAAATTACAAAAAATAAAAAAAATTACAAGAATTTAAAACTAATTACACCTAATCTAAGCCCCCTAATAAAATAACAAAGCCCCCCAAAATAAAAAAATGCCCTACCCTATACTAAATTACAAAAGTAATCAGCTCTATTACCTTACCAGCCCTGAACAGGGCCTTTTGCGGGGCATGCCCCAAAGAAAACAGCTCTTTTGCCTGTAAAAAAAAACACAATACCCCCCCCACATTACAACCCACCACCCACATACCCCTACTCTAACCCAAACCCCCCTTAAATAAACCTAACACTACCCCCCTGAAGATCTCTCTACCGTGTCTTCACCCAGCGGGCCGAAGTCTTCATCCGATCGGGCAGAAGAGGACATCCAGACCGGCAGAAGTCTTCATCCAAGCGGGGCAAGAAGAGGTCTTCCATCCATCAGAAGTCTTGATCCAGGCGGCATCTTCTCTGTTCATCCATCGGGAGCGGAGCGGCAGCATCCTGAAGACATCCCACGCAGAGCATCCTCTTCTTTCTTGATCCGACGACTAGGTGACTGTACCTTTAAGTGACGTCATCCAAGATGGCGTCCCTTGAATTCCGATTGGCTGATAGGATTCTATCAGCCAATCGGAATTAAGGTAGGAAAAATCTGATTGGCTGATTCAATCAGCCAATCAGATTCAAGTTCAATCCGATTGGCTGATGGAATCAGCCAATCAGATTGACCTCGCATTCTATTGGCTGTTCCGATCAGCCAATAGAATGCGAGCTCAATCTGATTGGCTGATTGGATCAGCCAATCGGATTGAACTTGAATCTGATTGGCTGATTGAATCAGCCAATCAGATTTTTCCTACCTTAATTCCGATTGGCTGATAGAATCCTATCAGCCAATCGGAATTCAAGGGAAGCCATCTTGGATGACGTCACTTAAAGGTACAGTCACCTAGTCGTCGGATCAAGAAAGAAGAGGATGCTCTGCGTGGGATGTCTTCAGGATGCTGCCGCTCCGCTCCGGATGGATGAACAGAGAAGATGCCGCCTGGATCAAGACTTCTGATGGATGGAAGACCTCTTCTTGCCCCGCTTGGATGAAGACTTCTGCCGGTCTGGATGTCCTCTTCTGCCCGATCGGATGAAGACTTCGGCCCGCTGGGTGAAGACACGGTAGAGAGATCTTCAGGGGGGTAGTGTTAGGTTTATTTAAGGGGGGTTTGGGTTAGAGTAGGGGTAGGTGGGTGGTGGGTTGTAATGTGGGGGGGGGGTATTGTGTTTTTTTTTACAGGCAAAAGAGCTGTTTTCTTTGGGGCATGCCCCGCAAAAGGCCCTGTTCAGGGCTGGTAAGGTAATAGAGCTGATTACTTTTGTAATTTAGTATAGGGTAGGGCATTTTTTTATTTTGGGGGGCTTTGTTATTTTATTAGGGGGCTTAGATTAGGTGTAATTAGTTTAAAATTCTTGTAATTTTTTTTATTTTTTGTAATTTAGTGTTTGTTTTTTTGTACTTTAGTTTAGTTTATTTCATTGTATTTAATTGTAGGTACTTGTAGTTAATTTATTTAATGATAGTGTAGTGTTAGGTTTAATAGTAACTTAGGTTAGGATTTATTTTACAGGTAATTTTGTAATTATTTTAACTAGGTAGCTATTAAACAGTAAATATCTATTTAATAGCTATTGTACCTAGTTAAAATAAATACAAAGTTGCCTGTAAAATAAATATAAATGCTAAAATAGCTACAATGTAACTATTAGTTATATTGTAGCTATATTAGGGTTTATTTTACAGGTAAGTATTTAGTTTTATATAGGATTAATTTATTTAGTTAATTTAATGACAGTGTAGTGTTAGGTGTAATTGTAACTTAGGTTAGGGTTTATTTTACAGGTAAATTTGTATTTATTTTAGCTAGGTAGTTATTAAATAGTTATTAACTATTTAATAGCTATTGTACCTAGTTAAAATAAATACAAAGTTGCCTGTAAAATAAATATAAATCCTAAAATAGCTACAATGTAACTATTAGTTATATTGTAGCTATATTAATAGCTAGTAGGGGGCTTAGATTAGGTGTAATTAGTTTAAAATTATTGTAATATTTTATTATTCTTGCTAATTTAGTGTTTGTTTGTTTTTTTGTACTTTTCTGATGGATGGAAGACCTCTTCTTGCCCCGCTTGGATGAAGACTTCTGCCGGTCTGGATGTCCTCTTCTGCCCCATTGGATGAAGACTTCGGCCCGGCTGGGTGAACACGACTCAAGGTAGGGAGATCTTCAGGGGGGTAGTGTTAGGTTTATTTAAGGGGGGTTTGGGTTAGAGTAGGGGTATGTGGGTGGTGGGTTGTAATGTGGGGGGGGGGTATTGTGTTTTTTTTTTACAGGCAAAAGAGCTGTTTTCTTTGGGGCATGCCCCGCAAAAGGCCCTGTTCAGGGCTGGTAAGGTAATAGAGCTGCTAACTTTTGTAATTTAGTATAGGGTAGGGCATTTATTTTTATTTTGGGGGGCTTTGTTATTTTATTAGGGGGCTTAGATTAGGTGTAATTAGTTTAAAATTCTTGTAATATTTTTTTATTTTTTTTTATTTAGTGGGGGGGGGTTTGTACTTTAGTTTAGTTTTTTTAATTGTATTTAATTGTAGGTACTTGTAGTTAATTTATTTAATGATAGTGTAGTGTTAGGTTTAATTGTAACTTAGGTTAGGATTTATTTTACAGGTCATTTTGTAATTATTTTAACTAGGTAGCTATTAAATAGTCAATATCTATTTAATAGCTATTGAACCTAGTTAAAATAAATACAAAGTTGCCTGTACAATAAATATAAATGCTAAAATAGCTACAATGTAACTATTAGTTATATTGCAGCTATATTAGGGTTTATTTTACAGGTAAGTCTTTAGTTTTATATAGGATTCATTTATTTAGTTAATTTAATGATAGTGTAGTGTTAGGTGTAATTGTAACTTAGGTTATGATTTATTTTACAGGTAAATTTGTATTTATTTTAGCTAGGTAGTTATTAAATAGTTATTAACTATTTAATAGCTATTGTACCTAGTTAAAATAAATACAAAGTTGCCTGTAAAATAAATATAAATCCTAAAATAGCTTCAATGTAACTATTAGTTATATTGAAGCTATATTAATAGCTAGTCGGGGGCTTAGATTAGGTGTAATTAGTTTAAAATTATTGTAATATTTTATTATTTTTGGTAATTTTAGTGTTTGTTTGTATTTTGGTACTTGTATGATGGATGGAAGACCTCTTCTTGCCCCGCTTGGATGAAGACTTCTGCCGGTCTGGATGTCCTCTTCTGCCCCATCGGATGAAGACTTCGGCCCGGCTGGGTGAACACGACTCAAGGTAGGGAGATCTTCAGGGGGGTAGTGTTAGGTTTATTTAAGGGGGGTTTGGGTTAGAGTAGGGGTATGTGGGTGGTGGGTTGTAATGTGGGGGGGGGGATTGTGTTTTTTTTTTACAGGCAAAAGAGCTGTTTTCTTTGGGGCATGCCCCGCAAAGGGCCCTGTTCAGGGCTGGTAAGGTAATAGAGCTGTTAACTTTTGTAATTTAGTATAGGGTAGGGCATTTTTTTTATTTTGGGGGGCTTTGTTATTTTATTAGGGGGCTTAGATTAGGTGTAATTAGTTTAAAATTCTTGTAATATTTTTTTATTTTTTGTAATTTAGTGTTTGGTTTTTTTTGTAATTTAGTGGGGGGTTTTTGTACTTTAGTTTATTTAATTGTAGATAATTGTAGGTACTTGTAGTTAATTTATTTAATGACAGTGTAGTGTTAGGTTTAATTGTAACTTAGGTTAGGATTTATTTTACAGGTAATTTTGTTATTACCTTTTAACTAGGTAGCTATTAATTAGTCAATAACTATTTAATAGCTTTTGTACCTAGTTAAAATAAATACAAAGTTGCCTGTAAAATAAATATAAATGCTAAAATAGCTACAATGTAACTATTAGTTATATTGCAGCTATCTTAGGGTTTATTTTACAGGTAAGTATTTTGTTTTAAATATGATTCATTTATTTAGTTAATTTAATGATAGTGTAGTGTTAGGTGTAATTGTAACTTAGGTTAGGATTTATTTTACAGGTAAATTTGTATTTATTTTAGCTACTTAGTTATTAAATAGTTATTAACTATTTAATAACTATTGTACCTAGTTAAAATAAATACAAAGTTGCCTGTAAAATAAAAATAAATCCTAAAATAGCTACAATGTAACTATTAGTTATATTGTAGCTATATTAGGGTTTATTTTACAGGTAAGTCTTTAGTTTTAAATAGGATTCATTTATTTAACTATAGTAAACTTATTTCGTTTTATTTAAATTATATTTAAGTTAGGGGGTGTTAGTGTTAGGGTTAGACTTAGGTTTAGGGGTTAATAACCTTATTATAGTAGCGGCGACGTTGGGGGCGGGAGATTAGGGGTTAATAATTGTAGGTAGGTGGCGGCGATGTTAGGGAGGGCAGATTAGGGGTTAATAAAATGTATTATAGTGTTTGCGAGGCGGGAGTGCGGCGGTTTAGGGGTTAATACATTTATTATAGTGGCGGCGATTTGCAGTCGGCAGATTAGGGGTTAATACTTGTAGTTAGATTGTGGCGACGTTGGGGGGAGGCAGATTAGGGGTTAATAACTATAATGTAGGGGTCGGCGGTGTTAGGGACACCAGATTAGGGGTTAATAGCTATAATGTAGGCGGCGGCGATATCGGGTCGGCAGATTAGGGGTTAATACTTGTAGTTAGATTGCGGCGACGTTGGGGGGGGCAGATTAGGGGTTAATAACTATAATGTAGGGGTCGGCTGTGTTAGGGACAGCAGATTAGGGGTTAATAGCTATAATGTAGGCGGCGGCGATATTGGGTCGGCAGATTAGGGGTTAATACTTGTAGTTAGATTGCGGCAACGTTGGGGGGGGCAGATTAGGGGTTAATAACTATAATGTAGGGGTCGGCGGTGTTAGGGACAGCAGATTAGGGGTTAATAGCTATAATGTAGGTTGCGGCGATATCCGATCGGCAGATTAGGGGTTAAATAATGTTATTATAGGGTTTGCGATGTGGGGGGGCCTCGGTTTAGTGGTTCATAGGTAGTTTATGGGTGTTAGTGACTTAGTGTACTAAATGGGTGTTAGTGTACTAAAAACATACCGAATTTTGGAACGGAATAGAACCGAATTCAGCCGAATCCGAATAAATCCGAAACGAATTTATTCGGATCCGAATAAATCCGAAACGAATTTATTCAAATTTTGCCGAATCCGATTCGATCCGAAACGAAATTCGAAAAGTCCGAATCGATCCGAACCGAAAACGAACCGAATTTTTTAGCCGTGCACATGTCTAATAGAAGCTATGATGACAAAAGCTGAGGTATATGGGGTAGAGATCCTGTAGATATATCTATAAAAATAACAGTAAGTAATGCACTAGTTAAACTCAATATGTGTTATTATTCGATATATAGCTAGATACATTGATTCTAGGTGTAAGACAAATGGACAGAGTTATTAGAGCGTAAGAGAACACAGTGAAAGCAATTTCTCAACAGAAACTGGTAATCTATCTTTGCTTACCTTCAATGTGGCTTATTATAGTGTAAGTAGCTTAGGTAATATAGGGATATAAAGCTATATAAACAGTACACATAGTAATAACTAATCTAGGTGTCTATCAAGCATTTCTAAAACATAGAGCAACATATAGACAGGCTATAATAGCTAGGCACTAATGCAAACTACAAACTTAAATTAAAACTAGGGACTAGACTAGAGGTAGGAACATTATGGGGCAAATTAAAGTGCCATAAGTGTGAGATATATATGTAGCGGGTTACACACCTTGTAAGTGGCTGTGTTAACATTTAACCTCCAATGTGCCAGAAAAGCTATTACCTGCCTTTGCATATAAAACATCAAATTTTTGAGCACTAAATTATTTGGAAATATATATAACTAACTAGAAATATTTGTGTCATATACATTTTCTGGACCGGAGTGTCCAACCTCTCTAATAACATGTAATGAACTAATATGTGAGCCGATACCGTAAGTACAACAAAAGTGTGTTATAGCTAAGTGACACAATAATCTATGTCATAATCATAATAGGGTCTCTTAGGTGGGCTAATGCCGTAGTGAGTCTGGTTCCTGTCATGTCTATCCCACACCGGTACTGTCCAAACAGTGACAATGGCCGTTGACATGCACAAAGCAGAGCACAAGAAGAGTTTGAGAGCAACGTCCCACCACATAAATGTAAGACCTCTCCCCTGCACATGTGCCATGAGCATCACTCTGGATATGGCTGAGTCCACCTCTCCATCCTGATATCTGCCGAACAAAACTTCGGCGTAAGAACAAAGGAGAATCTTCACCACCGCTCAATGTGACCACAGCACCGCTTCACTTCCCGACCAGCGGAAAGGTAGAAGAGAAGAGGGAGTTTTCGCATCTCATTTGCTCGGTGAGTATTACCGGTTCGCTAAACTGCAATACGGAGTGGATCGTACTGGAGCATGAAAGAGTGGCTGCGATGTCCGATATCTGCGAGCTCCACCCAGGCAAGGCCCCTGTATCCTGTGTGAGGACGACTTCAACATAATCAGCCTCTTGTATGTATGAAGCAGGGTAATTATGATTGTCATCATGAGGGCTCTGCAGGATCTGTTGTTGGCTCAGAGCTATGGTAATTAATGGTTCTGGCTCAACCACCTCTGTAAGTACTTGGGTGAGGTTAGAGAAGTGGGTGTCCAACATTGTCATGATCTCAAGACTCCACGTGGGCAGCGCCATCATGGGTTTCTTAGGTGTCTGGATCACTGTATAGTTTGCTTTGTCTTCTGAGGAAAACCAGATGAAATATGGCTGTTTTGTGCTCCCGGACTCAATCTTAAGAAAAATAGAAAGTTGGGGTCCACCTTTGGGTAACTTTGGATTGTAGGCTGAGGTAGATAAATCCCATGTAATGTAACCAGAGCTGGGAGCTCTGCAAAGATGTGACCATCCACTCCAATAGCTAGCTCCGCCCCCCCCCCCACCAAAAAACATTTTAAAGAGGTAGACGCAAACAATTTTATCCACTCAAAGAGCTGTCATCAAAAAAGGTGGATAGATAATACCCCTAAAGGACAGTTCTTATGAATAAAGAGGAATTGTTCCAGAATAGCAGATTATCAAAAACAAATCCAGATCTTGGAAGAAAGATTTGTGGAAAGGAAATATGATAGGGAGGTACTAGAAAAGGCCAAATTAGAAGTAAGTAATAAAGATAGGAAAACCATTTTAAGGAAAGAGAAACCAGTGATTAATGAAAAACAAGGCATTAGAGTACCTTTCATAACTACCTTTAATCAACAACATAAGATTATGGAAAAAATAATACGCAAGCACTGGCATGTTGTCAAGTCAGACATGTTTTTAGGGAAAGAAATATCGGAAAAAACAGAATTTATATACAGAAAAGCAGCAAATCTGAGAAGTATTCAGGCCCCTAGTGAATATAAAAAGAAAAAACTAAAGAAATAGATCTAAAAGGTAATAAGATCTGTGGCTTCTTCCCATGCTACCGCTGTAAAGCCTGTGAGTACAGCAAAAAAGTAAAAATATTTACATCTACAAGCACAGGTAAAAATATACAATAAAAGACACTATCAGGTGTATTGATAAAGGGATATTGTATATATTACAGTGTTCATGTAAATTACAGTACCTGGGGGAAACAACAAGACCATATAGGGACAGAATTAGAGAGCATTTGAACAATATAGAAAAGGGGAAATTGGAAACACATCTGTATGACCACTTCTAGAAAGTACACAATAACAGCATGAAAAATATTACCTGCTGGGCTGTTAAAAAAGTAAAAAAGAACTGGAGAGGTGGGAATTATGAAAAATTAATCCTTAGAAAGGAAGCTGAACTCAACCATGAATTAGGAACATTGTACCCTTCAGGGCTAAATTCTGATTTTGATTTAACCCCTTTTATTTGGGATTAATTTAAAAAAAACAAAATTATGGAGTCTTAAAAAAAAATGAAAAAAGTAAATTTAGTATTTATTTTTTAGCTTTATATATATGTGAAGTTATGTGAAATTTTAATATAATACCTTAATTAATGTTTGTTAATAATAAAGCCTAAAAATAATTGTGTAACAGTTAACACCGTGTGGATATGCAATTATGAATTCATATATCCATTTATTTAATCATCCAAGGGTTAAAGCAGTATGTGAAATGTCTCACATTGTCTAATACACCATATAGTCTATAATATAAGAGGAACATGTGGAATGTCCAACATTGTTTAACACATAAAAAGAGAATTGGGAACATCATAGAAAAGAGAAATGTGTAATCCACCTTAAAGAGAAAATCCACCCTAAGGTAATAGGGTTGGAAGAATGGACCAATTGGAGCTCGGAAGAGGGGGATTTAAGGGTTCAGCAGACACCAAGCATACATCTTGAAAAAGCCTTTATGTAAGGTGACACGTGTCGATTGTATGCCAGTGTCTGTTTCAGAGGCTCATATTCATTGCGAGCCGTCTCTCTGCGCAGAGTAAATTAGAACGCCTAAACCCTTAGAGGGCTCACTTACACTTTCCAAACTTGAAGAACAGCTATTGACCAGCCTGTCACACAGTGGAGGCTCCTCCAGTTGTGCACATTCGCACGTGAACCCCCCAGGGGCAAGGAGGGAAAAAAAATTGAGCCAAAAAAAAAAAAATTGAGCAAAAAAAAAAAACTGTTTAATTTTTTTTTTATTACTGTGTGTGTGTTAAGTGTTAATCAATATATAATATTATTAAATATACATTGATTTCAAGTCCACTGTCTGAGTGTATGTATGTAGCCCAGTGAGTCCATTAATATATATTGTTGTAAGCAAAGCAGGAGGGAGCTAGGACCAGGCGGACACAGAGCAGAGCCAGAGCAGAGAGACTGCAGGATTTCAGCTCAGGCTCAGCTGACGTCACCAGACCACACGCACCGCGTCAGTCACTAGCTTCTCACTCCTCCAGGCTGCTCTGGCACTGCGCGCTCACCAGTCAGTCACCACTCCCACAACAACATTGTCACCTGACCTCCCTATACTAACCTGATCGCACGTGCGATTAAGCAAACCCCTATCCTGCACAGTGATCTCTATGCATCACTGTGCAGGCGTAGCTCCTCCCAGCCCGGCACTGCTAATAGACCCCTATTCGCACAGGCTGAAGTGTGCGAGCTGACTTCAGCCTGTGCTCTGGCTCCTCCCACAGTCTGCCTGTCAGTGCCTGATGCCCTGATCTTGCCTCTGATACGCTGTTGCGTAAACGTGACCGCCCCCACAAGGCTCCTCCCCCTCAATGGCGTGAAAATCTAATTGAGGAGATAGCCATTGAGCGGATAGGAGCCTTGTGTTTAGAGCTCTATTTTATGTTCAACAAACTTGCCTCTCAGACTCTTGTTGTTAAAAAACGAACGATTTACTTTACCCTAGCCCTTGCTGCAGACGTGTTGGTTTAGTTACTGCTGCCTGCCAGCCTGCTGAGACTGAGATATTATTTATTAATTGCGAATAGTTTTAGTTTTAGTGGGCACTGGGGGGGGCACTGGGCAGTGGGCCTTATTTTGCTGCAGGCCTGCAGCTTATTAGTTTAGTTTAAAGTAAGTAAGTAGTTAGTTAACTTACAGAGTTGAGATTACTAGAGAGTGAGACAGACACCAGTGTGTGTGAGAAAAAAAAGTTCATTTTTTGTTTTAACTTGAGTACTTAGGTAGAGTAGAGGGAGTTCTCTCTTAAAACAATTGGCTTTAGTCAGTAAGTTTAGTGGAGTAATTTGGGAATAATAAAATAATTTTTTTGTCAGCATATAGATTGCAATTAGAAGTTTTGCAAAAAAAATTATTTTTTTTGTTTTTGTTTTCACAAATACAAAAAGCAGTTAACTGCTGTGCTGCTGCTGATATTACTAGTTGTGACCGTTGACGGCTGTCACGGTTGCTTACCATTAATACATTTAAGTATTTTAGCAGATTCATTCATTAGCAGATTGCAATTAGAAGTTTTGCAAAAAAAGGTAACATTTTTCTTGAAAAAAAAGCAGTTAACTGCTGTGCTGCTGCTGATACTAGTTGTTGACCGTTGACGGCTGTCACGGTTGCTTACCATTAATACATTTAATTTAAGTATTTTAGCAGATTAATTAGCAGATTGCAATTAGAAGTTTTGCAAATAAAGAACAAAGTTTTTTTTTTTTAAAAAAAGCAGTTAACTGCTGTGCTGCTGCTGATACTAGTTGTTGAACGTTGACGGCTGTCACTGTTGCTTACCATTAATACATTTAAGTATTTTAGCAGATTAATTAATTATCAGATTGCAATTAGCAGTTTTGCAAAAAAAGGTAAAAGTTTTTTTTTTTTTAAAACTGCTGTGCTGCTGCTGATACTAAAATTAGGCAGTAAACCAGCATATTTAACATTTTATTTTTTATCTCTAGTGAGCTATATTATTATAATTATTATAAGATATTACCTATTAGTTGTAGTTGATATTTTCTAACAGCTGCAATATATTTTATAACAACCGGCACCACAAAACTACTTGCCGTTGCCTACTAGTGTTGTAGATTTTCTAACAGCTGCAGAGCTACCTACCTACAAGTTATATATTACATAACAACCGCAAAACTATTAAACTTTTAATATATTTTCTAACAGCTGCAGAGATACCTACCTACAAGTTATATATTACATAAAAACCGCCAAACTATTAAACTTTTAATATATTTTCTAACAGCTGCAGAGCTACCTACCTACAAGTTGTATATTACATAACAACCGCCAAACTATTAAACTATTACTTCAAGTTGAGTTGTATATTTTCTAACAGCTGCAGAGCTACCTACCTACAAGTTATATATTACATAACAACCGCCAAACTATTAAACTTTTAATATATTTTCTAACAGCTGCAGAGCTACCTACCTACAAGTTATATATTAGATAACAACCGCCAAACTATTAAACTATTACTTCAAGTTGAGTTGTATATTTTCTAACAGCTGCAGAGCAGCAGAGCTACCTACCTACAAGTTATATATTACATAACAACCACAAAACTATTAAACTTTTAATATATTTTCTAACAGCTGCAGAGCTACCTACCTACAAGTTATATATTACATAACAACCGCCAAACTATTAAACTATTACTTCAAGTTGAGTTGCATATTTTCTAACAGCTGCAGAGCTACCTACCTACAAGTTATATATTAGATAAGTAGTGAATGTAGTCCAGCGCTAGATTAGCACGGGTAGAGTATTTAGTTAAATTCTATAATTTGAATATATTGTATTTTGTGATTGGATAAATGTTTAGTGTATGTACTGCAATGTTGTTATTATATATTTATTGTAAGTAATCCTAAGTATTTATCAACATTCAGTTAATAAAAAGATGTAAACAGGTATATACAACTGATATATATAAACTTGTTGTCTAATGTGAGCTTCTTATCTATATATAAAAACTAATAAAACATTTGTATAATTAGACAGAAATTTAATAACTTGTTAAAAGCATACATAAAATAAAAAGGGACGTCTCCCTTATAACATCGATTTCATCAGAGAAAACAATTGAATAACTGTAGTATATATTTCCGCTATTTGATAATCAGGTACCTGTTATATAGTGTAACAAATGATAATGTCCAGAAATTGGATTAAAAAAACTTAAAGATCCAAATAAGATGACCTCCCCGCTATTGTGGCGGGTGTGTGTTACCGGTCCGTTAGTGAGAGACTGGTATTTAAAAATATGTCATGTGACTTTTCCTACGTCACACTTGTGATCGTAGCTGTTTCAATATAGTTGTAATGTAACCAGTGATCCTTGATATTCTGTCAAGTGCTTATTATGTTGCAATTTTTTTTAAACTTTAATCTGTATGTGTATCCCCCTATTCCGTGTGTAATTAGGGAGTCTTAGGGGAGATTGCAATTTACGCTGGTCTCTTGGCACACCTGATTTCTCTTTTAGTGTGGTCTTTGCGGTCACATGCAGTGACTTGGATGTTAAACTTTGCGGTCACGTGCCGTGACTATAATGCAACCCTCGCAGTGTGGACTTGGCGGTCACTTGTAGTGGTGGGAATTGAACTCGTGACCTTTAGGGTAAGAGAGGGAGATCTTAACCATTAGGCTATGTGTATCTCACTTTCTGTGTTAGCCTAGTGGACTTGGCGGTCACTTGTAGTGACTGTAATGAGGTCTTTGCGGTCACAGAGGTGACTAGTGGTGGGGTCTTTGCGGTCACAAGTGGTGACTAGGAGTAGAATCTTTAGCGGACATCAGTGATGTTATACAGCAAGGTCTTTGCAGTCACAGATTGTGACTTGCATGTATTAACTTGCGGTTGTATCTTTGCGGTCACAGATTGTGACTTAAAAGTGGTCTTTGCGGTCACTAACAGTGGTGACTTAGAGGAAATCTTTGCGGTCACTAGTAGTGACTAACAGAATGATCTGTATCGTTGGAGATCAAAGTAAAACTTGGCAATCTCTCTGTGCAACTTAGTAGAGCTGATTAGAAACAAATGCAGGTTGTAACAACGTCCAGCTGCAATGTTGCAGGAGGTAATCAGCAAAGGAAGTCTTGAAGTAGTTGTCTTTCCTTTCTTGGCAATTATAACAGCAATCAAAATAAAAGCATAAAGTGCAGAGTGACAACAGTGTCAAGGTCAACGCGTTTCACCCTTAGGCTTTATCAAGACATGTTTGTCTGTGTCACCTGAGTCTATATATAGGGCTTAACTGGTTTGGATTGGCTATTCTATGTAATTTAATTAAAGGTGGAAAGTATAGATATATGGAAATTCAATATAAAGGTGGAATTATATAGTTGTGTGTGTCTACAAGAAGCTTATTGTTCTTCATTTGTTTTTGTTCTTTGTGTTGTAATAAATGAAAGAGAATGAATAGATCCTAGAAAGGTTCTTGTAAGAATGCAATAAACATTATTTAGAGAGTTCTAAATATATCTATATAATGTATAATGTATGTATTTGTATTGATTTTGATGTGCTTATAGTTACTTGAATATTGTTAATTTTTAAATATATAAAACAAATAGAAATTATAAGTAAAGATTTTTTTAAAATAAAAAAAGTTATGACTTAGTGAGTAATTTTTCACAAAAAAAAATATTTTAGAACTGTTTTCAGTATTCCCTTTTGTGATTGAACGCACAACTTTTTGGTAATTGAGCAGAGGGTATTATCCACTAAACCACATCTACCTCAACAGTGTATATAGTGAAATACATGTATTAGTGAAAGTATATGTTTATACACACACATATATGTTTATATACATTTATATTTACAATATGGTTTTGTTTGTATAAATGAAGACCATAGAGAAAGAAGTGATGATATTCATAAGAGACTAAAATCTATATAGATAGTTTTTAGTGGTAGTAAGGGATGTTTAGTAACATTTACCTGAACCAACAAAGGAATGTGGTGGGAATTGAACTCGTGACCTTTAGGGTTAGAGAGAGATCTTAACCATTAGGCTATGTGTATCTGACTTTCTGTGTTAGCATAGAATGGAGGTATTTATATATATTAGTATGATGTAAAATTATTATAAGAAAGGGGAAATCTCTGAATTTAAGCCAGTTGGAAATAGTGTGTCCATATTGTAGATCATTTTTGCTTCTAACTTCAATAATTGATTTTCTAGATTTCCCCCTCTCCAATTAAGTTTTATCTTGGCTAGACCCCAGAATTTAAAATGTTTGAGATTGTTATTGTGAATGTCCCTAAAATGAGAATAGAGGTGTGTGTCAAGAGTGCCTCTATCAATGCATGACAGATGTTCCCTAATTCTATCGCGGAGGGTTCTTGTCGTTTCACCTATATAGTACTTTTTACATGAACATTCAATTATGTATATAATTCCTTTGTCTTGACATCTGATTGTTTCATCAGTTCTGTATTTAAAGTTATTCTTAAAGTTATTCACTTCTATTTCTTTTAGTTTCCTACTGTATTTGCAGGATCGGCATCCAAAGCATGGAAAGAAGCCTTTTATTTTATTTCCTTCTAAGTTTATATCTTGATTTCTTGTTTTTAGTGGTTTCAATTCGCTTGGCGCTAGTTTATTTTTTAAATTTTTTGCTCTTCTGTATATGGTTTTTGGAAATTGTGTTACTTTATCCCCTTATTATTAGATAAGAGCAAAGGACTGTTCTTTGTGTTGTAAACTAACAGTTAAGATGGCACTTAGTAAAATTAGTGTGTCTGAGCTAAAGCAATTACATTTTTCAACGTTGCCCATTGAAAGAAAAATTGAAATTAAAATGCTCAGGCCAACACCTATGCTTAACCTTACCCAGGTGACAAAATGTAAAACTAGAGATTACAAAAGAGAATTCAAACCCGAGGTATATGATAAATATCCATGGATTTGTGGTTGTGAATTATCTAACAGGCTCTTTTGTTTTTATTGTCTGTTTGCAAAACAAAGTGGGGATTCAAGCTGGGTGAGTTATGGTGTCGCCGATTTATCACATTTAAGTCAAAAAACAAATAAACATAATTGCTCCCAATCACATTTAAACTCCACATTAGAGTTTAATTTGCTAGGAAGGGTTGATATTCGGCAACAACTTGACAGTGCATTTCGTTTAAATATTTAAAAACATAATGAGCAAGTAACGAAAAATCGCTATGTTCTTTCCAAATTAATTAATTGTATTTTATTTTGCGGCGAATTTGAGCTTGCACTTCGAGGACATGACGAACGCGATGATTCATTAAATCCAGGCATTTTCAGAGGTCTTATAAACTTCTCAGCAGAGCATGATGCATCTCTAAAAGAACATCTCGCTAGTACCACTGTTTTTAAAGGAACGTCAAAAGAAATTCAAAACGATTTATTAGACTGTATGCTTACTGTTTGCCAGAACCAAATAAAGAAGGAAATTTCAAATGCAAGTTTTGTAGCAGTGATAGCAGATGAAACTACTGATGTTTCATCTGCCTTCGAATTGGTTGTTGTTTTTAGATACATTATAGGTAACGGACAACCGGTTGAGAGATTCTGGGAATTCACTAATCCAGCTGGACATGATGCAGAATCTTTAGCTACGTGTATTCAAGCTACTTTGGAAAAAGTTATAGACAACCCAGAGAAACTGATATCGCAGAGTTACGACGGTGCAAGCGTGATGAGTGGTCAGCATGCAGGTGTTCAGGCTATAATTAAACGTACCTACAAGAATGCACATTTTGTGCATTGCTACGCACATCAGCTCAATTTAATTGTCAGCCAAGCAAGCAGTCAAAATCAACAAGTTTGAGTATTTTTTTCAAATATAAGTGACATTACTAACTTTTTTAGTAACTCACCACAAAGGATAGCTATTCTAGATGAAACTGTTAGAAGAAGGATACCTCATGGTTCAGCCAGCAGGTGGAATTTCAAGAGTCGAACCGTCAATACAGTTTTTGAAAACAGGGAACAGTTAATTGAATGCATGGATGTTAAAAGTCAACATCAAAAAAAGAAATAGCTATAAATCTATTTGGCAGGGATAGGCACAGACAAAGGCTGTGGCGGACATTTTCCAAATTACAGACCTTAGTGAAGGACACCAAGGTACATTTTAAATTAAAAACATTATTGTATAGTGCTTGGTGTTAATATACTGATGCAGATACCACTGATCCTATAACCAGTCCTCCTATGGCTATACGCATGTGCCAGTGTCACTACTGTGTCTTTGTATAGCGCTGGGTGTTATTATACTGATGCAGATACCACTGATCCTATAACCAGCCCTCCTCTGGCTATACCCATGTGCCAGTGTCACTACTGTGTCATTATATAGAGCTGGGTGTTATTATACTGATGCAGATACCATTGACCCTATAACCATCCCTTGTCTGGCTATATGCATGTGCCAGTGTCACTACTGTGTCATTATATAGCGCTGGGTGTTATTATATTGATGCAGATACCACTGACCCTATAACCAACCCTTGTCTGGCTATACACATGTGCCAGTGTCACTACTGTGTCTTTGTATAGAGCTGGGTGTTATTATACAGATGCAGATACCACTGACCCTATAACCAGTCCTTGTTTGGCTATACCCATGTGCCAGTGTCACTACTGTGTCTTTGTATAGAGCTGGGTGTTATTATACAGATGCAGATACATATCCACTATTTCACTCAGGCTTTAGTTATTCCACCTGATATCGCTAGCAGTCTCTTGACAAGCCACTAACTTTATTCACAGTACATATTTTTTTTTATTCCTATTATTCAATCAAAACATATACTACGGTTGTGGCGGACACTGCAAGGGCTAGTCACGGACACCAGTGTCCGTGTACGGACACCTTGCCTATCCCTGCTATTGGGCGTATGTTACAAGACTCGTGTTTTGGCTTACAGTTTTTCACAATATTATGCCACATGTAGATGTGTTATACAACCAACTTCAGA
The DNA here is from genome assembly GCF_027579735.1 of Bombina bombina. Taxonomy (NCBI): domain Eukaryota; kingdom Metazoa; phylum Chordata; class Amphibia; order Anura; family Bombinatoridae; genus Bombina; species Bombina bombina. The sequence goes on from NC_069501.1 coordinate 375,917,051, forward strand.
AAACACAAACAGATGCGGCACTTATTAGAAAACATATTAACACTTTCCAGCAGACAATGGAAAATGAAAGGAATAGAATGGACACAGTGACCATGACGATATCAGAAACAGAGGAAACATCTAGGAAAAGGAAGAGAGAAAATATTCACATTGCTCAGACTGTGGCAGCTAAAGAGATATGCAATGTTATCACAAATCAAGTAAAAGATAGATTTTCTTTTATAACTCACTACTCGGCTGTTTCTCTCCTCCAAGTGGAAAAATTTGCGGATTACGAGAAAAAAATTCCAAATCAGCTTCTTGACCAAACATCAGCTGTTTATCACACATTACAGAAAGATCGCCTGAAAACTGAACTAGGAGTAATTTACAGAAGACCAGATTTCAGAAATATGAATGGTGCCATTAGTCTTCTACAGTTTGTAATAGAAAATAACTTGGACAGTACTTTCTCGGAGACCTAAAAACTGTTGCAAATTATTTCAGCTATTCCCGTGACAACTGCTGAGGCTGAGAGATGTTTCTCAACTTTAAAACGAGTTAAGACATTTCTAAGGAGCACCATGACTGAGGAAAGACTGACCGCTCTAGCCATGCTTACAATTGAAAAACAATTGATAAATGACATTCCTAAATTCAACGAAAATGTTATTGATTTATTTGCCTCAAAAAAAGACAGACGGATTGACTTGATTTACAAAACTTGTACTTGAATTATAAACATTGTTTTAATGTTTACCTTTGAAGTAAATTATTAAGCACTAGTGTTATAGAAAAAATCTTCTTTTGTACTAGAAAGTAAAATGTTGGTGTATTTATCTTCATGTTGCCAATGCTTTTGGTTGCATTGCCTAATATCGAACACTGGGGGCTGGGGCAACAGTAATTGAAATGTGGTTGTATTTCTCTATAAAGTGGAAGGTTCTTTAAATCCAGAAATATATATGTTTTCATAATGTACATTCAATATTCTTATTATTTTGCAGCTTTAATTAATCATTTGGTTAATATATATATGTTATTATATAATTTAACTGAGCACCATCATGTATATTTTAAGACTAGACATGGGCAGGTAGTGTAGGCTCCTCTATTTGAGCACTGTCGCACGTGAACATGGCTGTACTGAAGAGTATGCATTCATAGATTTAAGATGTCTGTGTCCACTGTGAGGAACACAGTGAGCAATGCATGGTGAGGATATGGAAGACCACAGGCACAGTTCTTGTTAAGGCCAGAAGTGGCAGGGCAAGTAAAATATCAGAGAGGGCCAGAGGCAAAGGCAAAGGATGGTGAGAACGGTCAAAAACAGCCCACAGACCACCTCCAAAGACCTGGTAATATTGTTGAGGGTCTCATGGATTCCACTCAATATCAGCAGATACTTGAGAATAATGTTGAGGAATCAGTCACAAACTTCAGTTGAAGTTACCCCCAGGCCGGGGCTGGATATTTCAAGAAGACAATGACCAAAAACACTGCTGGTTCAAATGGGTGGGGCCATTTGAGGGGCGTGACTTCCACAAATGGGCGTGGCTTGTTAAAGGGGCGTGTTTTTTAAAAGGGGCGTGTTTTAAAGGGGCGTGGCTTTCTAATAGGGGCAGGGTCTTGTGCACCCCCATCCTAAAAATTCACCAGCCGCCACTGCTGTCACATGTGACACGGAAGGAGCCTAGACCAGTAAGTACTATCAAACCATCGATTGTGGATTACATGAGACGTGGTAGCATCTAAAAAGGAAAAATACCTGAGGTGAGGAACAGCCTTTTACAAGAAGGGCTTAAATATAATTACAGTAACATACTGAGACTTTCATTCACCCGCAACAAGTGGGAGACCTGTCAAGTAGGTGTTTTAATTCAGTCACCAGGTCTGTATTGAGGAAAGGTGTGTTATTTCTCCGAAAGATGGTATATAACTTTGAACTGTAAGAACAGGATTGGACATTACTAAACAGTGACTTTTTCATATGTTTATTGCCCTATACACGGTGTGAGAATGGAGATTTTATGATCTATATCGTATAAGCCAGTTATTAAGTATAAAACAGCAGTGCTAAACCTAGTTAGGAGGCTTTATATTGGTATTGTATATACATTAAATATATTTTTATAAAACATTTTTTATTAGTAGATATTTTTAGTGACCGGTCACTTATTTATTCATTTAATTTAATTTATGGAGTTATTACTATATGTGTTAATAAAACATTATTACTACTAGATATCAATTTTTCTTTTTTCTTATTGATTGATCCTTCTTGCTATAGTAGCACTGTTCCATATTTATTCATTTTTGTACAGTCTTTTGTTTATGCCTTGGTCAGATTTAGGCCTGTGTTTAAATCAGTTGCTCCTCCTTGGAGCCTTAATCTTGTTCTTAGAGTTTTGCCGCAGGCTCCCTTTGAGCCAATGTATTCTGTTGACATTAAATTACTTTCTTGGAAGGTTTTGTTTCTTCTTGCTATTTCTTCTGCTCGCAGAGTTTCCGAACTTTTGGCTCTGCAGTGTGATTCCCCTTACCTTATTTTTCATGCTGATAAGGCAGTCCTTCGTACTAAGCTGGGGTTTCTCCCTAAGGTAGTGTCGGATCGCAATATTATTCAGGAAACTATTGTTCCCTCTTTTTTTCCTAATCCTTCTTCCCAGAAGGAAAGTCTTTTGCATAACTTGGATGTTGTGCGTGCTTTAAAGTTTTACCTTTAAGTAACTAAAGATTTTCGGCAGTCTTCTGCCCTGTTTGTTTTTTTTGTCTAGTAAGCGTAAGGGTCAGAAAGCCACTTCTACCACTCTTTCTCTCTGGTTGAGAAGTCTTATTCATTTAGCTTATGAGACAGCTGGGCAACAGCCTCCTGGTAGAATTACGGCTCATTCCACTAGAGCTGTTTTTTCTTCCTGGGCTTTAAAAATTGAAGCTTTGGTGGAACAAATTTGCAAGGCGGCCACATGGTCCTCTATTCATACTTTTTTCAAATTTTACAAATTTGATACTTTTGCCTCGGCTGAGGCTTCTTTTGGGAGAAAGGTTCTTCAAGCAGTGGTGCCTTTGGTTTAGGTCCGTCTGCTTTGTTCTCACTCCCTTTCATTCTGTGTCCTCTAGCTTGGGCATTGGTTCCCACTAGTAATTGGAATGATTTGTGGACTCTCCATGCCATAGGAAAGAAAACTAAACGTATGCTTACCTGATAAATTTATTTAATTTCAGGCATGGAGAGTCCACATCAAAGAAATACGATAGGAAAGTTTGTATAAAATCCAAAACTTTATTTTCCAATTAAAAATAAGAGAACAACAGCAGCTGTTCAGGGAGAGCGTAACACCACCTGGCTTGCGTGTTTCGTCTTATGCCATAATCATAGCCATTGGCGTTAGGATCTCACAGCTTCCTTATAAAACAAACATAAAGAAACCTTATTGGTTAATACTAAATAACGAAACGCCCTACCCTGTTGTATCAATGAGTATCTATAGTAACCATACAGTCGCTAAGCAATACATGTTAATGAGAAAGACTCAACCATCAACATTAATTTCAAAACAGCACAAAGAAATAATCATGGAGGTCCACGACCTGCCCTTATTTTCATTCAGGCGGTAGTTTTTCTTAAAACCTTAGACACCTCTATACCTTTGTGTTATATTCTTTTTCCATTTCTCTTCGGCCGAATGACTGGGGGTTATGGGTAAGGAAAGTGATACTTAACAGCTCTGCTGGGGTGCTCTTTGCCTCCTCCCCCTGCTGGCCAGGAGTGAATATCCCACTAGTAATTGGAATGATTTGTGGACTCTCCATGCCTGGAAATAAATACATTTATCAGGTAAACTTACATTTTGTTTTTAAGATTATTTTTAGATACTGGATTTTAATTCTTTAAACTTTACAATCATTTTGTGTTTACAGTGACTTATTGTAACAGGTAGAAAGTTTAAAAACGTATGATAAATTTCAACTTTATGTATATTTTTGTTTATGAAATAGCTGTCTCTGGTTATTGAAACCACAATTCAAACTAATGGGCTGAGATTACAGGGACAGCAGACCTCATTATCTTATGTCTATATATTTACACAAAATACTTTTATTTTATGCCACTATACACAGTGAAACAAATACTTGGGACCTGATGACATTTTTGTGTTGTCCTCTTTGACTTATCAGTAAAAATAAATATGTTTTAAAATATTAAATTTGCTCTAGTGTCCTTTTATTTGCAATATAAAGTTTGTATTATTTGAAATTATTCTAATAAAAGCTGTATCAGCGGCATACACATGTATTATGTGCACACCCTCCCTGTGTTATAGTTTTCAGCCTCAACTACTCAGAGATTTATTAGTGTTATTAGTTAAAGGGACAGTCAACACCAAAATTGTTATTGTTTTAAAAAGATAGATAACACTTTTAGTACCCATTCCCGAGCTTTGCACAACTAAAATTGTTATATTAATATACTTTATAACATTTAAACCTCTAAATATCACATACTTTTTATTTGCTTTTCACAACAGGAGACTGCGAGTTCATGTGGGCCATATAGATAACATTGTGTTCACGCCCGTGAAGTTGTGCACAACACAGCACTAATTGGCTAAAGTGCAAGTCAATAGATAATAAATAAAAAGTCATGTGATCAGGGGGCTGTCAGAAGAGGCTTAGATACAAGGTAATCAGAGAGGTAAAAGTATATAAATATAACAGTGTTGGTTATGCAAAACTGGGGAAAGGGGATTAAAGGGATTATCTATCTTTTGAAACAATAACATTTTTGGAGTTGACTTTCCCTTTAATGATGATTCATTTTTCATTATAGAAGCCACTGTTTGCTCTCTATAAATGTGTGGTGTTTGATTATAGTCGTACAGGCCATCCATAGAATATGTTTGCATGCTGCTGAATAGTAATACATTTTCCTGCAAACATTTTTAATAATGAAAGTACATTTTGAAATAAAAATATATATATGTAAAAAAAACATATAAAAAATTAATTTGAAAAGCATTTGTGCATATTTTTTTTTATGTTTCTTGAAATAAATGCCCCAAAATAATGGTCTAGTAAATTATTATTATGATCTATCTTTAATTTATTCTATAAAATATACTTTCTTCTTTGTGTATATTGTGTATATTACATAAGCTAAACAGAATATGTAATGAAGATAAAAATTATATTTATAAACCCCTAATCTGCTGACCCCAACATCGCTGATTGGAACAGCCAATAGAATGCAAGCTCAATCCTATTGGCTGATTGCAGCAGCCAATAGGATTTTTTCTACCTTAATTCCGATTGGCTGATAAAATTCTATCAGCCAAATCGGAATCTAAGGGACGCCATCTTGGATGACGTCACTTAAATGTACCTTTATTCTGTTCTAGTCATCGCCAGAAGAGGAGGCTCCGCGTCGGATGTCTTGAAGATGGACCAGCTCCGCGCCGGATGGATGAAGATAAAAGATGCCGTCTGGATGAAGACTTCTGCCCGTCTGGAGGACCACTTCTGCCCGGCTTGGATGAAGACTTCTGCCCGTCTGGAGGACCACTTCGCCCGGCTTGGATGAAGACGTCTCCCGGTAAGTCGATCTTCAGGGGGTTAGTGTTAGGTTTTTTTAAGGGTGTATTGGGTGGGTTTTTATGGGCAATGCCCATCCAAATGCCCTTTTCATGGCAATGGGGAGCTTAGGTTTTTTTTAGATAGTATTTTATTTGGGGGGTTGGTTGTGTGGGTGGTGGGTTTTACTGTTGGGGGGTTGGGGGATTTTTTTATTTTAATAGAGCTATTAGATTAGGTGTAATTAGTTTAAATTTCTGTAATTTGTTTATTAATTTCTGTAATTTAGTGGATTTTTTGCACTTTAGCTAATTTAATTTATTTTAGGTAATTGTATTTAATTTAGTTAATTTATTTAATTATAGTGTAGTGTTAGGTGTTAGTGTAACTTAGGTTAGGTTTTATTTTACAGGTAAATTTGCATTTATTTTAGCTAGGTAGTTATTAAATAGTTAATAACTATTTAATAACTATTCTACCTAGTTCAAAAAAATACAGACTTGCCTGTAAAATAAAAATAAATCCTAAGCTAGCTACAATGTAACTATTAGTTATATTGTAGCTATTTTAGGTTTTATTTTACAGGTAAGTATTTGGTATTAAATAGGAATAATTTAGTTAATGATAGGAATATTTATTTAGATTTATTTAAATTATATTTAAGTTAGTGGGTGTTAGGTTTAGGGTTAGAGTTAAGTTAGGGGTTAATAACTTTAATATAGTGGCAGTGACTTTGGTGGCGGCAGATTAAGGGTTAATAAATGTAGGTAGGTGGCGGTGATGTTAGGGACTGCAGATTAGGGGTTAATAATATTTAACTAATGTTTGCAAGGCGGGAGTACAGCGGTTTAGGGGTTAATATGTTTATTATAGTGGCGGCGACGTTGGGGGCGGCAGATTAGGGGTTAATAAGTGTAGGTAGGTGGCGGCGACATTGGGGGCGGCAGTTTAGGGGTTAATAAATATAATGTAGGTGGCGGCGATGTTGGGGGCAGCAGATTAGGGGTTAATAAGTATAATGTAGGTGGCGGCGGTGTCGGGGGCGGCAGATTAGGGGTTAATAAGTGTAAGATTAGGGGTGTTTAGACTCGGGGTTCATGTTAGGGTGTTAGGTGTAGACATAAAATGTGTTCTCCATAGGAATCAATGGGGCTGCGTTACTGAGTTTTACGCTGCTTTTTTGCAGGTGTTAGACTTTTTTTCAGCCGGCTCTCCCTGTTGATTCTTATGGGGAAATTGTGCACGAGCATGTTACACCAGCTCACCGCTGATTTAAGCAGCGCTGGTATTGGAGTGCGGTAATGAGCAAAATTTTGCTCAATGCTCACTTCTTGCCTTTTAACGCTGGGTTTGAAAAAACCTGTTATACCAGCGCTGCAGGTAAGTGAGCGGTGAGAGAAAACTGCTCCTTAGCACTTCACAGCCTCTAATGCAAAACTTGTAATCTAGGTGTAAACATTTTTACTAAAACATACCCAGATGGGCTATATAAATGGATCATCTACAAAACATTTATGCAAATAAAAATCTAGTGTATAATGTCCCTCTAAAGCAGGGGTCGTCAACCTTTCGGACCTCAGGGACCACTAAACTCACAATTTTGAATCCCGTGGACCACTAACATGATTTTTTTTTTAAAAAAGGTACAAACTTCTATGTGTGTGTGTGTGTGTATATATATATATATATATATATATATATATATATATATATATATATATATATACATAAATACACACACATACTGTACATATCTAGTATAACCATAGTTAAGTTTACATTATGTATATATTTACACATTTTTAAGAATTATTTTTTTGGAACTAAATAACTGAATGACAGAATTGAGAGAATACTTCCAAATGACAGATGAAGGGTGAGTGCCAAATTTTGTGCTGGAAACAGAGAGGCAGAAAGTGGAAAAATAATTATGTTTAAAAGGACCACAAGACTTCCAAGTTACCTCCCCAGTTAGGAATTGTTCAAAACTACTTATGATCATGGACAGACATTGGAGTCATAAATTAAGTTTATATCAGAAAGCTCTCAATATGGATGTGAGCTAACCCAAACTGATATTACTGGCAATTACTGTAAGACTGGTGGGATATGGCTGATCTGCTGGATGGCAATTACTGGAATTCAGGTGGAATGGCTTTGTGCGCGGGAAAATCATTAGAACAACAAATAATTATTATTTTATTTAAAAAAAAAAGAAGATGGATGGGAGGAAGACAAACAGTGATGTAAGTCCATCTGAAGGAATTAGGAAAACTACTACAAAGAGACAGGTAAAGGGAAGAAAATAAATGAAATATAAAAGAGAAATATTTTTTTTTAGGATTTTCTTTTTTATATACTTTAATTCCACTATTTCAAGCCAAAACTATACCAACCTCTGCTGGCTTTAGAATGGAAGCATCTTTCTCTGAGCAGCATGCCGGGCGGGAGGAGTTAAAAATACAATCTAGCTACGCAAGTTGCGCAGTACTGCACAACATGCGTAGGGAGATTGTAATTTAACTTCTCCGTCGGTTTTCACTGATGTCCACCCAGGCACTGTAGGGAGTTGTGGCACGACAGGGGTGACACCATCAGATGAGATTCATTCCTGCTTGATGGTGTCAAGGACCACCAATATCTTCTCGTGGACCACCAGTGGTCCATGGACCACTGGTTGGCGACCGCTGCTCTAAAGATTGTTCAATTACACAAAGATTTTAAGCAATAGTTTTAAAACCATATATGAAGATAAAGAATGGTGTATTCAATGATTGAATCATTATATCTTAACAATTGTTCATATATGGTGAATGTAAAGCTTCTAACCATATATAGTATTAAACAACTGGTACGAGTTAATGATTTACTTATTGTATTAACAATTACTTAAAAGAATATATGGTAATAAACAGATTCTCCAACATATATGTTATTAAAAAAAATGTTAAAATGGCAATTATCATTAAAACCTTTATTTACATTTATGGCAGAATTTTTTTTTTTTTAGCATTCTAATTAATTTAATACTTGTTAAGAGCAAATATGTATTATTATAATCAAAACAACATGTCTGAAACATTTTTAAAATAAAGAATGTCTTTAATCAAAGCTGGAAAGTGTTAGGGCTATAATTTTTTAAAATGTATGTGTAACATATGTAAAGAAATGTAAAAAAAAATCAACAAAGGAATCATGTCAAATCTTTTTAATTAAGACATATAGATAAATAATATGATGACACAAAAATACTGTCAACTGTTTTAATTAAGACATTTCAAGAAAACAACAACATAGGTTTTATGTCAAATCTTTTTCAGAACTCATTTAAACAAAGAAGATGACACAAGATTCATGTCAAACGCTTATATTTAGATGATGTTTGAATTAAAAATAAATATCTAAGTGTCATGATAATTGTATGTCTAAAAGAGTGATTTCTGTGCCTGCTGCTGTCAGGAATACTATACATTTAAGGAGGCCTAGAAGCTCAATTATGCCGTAATTAAAGTAGTCTATATTAGCTCTGTGTTGATAGCATATGACTGCTTGTGTATTGAGTTTTTGAACTTCTTACTCTTGCAATTACTACTTGAACATACTGGTCTGACATTAAGCTTCCCATGCCTACGCCTTTATATTAACTCCTTGTTTGTGACTGACTTGGTATTCAACTTTGGCTTGTTTGTGGACACTGCATTTGTTAAATGATTTTCAGCTGCTTTTCCCTGTAAGGCCGAGAACCAGACTTAGTTTACCTTTACCCTGAATTTCTCTACTATTAGGAAAGCTGAGTTTAAGTATCTTATGTAAGTTTATATTAGTCTGGATATCGAGACTAAACTTATACAAAGGGATCTCCTTCTTGGATATTCAAATGTATAAACTTATATATATAATATATTACATAGCAAGCCTTGAGATATTTAGTTACCATTTCGTTTTATACATATATGTCCGTTATACACACATATATATATTTTATCTTAGTTTTTTTTAATTAAGATCGCCCATATATATATATCAAGCGCTACTGTAACCTTAACAGCCATAGAAACAAAAGTCTTGCTTGATGCATAATTCGTCCGTGACGCCACTACGTCACGGACGCCAACTATGACAAGGACGTCACACGTCATGCTGTAAGCGCAAACACTGGCCCTCAGGAAAATAACGCCCACTTCACGGACCTTAAATCAAGAGCTCCGCATACCTGTCCACTCACATTGCCTCTGACGAAGAAGTCGCATCAGACTTCAAAATGCGTAAGGTTTTTTCATGACAGTGGGCGGACAGGGCCTTTCTACAATATACTTGACTCGCTACTTTGCTAATTGCATTGTTTGCTGTGCTTTCAGCGCTTGTACCTTTAACGCTGTTACTGTTAGCAATAACAGACTGCTTATTACTTCTATTACTGGCTAATGTTTTGATTTATGCCTTGATTGCTTTTATTGCTGGCTAACATTTCAAGCTTTGCCACACTAACCTCATGCACGGATCTTATACAATATAGCCCAGCCTTCAAAGGTAATCTACTACAGAATTTTACTACAATACTATTGGGACTATACCGGTGTCACTTTCCATTCTACACCGCTCTACACTCTAAGGACATTTTATAAACTATTGTCTAACATTTTTGGATTTTCTGCGCCACTACCATAGCTATCTCAATCAAGGAGACAGTCAACGGTTTTGTATCTATGTTTTATTCTTACCTCATACATGATTGAGGTTTTTAAATGTAAGAGCATATTATCTCTATAAATAAATATTTCCTCTTTTGTTAAAACAATATTATGCTATATGCCTCTTCTTCTTTTTTTCTCCTATGACCAATACCTCAACTACTATCTAAGGAGACGGAAATTCTCACCACCTGAGGGCACACTTTCCCAAGGATTAATCAGAAGGGATACAACATTCCTACCACCATTGAAAGGAAATATACAGAGACGGATTACAGTCCACTACCTTTCTCACCAAAGAGAGTCCAGGATCTTCATTTTTACAAGCTCAAGATAACCAGAGAGGGGACCCTATTGCAACAAAACATCTCCTGGACCATCTGCAGGAAAGTGACGGAAAAACACAGTGTACCATCTCTAATTGGGCCTACACCTTACCTCATAAGATTGAGGTAACAGCTGGTAAGCAGTAAATTCTTACTTGACTGCATTATTGTGAAGATTATCATCAGGATACAGTTTTATACTACTTGTGGTCTCACACATACATTTGTTTATGACACAGTAAATATATCCTCTTATAGCTGAGCGCCTCTACTCTAATATTGAAGTTATCTCTTTCTATACACATAAGTTTATATTAGTCTGGATATCGAGACTAAACTTATACAAAGGGATCTCCTTCTTGGATATTCAAATGTATAAACTTATAGTTACTTCCTAGTACTTAAAGGGACAGTAAAGTCATACTTAGACATTCATGATTCAGATAGAGAATACAATTTTAAACAACTTTCCAATTTACTTATATTATTAAATTTGCTTCCTTCTCTTGTTTTTTTTTTGTTTTTTTTAACATTTTATTAGTGAAAAAAATTTTAACAATACAAAAATAGATTCATTTTAGGATACACATACGTATCCAAAGATTATACATATAGATTTTTTGTGATAGCAAGTGGGGCATTGAGGTCTCTGTAATTGGATTAACACTAATGCGCGGAGGGGGAGGGAAAAAAGAAGAGAAAGAAAAAAAAAAAAAAGGAAAAAACAAACCCTCTTCCCCATCCCTCTCCCCACCCCCCTCCCCTCTCCCCCTCGCCCACCAATTTCTCTATAGTTGGATATTGAGAATTCTTTCTATGCGATTAATAAAGGATTTATCTTGGCTTAATATAAAGTCCCTCGTCTATAGTCATGAGCTCCAACTAAGGCAGTATTGATTAGAGTGTTTTTTGCTTCCTTAACCGAAGGCATTTGAGCTTTAGTCCATTTAATAAACAAGAGTTTTCTAAGGTTTAATATGGCAGTTAAGATGAATTTCTCTTTACTCCCCCATGAAGTACAGGGAGCCAGTAAAATTATAGAATATGAAGTACAAGCAAAAAAGAAAACAAAAAATTTAAATATACACAATACAAATAAAATACAAATAGGTTAACAAACTAAGAACTAATACTCTCCTTTTAGGATAGACCGCAGCCTTCTTACATTCTCTCCTCTAGGACTGTGTGGATATAGCATAGTAGATAGATAGATGGCGCTGGTCTGTAAAGTGATTTTTCTCTAATGATGAAGAGAAAAACAGGGCTTGAGGTATATATAGCTACCAATTAAATATGGGTGCAGTATACTCACTCCATATGCTGCAGTAGTTCAGCTTCAAAAAGTATGCCTCCAAAATAAGGTATGCTGTTTTCATAAGGAGCCTGCTATTTGGCTGTGAATAGATGGAGACTCGAGTGACAAAGAATCCAGTGTACAAAGGAAAAACAAAGTAGTAACTTACTCCATAAAACAGGAAATCCGGCTTGATACAGCGAAGAAAGAAATCAGCAGTCTTTCAATTTTCATAAAAAGATATGTTTTTAAATAGCTCAACGCGTTTCAACGTTTAAACGTCTTTATCAAGAGCAAAATTTAAAAACAAGAATAAAAATGGTAAAGACAAATGACTGAATATCTTGTTATAGAATTAATTGAGAAAGTTACTCTAACGTCTACCATTTGAGAAAGAAAATAGGCTACCTTTTGCCAAAATTGATTCACTTTAGGGCACTCCCATAGAAGATGGCCCAAGCTTGGGTCATTTTGGAGACACTTAGGACATTGGTTCTTAACTTTACTATTCCATTTAGCTACCCGACCAGGAGAAAAATAATCTCTATTGAAAATCCTAAACTGAGTTTCTCTTAAGTATGCCGAGTAGGATATAGACAAGTTGTTTTTAAACTTCTGACAAATTGATTTAAGAGGTCGGGGGGATCTAAGATCTTTTCCCAGTACAGAACTAATTGTGGTGTACTTTTCCCTTCCTCCGCTGTTCTTATTATTTTGTAGATAGAGGATAGTGAATATTTTTCAGGATTAATTTGATCCATTAGTGGATGTTCTGAACAAATCTGAGGGAATAGATATAGTAATTTATAAACATAATTTTTTACTTGCAAAAAGTAAAACTTATGTTTAATCTGAACTGCAGGAAATTTATTTTGAAATTCCAAGAAGTAATACAGTCTCTTAGCCTTTTAGTCAAAGAACTCTACAATCAAAAGATCTTTAAAGGGAGACCAAGATCTAAAAATATTGTCTGAATTGCCTAATGGAAAAAAACAGTTACCATGAATAGGTAGCCATTTAGAAATACTAGCTGAGTGGCCAAGAAGCCTCATAGTCTTTCTCCATGTGCTTAAGGTGTCTTTAAATAGGGGATGGGTAACAATTGTCTTCCCCAAAAGTTTATTTGATGCATGTACTATGAACCCCATGGAGTGCGGGGAGCAAACCTCTTCCTCTAGATGTCTATCAGAAAGTTTAAATCTTTGAAGTAACCATTCTATTGGGAGACGTAGTATAGTTGCCAGATTATACCATTCCATGTTTGGCAAGGCTAAGCCTCCTCCCGTGAAGGGTTGATATAGCGACTCTAGTTTTATTCTGGGTTTCCTGCCACTCCACAGGAAGTACCTTAGTGCTCGGTTAAAATGCCAGAGATCTCGTTTCTTAATAAGAAAGGGGAGCATTCTGCATGGGTATAGAATCTTAGGAACTATAAACATTTTATAAAGATTCACTTTGCCCCATATTGAGACCGGAAGGGATGCCCAACTTTCCATTTTTACCATAGTTTCTTGGAGAGCTGTAAGGATATTATCGCGGTACCAATCTGCAGGATTAGTGGAGAGTTTCAGACCCAAATATTCCAAGACATCAGATTCGATAAACTGATAGGTTTGACCGTTGTTCCGTCTATTTAACCAAATTACTTTTGATTTTGCAAAGTTTGTTTTATATCTGGACACAGTGCCGTAGGTATCTAAAAGCTCTAACAAAGGGTTAATAGTATCCTTAGGATTGGTAACGAAAAGAAGTAAATCATCAGCAAATAAGGATATTTTTAACGCTGCCTTACCTATGTTAATTCCTGTTAGAAGTTCTCTCAGTTTAACCGCCAAAGGCTCCAAAACTAAATAAAAAAGTAAAGGTGAAAGAGGACAGCCTTGACGTGTGCCTCTTGAAAGCTTAAAGGGTTGAGTAATATCGTTATTGATCAAAATAGATGCCTTAGCATCTGAATATATATTGCAAATAAAATTAACAAAATTGTCTCCAAACCCATATCTCCCTAGGGCCTTGAACATGAATGGCCATTCCACTCTGTCGAAGGCCTTCTCTGCATCCAGAGATAGCAGGAATCCCCACATATTATTGCACTGAGAGGCTTAACTACAGTATTATAAGAAGAAAGTTAAGTATCTGTGCCTGGGAAATATACTCTCCTACTATCTAAATAAAAATAGTTGGAATATACAGAGGCAGTGCTGGGGCAACTTGCTGACAAAAACCTTAAGCTCTCCCTGAACAGATATTTGGAGTTAAATCCAAACATTTCCACTTGATGGATAAATATCTCTCTCACCCAAAAATGTCACCAAAGCTAAAAGCCACGGATAAGAAAACCAACAAATCCATAATATCCCCCAATAATTCATCTATAGAAGAAAAAATCTCCTGATGCTACGGCAATTGCCACACAGGTTTCAGCATTAATCATACCGAAAATTGAGGAATTACATGCACGGCTGGATATAATTGTGGGTGAAATTAGAGCTCAAAAAGACAGAATAAGCCAGCTGGAGCAAAGGCTTTCGGATAGTGAGGGTATCCAAAATACAATGAGCTCAAAGTTGGAAGTTGTATTGTCTCAGAAAAAAGTACTTGCAAACAAGATAGAACAAGATAGAAGACATCGAAAACAGAGCAAGGTGCAATAATTTACGAATAATTGGACTTCCTGAATCAGTAAAACCTCAAGAGTTAAGGAAATTCGCGGAATAAACCCTCCCACATCTTTTGGGCATTCAGCAAGTTCAATCCTTGTTTACTGTGGAAAGAATACATAGATTGGGTAGAGAGCAAGATGGGATGTTACAAGGCCCAAAGAAACCGCGCCCAGTAATCGCCAAATTCCTAAATTTCCAGGGAAAGAATGAACTCATTCAAGCTTTTAGGAAGCAACAAAATCTTCAATTCAATGGTGCAAGGATTTAGATTTTCCAAGACTTCTCAGTAGAGACATCATCTAAAAGGAGACTATTCTCCCCTATTTGTTCTCATCTAGTGCTTGAAAAGAGATTTTTTTTTCACTACTTTATCCAGCAAAGCTCAGAATTAAGTCTGGGTCAAATTTTTTGTTTTTGAAACCCCAGAAGCAGCACAATCTTTTTTAGATAATGAACCAAAATAGCAATGCTTATTTAATGAGAGTCTTTGATCTGTTGGTTGATATGTTTATTTTTCTTATTTTTTCTAATGTGGGTATTTTTTAGGATTTTTAACTTTGGAGGGGTTGCATATAAGTATGCTCCTCCCCCCCCCCTCTATCAAGGGGTTTATTTGACATCACCAGGAATATATTGTATATATTGTATCATACACATTAAGGTGTGTTTACTCCTTTTTTTTTATTATTATTAGCAGTATTATTCTAAGTACCTTTTAAAAAGAAAAAAAAAGAAAGGAGAAAAAGAACGCTTTATTATGTTTATTCTAATTAAGTTGATTACCATCTTAGATGTGGTTTATCACTGGTATATTTTTGGAAGGTATTTTATACACATTTTACACATATATTTAAAGAAAAGTTGGCAGATATCTCTTGCTTATATTTTTACTCTTTATCGCCTCTTATTTACCGAGGTTATCACATGTAAACTTTTACAATGGTTGGTTTAGTAAATGACTGTAATGTTCTGTAATGAGTTGGGTATAGCAGCAATTGCTTTTTTTCTAGAAAAAGATTCAAGTTTACCTAAAGAACATAAAAAAATTATTATTGATGGTATAAAGTTTATTCTATCACACAATTATTTTAATTTTGATGGCAATTATTATTTGCAAGAATGTGGGACGGCCATGGGGACCAGATTTTCCCCCAGTTATGCTAATTTGTTTATGGGTTTATGGGAGTATATCTTCCTTGACTCTACAGACCTGGGGGCAAATCTGGTCTCCTTTAAAAGATATATTGATGACATTTTAATTATCTGGCGAGGCAGTAAGGAAGACCTTGATTGTTTTTTTTCTAGAATGAATCAAAATGATAAAAATTTGAAATTCACATATGAAACTAGTGATACTTGTATAAATTTTCTTGATTTAAAAATATATGTGGAGGATGGTAAGATAATGACAAAAACCTATTTTAAACCAGTTGACGCAAATGGATATATCCATGCTGAAAGTTGTCATTTGGAGAGGTGGAAATCCAATATCCCAAAGAGCCAATTCTTGCGCATTCGGAGAAATTGCACAAATAGTATAGATTATATGAATCAATCAGATATTTTAGCTAACAAATTTTTGCAAAAAGGTTATAATGCAGGGCTAATAGAATCAGCTAGATCAGAAGCTCTAATGATAGATAGAACTGACCTTCTAATCAAAAAGGAAGATAAAATAAAAAGGAATAACAATAGTAATAGAAATTATTTTGGAACTACAAATAATTCGAATATAACTGAAATTTTGAATAGCCCTTTCATCACAAAATATAATGATAAGAAAAAACGTGAATTTTTTTTAAAAAGGCATTGGTATGTTCTGAGATCAGATGACACTCTAGGGCCTGTTCTACCCAGTTTTCCAAAGTTTGTTTATAAAAAATGTAGAAATTTAAAAACATGGCTCGCCCCAACGGATCTTAATGTAAAGTCCTGTATAAATAGGGATAGGGACCTAAAAGGTAATAGAATTACAGGGTTTTTTCCCTGTTTGAGTTGTAAGGCATGTAAGAACTCCAAGAAATGTAAAACTTTTAAGTCAAATATTACCAATAAGGAATATAATATTAAAAATATCTATAGATGTACTGACTCCAATGTTATCTATCTCCTAGAATGTTCGTGCGGGGCTCAGTATGTAGGAGAGTCGACAAGAGCTATAAAAGATAGAATTAGAGAGCATATTAATTCTATTGAGAATATGGAGTCAGAGAGGAATAAGGTTTTACCTGTCCCTAAACATTTCAAAAAATGTAATAATGGGAATTTGAAACATTTTTCATATAAAGTGATTGATAAAGTCAAACCAAATTGGAGGGGAGGGAATATACAGAAAGAAATTCTAAAATTAGAAGCTAAGTGGATATTTGAATTGAAAACTTTAGCCCCTCAAGGATTAAATCTAGATTTTGATTTGGGGTGTTTTTTGTAAAGTTTTTTATAATGAGTTAAACTTTATATACATACTTATTTCAAAAAAGTAGTATAGTATATAATATTTAAGGTCTTTCTTGTTATGATAATAAATCCTTGTAATTTTTTAAATAATTTTTTAAATGATATTATTGTTAGATTTGTTTGGACCATTATGTCTTTATATATATCAATAGACTTATGTCTTTATCATGAGCCTATTGTGGGCCAGTGGTTAAAGGGCCACTAAACCCAAAATCTTTCTTTCATGATTCAGATAGAGAATACAAATTTAAACAACATTACAATTTACTTCTATTATTTTTTTTGCTTCATTTTTTAGATATCCTTAGTTGAAGAAAAAGCAATGCACATGGTGAGCCAATCACACGAGACTTTTATGTGCAGCAACCAATCAGCAGCTACTGAGCATATCTAGATATGCTTTTCAGCAAAGAATATCAAGAGAATAAAACAAATTAGATAATAGAAGTAAATTAGAAAGATGTTTAGAATTGCATCCTCTTTCTAAATCATAAAAGAAAAAATGTGGGTTTCATGTCCCTTTAAGTTGCTTGTTTCAGGACCAGAAGGTTACTGGTTTGAATCCCATCATATACATATATTTATGAAATAATAGGAATATAGAAGTTATTTATAAAAAATTCGGAACCTAATTATGAATTGGGAAGGATGGCCGAATGGTATAGCCTGCAGGTTTAGCTAGTATGGGTCTTTGGGTTCAAATCTTTACTATCATTTATTGAATATATTTGTAAATGAAAGGGTTTAAATACAATCCAAAATAGCAGTTACCATGTTTAGATGAGCTATGGCTTAGTGGTTAAAGTGTAAGCATTTTATGTTTTTTGGGATTCGAGGTTAGGGGTTCAATTCCCTGTTTGGTGAATATATATATATATATTTTCTAAGGATAACAAATTGTTTTTTAGTATATATATTTTTCGGCAGCCTTATATTTATATTTATTTTTTATTTGTTTATTAGTGTAAAAATATTAGTAAAAATTTTTGTAGAAAGATGTCGGCAACAAATTGTATGTTAATATGTTAATATTGTTTCCAGAATACTATGCAATATTTTTAACATGAATGATTTTTAAATATAAGATTAGTTCTAAACCTGAATTTTTAAATATGAATGTATATTCTGCAAACATTTTCACTGATAACAATGCTTATAAATCTACTAATGTTAACAGCCTCACCTTTTACAAAACAGGTGGCAGACTAATTGATTAATCAAATCAGCTGGCTGGAAGTGGGTTTAAAAGAGAGCATTGTTCATTTGTTTTTAGAGCTTGAAAAAGATATTACATTTTGAAACTAGTTGCTCTATTTTAAACTAACTCCTACACCTTTGGAGTATTTTATTTGTGCAGATATCTTGTGGCTGAATAACCCTCTGCTAGGTGTTTTTTGTGCAGTATTGGCCATTATAAACAGGCCTTGGGGGCGAGAATGCATATCCTGTAAAAGAAAGCTGCAAAAATTCACTGGGTTTCTAGCCTAGTATATCTAATTGCTTTTCCCTGTTAAAGCTTTTCTGTTTCCAGTGGCCATTGGTTACTATTGGAAGGTGTGTCCACAGATCGTTGGTTCAAGTTTGGAGGCCGGTTGCTGCTTATTATTATGTAAGTACGGATGTAACTTCCCCTGCTATTTGCTGTGTGACATTTACTAAGAGGATTCCTTGTCCGTAGGGGAAATACCATCATTGGCTGCGACTGCCTCTTTTGTCCTGGGAACGCTCCTCTTACAACTATACACAGAACAGCATCCTTGTATGAGCGTGGGTCCACATAGTAACAAGCCGAAAAATCGTCCACTCCTGGGAACTGTTTCTTATGCATGAACTTTTGGTTTAAGGAGTTTTTTATACTAATTTTCTTTTTTTCTTAATTTTGTGATTTATTATTGTATGTCCTGAATAGGTCGACCTATATTGTAATAAAGTTTTTTATATATAGATATGCAATTCTAGTATTTGTTGCTGGCATCTTTTATAGAATTTAATTTTTTCACATAGAATTTTTTTCATATAGAATTTTTTCCAATTTTGAAAAGATTGTTTTCACACATAATTCATAATTCACAATTTATATTTACATGTATTATACATATTGCCTATTATAGTAGTATCATATTAGTATCAGGTTAGGTGTTTTATTATTATATATATTCTATAATCCTTACTCTTAAGCTGGTTTCAGCGCTCCCTAGTGCTTTGTATTTTGTATTGAATGTTCTGGTACCACTTGTTTTTATCTTTCCCCTTTTTTTTTTTTTTTATTAGTATTATTCTAAGTACCTTTTAAAAAGAAAGAAAAAGAAAGGAGAAAAAGAATGCTTTATTATGTTTATTTTAATTAAGTTGATCACCATCTTAGATGTGGTTTATTACTGGTATATTTTTAGAAGGTACTTTATTCACATTTTACACATATATTTAAAGAAAAGTTGGCAGATATCTCTTGCTTATATTTCTTTACCGCCTCTTACTTAGCGAGGTTATCACATGTAAACTTTCACAATGGTTGGTTTAGTAAATGACTGTAATGTTCTGGTACCACTTGTTTTTATCTTTTTTTTTTTTTTCTCAGTATTATTCTAAGTGACTTTTGAAAAGAAAGAGAGAAAAAAAAAGGAGAAAAAGAGCGGTTTATTATGTTTATTCTAATTAAGTTAATCACCATCTTAGATGTGGTTTATCACTGGTATATTTTTGGAAGGTATTTTACATATATTTTATACACATTTTTAAAGAAAAGTTGGCAAGTATCTTTTGCTTATATTATTACTCTTTATCGCCTCTTACTTAGCGAGGCTACCATAAGTAAACTTTCACAATGGTTGGTTTAGTAAATGATTGTAATGTTCTGGTACTATTTGTTTTTATCTTTCCTCTTTTTTTTCCCCCTCTCTTTCTCCTTTCTTCTTCCCTTTTCCCCTTCCTTCATCAATTTATTGCCTCTACCTCTCCCTCTCCCGCTTCCAGCTAGTTGGTTGAGTATGCGATTTACCATTGAAATAAAGAGTTAGAGGATAAGGCTTCTTTCATGGAATGTGGGAGGAATCCACTCTCCTATTAAAAGGAAGGCAGTGGTAAATTATTTAAGTAAAACGGCTTTGGACATAATATGTCTGCAAGAGACGCATCTTTCTGATGCCGAGCATTCTAAATTTATTGTTCGTGGTTTTTCACATACCTTCTTTTCTTCATATAAGAAAGCGGCGAGAGGTGTCATGATCTTAATTCATAAAAATCTTGGACATGAAATCATCAAAGTAGTAAAGGATAGAGAGGCTAGATATTTGTTGGTCAGAATTAAGATCCAAAAGCAGAACTATTTAATAGTTAATTTATATGGTCCCAATAATCCGGACGAGACATTTTGGAATAATTTACTTAAGAATATTCTTAAATTCTCAAAGGACAGGATAATAGTAACAGGCGATTTTAATATCACCCCTAACTTATATCTTGATAGAGCCAGACTGGGAGAACAGAAGATAAAATCTAAGTATACGAAGTATCAGCTTAACTAAGAAAAGAAAATATTTAGTTTATTCTCGCAGGCAGTTAATCTTATAGACATTTGGAGAAATTTAAATCCTAATTCTCAAGAATTCACATGCCACTCTAAGTCTCATAAGACTTTGTCTAGACTGGATTTATTTTTAATATCAGAATCTTTAGCACCTAAAGTCTCCAAATGTGGTATTTTAGAATTCACTTTATCGGACCATGCCCCAGTAATACTAACAATTCAAATTAAGAGAGCATATACATTTAACTCTTTTTTTCTTCCCAACGCTTTTATCGAACTCAATCAAATTCAAGACGTTCTTGACCAATGCATGGAAAGAATACTGCTCTTTCAATGGCCACTGCAGAGACAATGTGCCCATTTTCTGGGAAACTGCCAAATTATACTTAAAGGCGGAGATAATATCCTACATGGCCAGGCAAAAGAAGGAACAGGCACTTAGATCTCAGGAGTTATCAAATAAATTAAAAGATGCCTATGCTCTCAGTCTCTATATAAATAACCCCACTAGAACAAATAGAGACAACTATTTATCAAATAAAATGGAAAGGGATCACTTCCTGTTGGAACAGGCTCAGGACTCAATCCATAAAAAAGCAGCCAAATTTAAAAGGCATGGTAACAAAGCCGGTAAGTTCTTGGCTTCTATTTTTAAAACACAAACTCAAAGGAAACCAATTGTAGCTATTAAAAAGACAGTAATATTGTTTCGGATCAGGATCAGATAGCCCTACTATTTCAAAATTACTATACTGAACTTTATGATTCTCAGAATCCTCTTTCAGAGGATATTGACCTTTTTTTAGCATCTTTGGATATACCATCGGTTTCAGGCCTAGATTTGGAGGCCCTGAATAGTTCTATTTCTGAGCAGGAAATACTAAAGGTCATTAAATCCCTATCTAAAGGAAAAGCCCCAGGGCCAGATAATCTGCCCTTGGAGTTCTACTTAATACTGCTGGATAAGATTACCCCAGTCCTAAGAGATTTATATAAAGGTTACTTTGAGGATAATATCAAGGTTTCAGATGATTTTAAAAGGGCCAATATTGTCCTAATTCTCAAACCTAATAAAGATCCTTTAGAACTAACAGCCTACAGGCCGATTTCCTTGCTTAATCTTGATTACAAGATCATGATGAAGATCATGGCAGAGAGATTGAAGCCAATTGTACCTAAAATCGCACACAAAGACCAAGTAGGCTTTTGTGAGTGGAAGATCCTCTGAAAAAAAATAAGGGGAATTCTCCATGCAATCTCCCTGTATAGTGGAGGTGGTTCTGCTCTGCCGGAGGCCTTCCTGCTATCTCTGGATGCAGAGAAGGCCTTCGACAGAGTGGAATGGCCATTCATGCTTGCTTCTCTTGTTATCCTTTGCTGAAAGGCTTATCTAGGTAAGCTCAAGAGCAGCATAGAATCTAGGTTCTAGCTGCTGATTGGTGGCTGCATATATATACTGATTGTCATTGGCTCACCCATGTGTTCAGTTAGAAACCAGTAGTGCATTGCTGCTCCTTTAACAAATAATACCAAGAGAATGAAGCAAATTTGATCATAGAAGTAAACTGGAAAGTTGTTTCAAATTGTATATTCTACCTAAATCATGAAATCATTTTTTTGGGTTTCATGTCCCTTTAATTGTTGTTTGCTTTGTAGGAGCTGATTAAAGTACTAGAGAGAGATCAGCTACTAAGTTTAGTCTCATTGCTCTCCTACCCTGGCCCCTGATGAAACACTGTGTTAACATTTAGTGCATCAGTAAGGGTTTGTGGTGAGCTGAGCTTCTCAGCCATTGATTTCAGTTTGTTACATTTGAAATAACAGCACTCCATCTGACACTGAGAATACATGTCTCAGGCAGGAAAGCGGTTTGCTGTTACACTGAGAATAGAATATTATTAAAGAGACATTATGGTGAATACATTTAAAAAGTTATTATATATTAAATATTACCATGGTAACTTAATTGCAAATAATTTAACCTGACAATATAGTACGCCAGTTAAAATGATAATCATTGAACAAATATATCAAGTGCATGTTTATGCACAAAGTATAGCTTGGTATCCATGTGTTATTGCCTCATATGAGAAACTTACTCAACAACTGACTAATTTTAATGACATATTATTCTTCCAGCACATACTGCAATTTTCAAACAAATCCATATTGCATGGAACACGTTATTAATAATAGGGATTGTAAGTTAATTGTAATTGGTCTCAGAGGGCAAAAGCCTGCTTTAAATTTGTTTTTAAAAAAATATCAAAAAATAAAAAAAAACATCACTCATGAAAAAAAAAAATAGATGTGCGCACCACCATCATATTTATATTTATATTAGTACATATATTAAACAGTTCATGTAGGCAAGATTCAGAGTGGCTCTAGCACCACTAATGAGCGAACATATGAACACCACCATGAAATAATACCTTACATTTGTCCATAGATTAATCATTTTAAATCAACACTGTTCATTAACATGTTACCACTACCACCACTTTATATCAAATTGGAAAATAGATCATTATTTAATAAATATTAGACTAAAGTAACATAAGACCATTGCAATGACAAAACATGTGTCAATTTACTTTGCAGGATCAGCTACCCATCCCCATAGCCTGAGTTTAAGAAAAAACACTCCATAAGTATGGAGTATGGCATAACAAAGTGGCTAGGCCAAAAAAAGGAGGTAGTATGTGAGCAATAGCGACATAGTCCATGGTGCAAATTGTTTGGCAAGTTGAAGCACAAGTATGGCATAATATAGTCCATAGGCCATACAAGGAGGTAGAATTTGAGCAATGAAACCACAGTCCATGGTGCCACTTGTTTGGCAAGTTGAAGCACAAGTGTGGCATAACACATTTGATAGGCCATACAAGAAGGTAGTATTTGAGAAAGAAGAGACACAGTCCATGGTGCCACTTGTATGACAAGTGTAGCATAACACAGTTGATAGGCTATACTTATGCTTCAACTTTCCAAACAATTGGCATCATGTACTGTATCTTTTATTGCTCAACTACTACCTCCTTGTATGGCCTATGGAGAAATGATTTGACGGAGGCTGGCTACTAGAACAGAGCCTTATTCTAGAGGCAAAAGAGGCAGGAGGGAAAGAAGGCAGAGGGAGCAGACTTAGGAAGGGGGTGCATTGGGGAAGAACTACCCACCAGTGTGCTCTGTAATGCTGAAGTCCTTTTGTTGTTGGAGACACACCACCAATATTTTTTCGTGAAGCAGGTGGTGGTGTAGGTGCACTAAAATTATGTGGAGGCCACATAGGTTGGGAGAGATCCAAGGGCTGAGGGGAGCAGAATGTAGTCATCTCCCAAAAGGGGAACACATAAGCTAATGGTTGGGAACAGGTGGCTGACCTTGCATTCCAAAAGTTGGCTCTTCATCTTTCACTAGCAGTTGCAAGAAGAATCATCCATCATGGGAGAGACAATTATCTTGGCCCAAAGGTTCCTCTTCATGAAGGGCCTCTTCATCCTATTGTTGTGATGTATCATGAAATAGAGGAATACAAGACTTTAAATCAAATGAACACATAATAATGCATTTTTAAAAATGAGAAACATGTTTTAAATCCAAGAAAATAAAGAAATCGTAATTAGGGGAAAGATACACGACGAACGCTAAGCAGATATTGCAACTGCGTTAACGTATTCTCCCCATAGAAGTCAATAAAGCGCAGAAGAAAAAAACACCTATCACTCACACACTAACCTGACATTACCATTATCACATACATATACTATATATATATATATATATATATTTATATATATATATACACACACACAGTATCTCACAAAAATGAGTACACCCCTCACATTTTTATAAATATTTTATTATATCTGTTCATAGGAGAACACTGAAGAAATTACACTTTTCTACAATGAAAAGTAGTGAGTGTACAGCCTGTATAAAAGTGTAAATTTGCTGTCCCCACAAAATAACTCACACAGCCATTAATGTCTAAACCGTTGGCAACAAAAGTGAGTACACCCCTAAATGGAAATGTCCAAATTGGGCCCAATTAGCCCATATTTTAGGAATGTAAAATATGAGTAACGTTCATCGGGGTTCACGATTTTGTTCTAAAGTGGTGTTGGGTTAGCGATGTGGGGGGAATGTAGGATAAGGGGTTTTTAGACTAGGGGCTTATTGTAGTGTGTTCTAGTAGGTTTTAGATCTATTTTTTTTCTCCATAGACTTTAATGGGGAATGCGAAAATGCGATGGCGATTGATCTCTATGGGGGAATAAATGCACGCGCATGCCAAGTCGGAACTTAGTTTATTTGCAGTATGCGGCATAACTCGTGTGTTAAATACTTTTTTTTCAAACTTGAAATGGCAGTGGTATACAAAATGCGAAAAAAGTCATATTGCGTGTGGGTTTTCTCAACTGATTTGTCGCGCGTAATCTTGCTGTTAGAGTGGCGTTGCACTCTTTTACTTTTTTTAATATATTTTTAGAGAGGTGTAACCAGCACTGGTGATTGTTGGAGTAGCAGTGGACTCGGAGGAGACTTTTAAAGGTGAAGCAAAGAACCGACTAATCTGCATATACAGTATATCATTATTCAAATTTCATACAATATGATATACTAGTACCACACTAATAATAGATGTGAATATTACAGTAATAAGGAAAGGTCTTTTTTAGTACATTTTAATTTTGAGAGCTCTTTTCTAGTGTAAGCTATATATGAAGCATGCAAGTGATTGTTATCTAATGTTTGTGGTTGTTTATAACGGTCTATAGTTAGCACAGGTCATATATTTTTAAATAAATAGGTTTCCCAGAAAACAACTATTTACCAGCAAGATATTTTACAAAAGTGTTTTCCTTTGTTTACGTGTTACACTTGATTGTACTTTTAAGGAAATAGTAAGAATTCTAATTTAAAAAAGGGCAATTTATGAAAATAAAACATAATTCTTCATTCTAGACGGATAGTTTATTTTGTAATGCCCCTTATGGGTACATCTCCTGATACTACATATTTCCCACAGCCTATTATACCACATTTCCACTTTTATTAATCACAGATAACCCTAAGGTTAATTCATGACCCAAATGTTCATGTTATACTAACAACAAGTTATATTGGTGCTTTTTCAAAACATTGTTTTATTCTGATTAACCCTTTCTCCAGCTATAGATCTTACAAACCAAATAAAGAAATGATCCAACAGAATGTTGAACAACAGCCAAAACCCATGGAAAATATGGCATAGCGTCATTGTTGAAAGGTGATGGAAATTTAAATCATGGGTAAAAAAACAAAAAATAAAATTATAATCCTATATTTAAGTAACTTTTACTGCCTTGAGTTTGTTTCATTACTTTTCACTTTCTATACAAGCAAAATATAAAATTTTCCTTTCTTAACATGTCTGTGTGTAAGGAAATATACACTGAAGGGATGAATTTTTTTTTTCTTTGTATCTAATGGTTTTTTAGATTTGGCAAATAAAGAGCACGCTTTTGTGCTTACAAACCTTAATTATTTGTATGCTTCTATATCAGGAATGTATTGTTTCTTGGGATTACCTTGATTTAGTCATTTTTATGTAGGTAGCTGTGCAGCTTGCAAAAAAAGGTTCTCAAATAAACGCTTCTGAGCAAACATTCAGCTTCCGCAGAGTACAAATTGTAAAATATTTATACTACAAATAAATCATAACATTTACTGACCCCCCCCAAAAAAATAGTACAATGTGAATGTATATAGTATATGCTCTTAATAAATGCTCATACATTAGAATTATGTGCATCAATCACTTTTTTTCCATAGTTATTCTCATTTTCTGAAGATACTGTCAATGTTAATTTGAGTATTAATCTTTTTTTTATTCCTGCCTGATTGTGAAGGCCCTGCCATGGGATTCTTACTAACACCTCCTTATTATTACAATTGAAATCTGTAAGATGTCGCTGCTGAAGGGAAAAAGTCACAAGATAGTTGGGCGGATCATTGTGTCGACAGGTCACGCTCCCTCTCTGACAGATCATGCCTTATCTTTGGAGCATTGTTGTTCATGTGTATATTAATTCAGGGAGTTCCACTCTTTTAAATGGTTATTATTGGCTTCATATGTCAGTCTAAAACCACTTACCCCAAAGAGACAGCATCAAAACCTAAGCGCAGCGAAGAGGGTAAGTAGCACAGCTATGGCAGCAAATATATATATATATATATATATATATATATATATATATATATATATATATATATATATATATTAAAGCATATAGATATATATTTACTGGGAACACAAAGTTCCCATAGACCGCAATGTAAAGGTGTTGTTTTTATTTTGGGGTTTTTTAACACCCCACTCCCGACAACTTTACCCTTAAAATACTGCCTAGTGCAGTTATTTTATTACAAAATAAAGATGCTGCTATCTTCATTTTTTTATTAAAATACACTTTACTGTATTTGGGGGTATAAGGGGCACATTTATAAAATTAACCAGAGATCTGGTCTCTGGTTAAATTTATAAGCGCTTACTGTAATGGCTGGTTAATTATCGCGAGCTTGCAAACAGGCAAATTATCTGAACTTACATCAGTATCGAATACATTTTCTGCTATGTATTTACAACTATATTTACTGATACATGGTTGTCGGAGATGGGGTAATATACATTGCAGAATGAATGATAATGAGAATCATATTGTAAGTAAACAAAAATAGTGCTTAAATCATGTGTGCATAAGTGAAAAGCCCATATCCTCAAATTGTGTGAGAGATGAATTGTTGGTAACTTAGTGGAAAACACACATTATAGATAAAAATAAGTTATTTAGAATACACGTCCCTAAACAAGTGTTGGGTAAAGGTAAAACAATTGGATGATGCAGGAGATGCTTATAAATAAATGTAATTCTTAAAATAAAATAAAGTGAATATCAGTAAGCAGGTTTGCCTAGGGAGAGAAATCTTTTGATTGTGATTAAAGGGACATAAAACCCCAAAATTGTATTGGACGATTCAGATGGAGAATACAATTTAAAAAAAAAAGCTTTACAATCTACTTATATTATTAAATTATAAAAAAATTGTTATCCTTTGTTGAAAAGCAGGGATGTAAGCTCAGGAGTGTGCACGTGTCTGCAGCATCATATGGCAGCTTTTTTTGCAACTATGTTATACATTAGCAAGAGCACTAGATGGCAGCACTATTTCCTGTCATGTAGTGCTTCAGGCATGTGCATGCTACCTACCTATCTCTTCAACAAAGAATAACATGAGAACAAATGTTATTTGATAATAGAAGTAAATTGTAAACTTTTTTAACATGTAATTCTCTATCTGAATAATGAAAGAAAAATGTTTGGTTTCATGTCCCTTTAAGTGTATTATAAAAACATAATTATTATAATCACTCATGCTATAATCATCATTCATTTAACAGATTTATACATTTACACACTCTCTCCTATTGACATCTTTTGGATCACATTGAATTTTAAGCTTGTCTCATCTGCATTGGGAGATTTCAGAAAATGCTTAGCAACACTTGCAATAGGTCTATCTGGTATAATATCATTAGGAGCATTTCGGATATTGGTACAGTGTTCCACTGTTAGTTTTCTTGCCTCTCTTATGGTCATTCCCACACAGAAAAAATTACATAAACATGTCTTTAAACAGGCCTTGAGCGATAGAGACAAGCGTAGAATTATGCAAATAATGGTTTTAAACAACATGCCTTTCAGATGTTTTGGTCTTTTAAACCCCATACGTACTTTGCTGCCAATGTAACCTGCTAACAATGGCTCAGATTACAAGTGGCGCACTTTGTCAGGTGCTTACAAGCAGCTCCCGACAAGCATCTAAGTTGGTTTCCTTAGTCTCGGCATCCCATGTGGACGAACGCAAAGACTGAGCTTTAGCAGCTGCTTCTTCATTTCTCTAGGCACAAGCGGCCGCACAATTCCTGAATTTATATGTCCTAATTACCGGAACTTCCACCTGGAGGCTATTGGAGTGGGAGTTCCTATAAAAGATCACTCAGCCCGCTACTAAGGGCTGAGCTATTGTGAAGCCTACCTTGTTCCTGAGGCCTAACATACTTATCTTGCGCCTGCATATCCTCACCTGGTTCCTGAAAGCCAAGCTTACTTACCTTATACCTGCGTATACTTACTTGGTTCTTGAAAGTCAAGCATACTTACCTTGTACCTGTTTATGCTCACCTGGTTCCTGAAAGCCAAGCATACTTACCTTATACCTGCGTATGCTTACTTGGTTCTTGTAAGTCAAGCATACTTTCCTTGTACCTATGTATGCTCACCTGGTTCCTGAAAGCCAAGCATTATGCCTACTGTACCTACGTGTTTTCCTGTGGCAGCCTCACCAACAGTACCCGCTGGGTATCCTCTGTCTGCTATATAAGTGACAGCCTTCCTCAAACCATCTGTGCCTGCTGTACCTACTTGTATCCCTTGATAGCCTCACCATCTATACCACTGGATGAATTGCATAGTCAAGCATCAGTGTCCATTGAACTTTATTACTGCGACCTATTAAAGTATTCTAAAATTTCAACAGGACTTTAATGTTCTGCCTTGGGCCTATGTTCAAAATTGCTGTTTCTGTAATCTTCAATTTAAACTACTGATTGTTCTTATGCTTATCATTCAGTTAGTTAAAGGGACAGTCAAGTCCAAAAAAAACTTTCATGTTTTAAATAGGGTATGCAATTTTAAACAGCTTCCCAATTTACTTTTATCACCAATTTTGCTTTGTTCTCTTGGTATTCTTAGTTGAAAGCTAAAACTAGGAGGTTCATATGCTAATGTCTTAGACCTTGAAGACTGCCTATAATCTGAATACATTTTGACCACTAGAGGGCATTAGTTCACATGTTTCATATAGATAACATTGAGCTCATGCACGTAAAGTGACCTAGGACTGAGCACTGATTGGCTAAACTGCATGTCTGTCAAAAGAACTGAAATAAGGGGGCAGTCAGCAGAAGCTTAGATACAAGATAATTACAGAGGTAAAACGTGTATTATTATAACTGTGTTGGTTATGCAAAACTGGGGAATGGGTAATAAAGGGATTATCTTTCTTTTAAACAACAAAAATTCTGGTGTTGACTGTCCCTTTAAGCTTTTAAAATGGTCTTGTGTTAGAAATTGATTCTCTGAATCATTTATTATTTAATCTTTCCATGCATCATTAATAATTTTATTTAAATTTTGAAGATAAAATTGGTTAGGTTTAAAAGGTCATTTTTTTAATAGCATGCAGTATTCTGTAATTGTGCCTTAGCCTTTTCAAAATAGATATCAGGAAAAAACTTGATAATTTCATGGTAAATAAAGCTCCAGGTCCAGATGGAATAAATTCATGAGTTCTAACAGATCTTAGCACTGTCACAGCCAAACCTCTTGTGAGGGGAGGTGTGTGGCACACAGTAAGAAGGAATGGAAAACAAGAACAAAGAAAGTATTTTCTTGAACAAACTTTACTGAGGTAATGCAAAGAAAAAACAGGTAAAGTACTGAAAGGACAAATTCCAACAGGAAGATAATTGAATAAAAAGTATTTTGCACTTTAAATACAAGTCTCTAAACAAGCTCAGGTTACCCAGCGGGTACTGTTGGTGAGGTCCTTTCTAAAATAGCCAGGAAGAAGGTAAGCATGCACAGGTATTATAAGTCTCTCAACAAGCACAGACTACCCAGTGGGTACTGTCGGTGAGGTCTCTTTTAAAATGTCCAGGAACAAGGTAAGCATACACAGATATCACGACAGAGATGCTTGGTTTCAGGAACAGGATAAGCATACACAGGTATCACAGCAGAGATGCGTGGTTTCAGAGGCAAGGTAAGTATACACATGTATTATTATAATTATTATTTTTCTTTATTTATAAAGTACCAACAGATTCCGCAGTGCTGTCCATGGGTACAAAGATAAAGTACCATAAAGTACAGTACCATACAATATAAAAGACACCAGACAAAGTTTAACAAACAAATACAGAGGGAATTGAGGGCTCTGTTCCCGTGGGAACTTACAATCTAGATGGGTAGGAGGGTGAGAAACAGGAGGTGGGGACTGTAAATGTGGGAATGATGCTAGTGTGGAGTTAGAAGAGGGCAGCTATTAGGCAAGTGTAATTCATTTGTTACTGATTTGGAGACAGACTTCCCTGAACAAAAGGTCTTTAGGGAGCATTTGTGCTTGGTCTCAGCAGCATAGTAAGCATATAGGTATCACAGGTGAGGTGCTGAGTTTCAGAAGCAAGGTAAGCATACACAGGTATCACAGAAGAGGGGTTTGGTCTCAGCAGCAAGATAAGTATACACAGCTATCACAGGTGAGGTGCTGAGTCTCAGAAGCAAGGTAAGCATACACAGGTAGCACAGCAGAGGAGCTTGGTCTCAGCAGCAAGGTAATCATACACAGGTATCACAGGTGAGGTGCTGAGTTTTAGAAGCAAGGTAAGCATACACAGGTATCACAGCAGAGGTGCTTGGTCTCAGCAGCAAGTTAAGCATACAAATGTATCACAGAAGAGGATACTCAGCTTCATAGACAGGGTTTGCACAGGAATCAGGTACAGGAACCAGCAGGAAAGAATCTTCTTAGGCAATAACTCAGTACAGAGTGATGTACTGAGTAGCCTTTTATAGGGATTCCCACACCTGCGCCTTCCAGGTGGGAGTTCTTGTAATTAGTATCTGGCCCTTTAAATCTAGGCAGTGTGCGGTCGTGCGTGTCTAGAGAACTGCAGCCGTAGCTGCTAGTTAGACTGGTCTCAGCATCTCTCCACGTGGGACGCTGAGATGGACCACCGGGGGCCCTGTATTCGCCATGGCAAGCGGCTGGGCCCGGGGTAAGGACCCTGACACCTCTGCTCTTAATTCTTCAAGACTCGTTATCCTCAGGCATAGTAACCTAGGAGTGGCATAAAGCTGATGTTGTGCAACTTGTAAAAGGGTTATAAGGGATTATATTCAAGAGTATAATCGGGTAAACAAGATTATGAGATCTCAGATCATCAAGGTTTCATAAGAAATAGATCATGTTAAAAGAATTTAATTAGATTAAGCGAAAATATAGATAAAGGTGAATCAGTTGGTGTAGTTTACTTTGATTTTACAAAGGCATTTGATATGAGGAGAGATTGTTGTATAAAATGAAGGGACTGTGAATATCTTAATGTTAGCTCATGGATAAATAACTAGATAACAGACAGGGAGCAATCTGTTGTAGTAAAGGGTCTTAGAATGGACAAAAGTAATAAGTAGTGCTCCCCAATGGTCAGTACTAGGGATGGGCGAATGTGTTTATATTCAAATTTGAATGTTAGAACGAATGTTAATGTAGAAATTCGATTTACATAATCGAATGTTGATAAGAATGAATATTCTTAAAAAATCTATAATCGAATGTTATTTTCTAATGTCACTTTCTATTTTGAATGTTCATAATTAGATCGAATGTCCACATTTGAAATTTCGTATGTATTATTCGATTTAACAAATACTATTCAGAAGTTCAACAGTTCATGTGCTAGAGAATTTAGTAAATTGATAGATAATAGATACAAATATATCAATTCGATTGTTTCTATTTTAAATACTGAAAATACAAGTGCCCAAAAAAGTAAGGGGATTCAGCACTCTTAATAAAATTATCCAAATTTTATTAATACATCAAAGAAAATCATAAAAATTAAAAAATGTGGAGCAGCCTGGCATCAAAACCAAGCTTAACAATTATACAGAGAAAAGAGCATAGGTATTGTCATAAAACAACACACATTAAAAGAGACACTCATTATGGAGACAAAAGGAGTATAATACTGGACGTTCTTTTATGACAATACTACTAATAACTTGTTGCATGGATAACATTTAAAAGAGTGCATTGGAGCTTTACCATAACCATTTAAAGTAAATTCCGCCAGACACCCCTCTGTTAATAAGGGGGATAATATGCTGCAAAATACTCTGGCTAATGTAAAATCGTATATCAGCAACTTCCTATCTGCTTATTGACCCTACCAACCAACATAAGGGAACTGTCAGTGCAAGTTATCCTTGGGGATCCATGCTGATATAAGACATCTTCACAGGCACCGTAATCAAGATATCACAACTTTTTTGTTTAATTTTGATAATTTTCTTTGATGTATTAATAAAATTTGGATAATCAGCTTTTTTGGGCACTTCTATTTTCAGGTGCCTATTTCTAATTTCTCATTTATTTTACTTTATACTATATATGTATGTATGTTAAATATATTTATTATGGTCATAATACTACATTTTACCCTTGTTTGTATGCTTAATTATTACATTTCACCATGACTATATTTGGTTTTGTGCTTTTTTTAAAAAAAATGTTTATTTTAAATAGACATAAATTTTAAATGTTGTATTTTTATTTTATTTTTTTGACTGGTTGATTGTGTATACGTTGATTTTGTGGTTATGGACCTTCTCCAGTCTTTATCTGGGGTGCTTCTTAGAGCATTGTTCTGTCATAAATTCTTAAGATTATCTAGGTCTTGCTGATCTGCTATTGTCCAATCCTCCCCATATTCACTTTTTAAAATAACATATTTAAAGGGACACTGTACCCAAATTTTTTCTTTCGTGATTCAGATAGAGCATGACATTTTAAGCAACTTTCTAATTTACTCCTATTATCAAATTTTCTTCATTCTCTTGGTATCTTTATTTGGAATGCAAGAAAGTAAGTGTAGATGCCGGCCCATTTTTGGTGATCAACCTGATTTGTTCTTGCTGATTGGTGGATAAACTCATCCACCAATAAAAAAGTGCTGTCCATAGTTCTGAATAAAAAAAAGCTTAGATGTCTTCTTTTTAAAATAAAGATAGCAAGAGAATGAAGAAAAATTGATAATAGGAATAAATTAGAAAGTGGCTTAAAATTGCATGCTCTATCTGAATCATGAAAGAAAAAAATTGGGTTCAGTGTCCCTTTAAGAGTAGTTGTGTTTTATATAAATAAACAAATAACTTTCCCCAGATGAGATGTCTTGAATTGTCTGTTGATTGATTCAAGGTTGGTGTATCTAGATTAGACTGTTCAGACCCACAATGATTGTGTGTTGTTTTGTTGTGAGACATATTTGTGGTCATGCCTAAAATAGCTTCTTTGGTATTTTAAAACGTTCTTATATGTCTAATCATCTTGCTCTCTTGGGTACTTTTGTTTTTTTGTTGTTAATTTTTCTTTTGTATGAGTTCTTGCACTAGTTTGTCTAATTCCTTTGTGCTGTTTGTATAAAAAGTTAAAATGTTGTTGTTGTTCTAGTACTTTTAAATTTTCACTTTGATATTTGATGTGTTCATCTTATCTAGGGGTCAATCATAATCTACCTGCAGAACAGCAAGCCCTACAGGAAAATGTACTAAGAGACATGCCAGATGTAGACTGGAGAAAGTCCATAACCCAAAATCGATTTGTCTACCATCAACCAATACATCCTTGGAAGTACAGACCTTTTATAAAAAGGTTTGCCATCAAAAATCACCAGAACTGAAAACTATGTTTAATTTAACAATAAAAGAATGAAGAGGACTGAAACAAATACAGTCATCATCAGATGTAATCATCAAGCCATTAGACAAGGGTGGAAATATAATATTATTGTCACAGGAAATGTATTTAGAAGAGGCAAAGATACAATTACAGAATACGCATGTTGTAATAAATTACTTTTTAAACCTACTTAATCCCATACAATAAATTGATCAACAATGCGTGTAAAGATGAAATAATAAATGATTCAGAGAAACTATTTCTATCACAAGATCATCCAAAGATAGCAAATCTGTATTTAATTCCCAAAGTTCACAAGAATTTAACTAAACCACCAGGTAGACCCATACTATCCGGAAATGACAGAGTTGATTTTAAATTAAGAGAATATCTATACACATTACTAATCCTATTGCATGTACGTGACACTATGTAGGAAATTAGAAAACACATAAGATCACATCAGATATTAAATCTCTATTTACAAACATATATCAAGATTTGGATAGATCAGCAGCATCTTACTTTCTTAAAACCAATGAATGTGACAATCAAGTCCACAATTATTTAATTTAAAGTTATTAGAATTTGTCTTGAATTATAATGTTTTTACCTTTAAGATTGAATTTTATCTACAAATTCATGGCATGGCTTGTGCTCCAACATACTCATAAAAGGTTCCTTGGGTGATGGGAAATCTTTGATTTTATGGATAAATACACACAATAAATACCACTCTGTGCTGACAATGTATTTTCCTATGGGAAAGACCTAATAAATGGAATTTATAATGGACTTAAATAAAAACAAATTGAATATAGCATTAAC
Organism: Bombina bombina; assembly: GCF_027579735.1. NCBI lineage: Eukaryota > Metazoa > Chordata > Amphibia > Anura > Bombinatoridae > Bombina > Bombina bombina. The sequence continues at coordinate 375,951,955 of NC_069501.1, forward strand.
ATGAATTCAATTCCTCACAGATCTCATTTTTAGATCTGTTGATTATGAAAAATCATGATAGAAGCATTTCCACAAAATTGTATCATAAAAATATATAAATTAACACTCTATTACATGATCTCCGTGCCCATGTTGAAAGAACCTTAAGAGCAGTTCCTAAAGCAGAAATCCTGCATGTAAAATGTAATCGTGCAGGAACTGAAATATTTTTGGAAGAGTTGAAATAACTAATGATAAGTGTTATTCAAAGAGGATCCTTGAACATATCAAAGCAAAGAATATATTTGGAGTAAGCTGTTCAATAATATACATTGATAGGTTGGAAATCAAGATAAATAAGTTAAACAATGCTCTGAGTAAAATATTTCACCCATCAAGGAAATGGTGTAACCAGTCGATATAGGAATCCTACTGATTATCTGAGTTTATTAAGTAACATCTTCAGAAAGATTGGGCTCTAACATGAGTAATAGTATCATTATTTATATATATATATATATATATATATATATATATATATACATATATATTTATTTATGTATTTATACAATATTAACCCCTTTCTTTTGACCATTCATCAACAAATACATGTTACAGGGCTAAAAAACATATTAACATATGAATAGATTATTTTCCATTGTCAGTTAAGATATAATTTCCCACCAAATTGTATTACCATATTAAAGGGACACTGTACCCAAAAAATTTCTTTTGTAATTCAGAAAGAACATGCAATTTTAAGCAACTTTCTAATTTACTCCTATTATCAATTTTTCTTCGTTCTCTTGCTATCTTTATTTGAACGAAGGCATCTAAGCTTGTTTTGGGTTCAGTACTCTGGACAGCACTTTTTTTATTGGTGAATAAATTTATCCACCAATCAGGAAGGACAACCCAGGTTGTTCACCAAAAATGGGCATTTGCATTTCAAATAAAGATACCAAGAGAATGAAGAAAATTTGATAAAAGGAGTAAATTAGAAAATTGCTTAAAATGTCATGCTCAATCTAAATTACGAAAGAAAAAATTTGGTTACAGTGTCCCTTTAATGTGTTCAAATCCTTTTAATACAGTTGAAGATATATTAGCCAGATTAAAAGTGGTCCCTATTTAGCTCTTTTGCTCATGCGCAAACACGGCCAGAAGTAAACTTGTCAAAAATAAAATGTTTGCATGCGGAACACAACACACGCTAACTATTGGACTTTTGGATATTGCAACCACGTTAACTTCTTCTCCCTATAGACTTCAATAGAGAGCCAAAATTAAAAAAACAAACAAAAAAAACTAACACCTATTGCTCGTGCTCCAACCACACCACGTTTAACCAAGTGCACTATACTCAACATGAATTATGAATATTTTACATTCCAAAGTTCTTCACATGAAAGAAAAGATTCTGTTTATTTTTAAATATATATTTCTATATATATAGCTATACATTCTTTTAAAAACATTTTTATACACACACACACACACATATATATATATATATATATATATATATATATATATATATATACAGTATATATATATATGTATATATATATATATATATATATATATATATATATATATATATATGATAAGGGATGACAAGAAAGGGAGCCTCAGGATTATAATCCTGAACTAAAGACAGGGAATTCAGCACTCTTTTAAATAAAAAAAAGAAATAAGCTCAAATCATTCAGTTTAGTCCAAGTTGCAATTTTTATTTGTGGGATAGTGTCCTCCCACACCCAGAAAGCACATAAAAGCTGGAAAGCCAATACGTAGTTGAAAATCTTCAATAGATAATTATATCCTTTTTCGATTAAAAGAACCCTTACGAACAAGAAAAATAGAAACAATAAATTAACCTGACCGGTCAGGGGTACATGTAGTTGTCACTTGAGATACAGTCAAAATAATAATAGTGTTACTCACACAAGACCGTATTCTTGGTCAAGGCCTAATTAACCCCGCTACCTGCGCAGCCTTGAAAACACAGTAGATGAGGCTAAATCTTAAGCAGGTAAATATCAGAGTTATAGAAGGCCTGAGCAGATTACCAGTATTTTGTAGAATGCAGGGTTCAATACATATCGGATACAGGCTCTGATGTATATACAGTGTATCTGGCGTATACCTAAGAGGACCACTCCAGTCAAACTACACCCAGCTGCACACAGCACCCCTGTTAGGGGGCGTAACACTGGGCAGGTTTTCAAAGGGGATCTATGTAGACTGTTAGCGGATCCCCCAGATATGTACAAAGTAGGACACAAGTATAAATTAGTGCACAACAAAGTAATACTTGATAAGGTAATAGATACGACAGTGTCTCATGCTCATCTATAGATTACTAGGCAAAGTAGTGTTTATCATGCAGAGTGTATGCTGTAGCAAAAGCTGGTTTTCAAGCAAGTTCATCATGCAAGCATAATTATCAGCAAAGCCAATAGCATCGCGTATTCAGTGCAGCCACAGTTAGTATCCCAGTAGCAAAAGTAGTAAGCGTGTATTAGTAGGCAAGCACACAAGTAATACAGGTATCGTTACTTATTCAAGTAATATCAAAAGTTAGACCCAGTATATCGATCTGTTGTTTTGAATATAGTCGCTCAGCTGCTTTTATCATATAACAACCCACGGCGGGGGAACAGCAATCAGAAGGTACTGCCCAGTATGATAGCTGGCAGCGCCAGTTTTGCCGTTATAGAGGCAGCGTTCATACGACCTGTTCGTGCACTATTCGTAGATGGTGTCATTGATGGTATCCTTCCTAAGCTTGGCTTCTTACAGCAACAGGTATAGCAGCTCAAGCAGATTCTGTATGCAGGAGCGGAACGGAGCCTTCAATCATGAATCCAATCGACAGTGGCAAACACATGCATCACATGACTGGTCGGCTTAACCAATGCCGACGCGCGTTTCACCCGCTCGTCTTCACTTCAGACCGGGCTTCGTCAGGGCGGTATTCAGATGACATCATTACATCCTAATTTATAGGAGTCATTGCAGCGCCTCTGCAGGTGGGTGAGATTATAGCATGTCATAACCAAGCAACCAGTTAAACAAAGAGATTTTTAGATTGCCTGGAAAATACTTAGATACAAAATAAAAAAGATGTACCAGTAGATACATTCTTAACGCCAAGAAGAGTATATTAAAAAACTAGGAAATTTCTAATTTTACAAAAAGGAAACTTTATCCAATAATAATAAGAAGTGTCTAACAGAATTGTATATACATATACATATGTATTATTTTAAGAAAATTATATACAGACATATGTATAGATAATTCATAAGGTTTCTATTAAAAAGGAAAGATTTTTGGTAATTATAGTCTTTATTTGTTCATACAAACAAAAATACCATGGATTATGTTAGAGGAAGCAAGCCATATCCAGCTTGTCATTCAGACCATAGGGAAGCTGGGTCTCAAGAATTGAGATCCATCTGCATTCCTTGCGGAGAAGGACCTTATCGTTGTCCCCCCCTCTGCCATTCATGATGCCCCTGTCAATGCCTACAAACCTTAGCGAATCAGGATCACAGGCATGAGTCTGTTCAAAATGTTTTGCCACATTGCTTTTAGGGTTTTTGTTCTTTATGTCATTGCGATGTTCTGTGATACGGTCTTTTATGACCCTTCTAGTTTTACCCACATAGAAAAGGGGGCAACTACAGGCTAGTAGATAAATAACACCTTCCGTGTTACAATTTACAAAATATTTGAATTTGTAGATTTTTCCTGTGTTAGTACTAAACTCTTTGGTTTTTAGCATGAACCTACATGCTACACATTTCCTGCAAGGAAAGTTGCCTGCTGATCTATGTTTAGTCAGCCAGTCCGTTTGCTTGGGTTGGGACACATATTGACTCCTTACGAGTTTGTCTTTGAGATTGGGTGCCCTCCTAGCAGTTATGTTCGGAAACTCACCCACTTCCTGAGAAACACTTGCATCAGTAGTAAGCACTTGCCAATTTTTTGCAAGAATGTTCCTCAGGGTATGCCAGTGGCAGTTGTACTCAGTAATAAGTCTTATTTTAGGGTCTTTCTTCTTTTCTTGGGGCAACAGAAGTTTGTCTCTATCTTCATGTAATGCATGATAGAATGCCCTTTTTACAACTCTTTTTGAATAGCCTCTATCTATGAATCTTTTTTCCATATCAAGGGCATGTTTTATATATTTTTCCTTAGTTGAGCAATTTCTGCGCAACCTAAGGAATTCCCCCTTGGGAATTCCCTTTTTCAAATAATTAGGGTGATGGCTTGATGCCTTCAAGAGACTATTTGTTGCTGTATCCTTGCAATAGTTTTCAGTCATTAAAGTCCCTCTTTCAATCCTTACTTTGACATCTAGGAAGGAGATCTCTTCCCTGCTGTATTGTAGGGTTAGAGAAATGTTCCTATTATTTGAATTTAGAGTGCCAACAAATTCATTAAGAGTGTCCTCTGGACCCTCCCACACCAGGAAGACATCGTCCACATACCTCAGCCATATGTGGACGTATTTCTCAAAGAAGGGATTTTGGAACACTTCATCCATCTCCCAACTGCCAAGTTGTAGGCACGCATAAGTCGGGGCACACGTTGCGCCCATAGCCGTGCCTCTCAGTTGCTTGTAGATCTTGTTATCGAACATAAATGCATTGTGAGAATGAATGCAAGTAGGTTCACCACAAAATCAGTGTGTTTTTGGACATGAACTCCTCTTGTCATGAGAAAATGTTTACATGCCTCTATACCTACTTTGTGTGGGATTGAAGAATAAAGTCCTTCAACATCTAGGCATTCCAAAAGTGCTTCCTGAGGAACTGACAGACTGTCCATTTTCCTAAGGAAGTCCGAAGTATCAAGGACGAAAGAGGGCATATTCTCGAGAAATGGTCTCAAAAAGTGATCTATATAGTTCCCAAGATTCTCAGTAAGACTGCCAATGCCAGCAATTATTGGCTGACCAGGTGGATTGACAGGATTTTTATGTATCTTAGGGATACAATAAAACACTGGCATGACAGGATGTTCTGGATAGAGGTATTTAAATTCAGAGGTGGTAATTATTTTATTCTCTTTTGCTTCTTTTAGAAGGTTAAATAGAGATATTTGGAGAGAGGGGGTTGGATTAAAGGAAAGGCATTGGTATTGGCTTCTATCAAGTAGCTGTCTTTTGACCTCAAGGACGTACATTTTCTTATCCAATAGGACAAGGTTACCTCCTTTATCTGCTGCCTTAATGACCATGCTCTTGGCGTTTATCAGATCAAGTGAGATATATATATATATATATGTGTGTGTGTTTATTTTTTTATTAGAAAGTGTATATATGAGTGTACATGTTTTTTTAATGATTTATGGTGTTTAGTGCAACTTTATTTTTGTCCTAACCCTTTATGCAAGGTCTTCAGTTATGCTATAAATTTAGTTTGTGCTCCTGCGATCACATTTCCCTTCAACTTGTAATAAAAGCGCTATTTAGCACTGTTGCAATATTTTTATATCACGTAAACTATAGTTAGAGTGCCACTTGTAATTTAATGTAGTGAAAATTATTACAATGAAGAACACTTTGAGGTAAGTCATTTTAGACTGACATATGGAATCAATAATAAGCAATTAAAACAGTGAAAATCCCTAAATCAATATATACATGATAAACAATGCTCTGAAAACAAGGCATTATTTCTTTGTCAGAGAGGGGGCATGACCTGTTAACACAATGATCCATCAATCTATCCAATGACTTTTTCCCACCAAGCAGTGACATCTTATAGATTTGAAACATAATGATAAGGAGATGTAGCATACTCCGTTAGTAAAGAATTCCATAGCAGCTCCTTTAGAATAGGGCAGGGATAACAATGATATAATACTCAAATTAAACACAGACATGATCTTGAGAAAATGAGAATAACTATGGAAAAGGTTATCACAGACATCCCAACGCTCCCTGAAGTTCAGGGAGTCTCCCTGATTGTAATAGTGGCTCCCTGATGCCAGCAAATGGAATGCAATCTCTCTGAAACTCCAAGTACCATGATCCAATATGACCCAAATCCAGAAAAATGTTTCTTTAAGGAATGCCTTTAGTTGCTGGGACATTATAGAACCCTCAAAGCATGCATCAGTAACCAAAAAGCCCCCACTTATTCTAATAAAATAAAACACAAATACTACCTTATTTACTGCCCGTAATTAAACTTTGTATTCTAAAATATTTAAGGATTCAACAAGCGTATGATCACTGAAAAAATGGTTTGTTTTATGTGGTTGTGCAATACAGCTACTTTTTCTCTATCTTATTTAGGGTTTCAAGGTGTCCAATATATAACTAGGAGGGTGGGGTGCAGTAACGGGTGAAGCCACCTCACTGAAATGAGTTTTTGCAGGTTGGGATGTCTGATCAATCCACAGAATTATAATAGATGAGTATTTAAGAGCATATACTATTTACAGTCGGACAGTTATGAAATACAATTATACTGTAGAATATACCTTGGCTGAGCAGCATGGGTAAGATATAAATACATTATATTTCTATTGAACATTAGGATATTATAATTTGAACAATACAATCACAGATAGTATGAGTGATAAGTAAAACAGTCAATAGGATATTATCAGTTCATTAATTTAATTGACACTTCAAACAACCAATAGGATATTTTTTCACCACCTGTAATATTCTGTTAAATGCAATTATATTGATTGACAACATGTTTGAACTATGAGTATTAACATTGCCTCAACAATGAGCAGCAGAAGGTGGGTCTAAAAAACTCCTACTATATACAGGAAAACTGCAACTAAACTGCAGCCTGGTGCACCTCACTGAGAAAGCATGATGTGAATCGTGATAAAGACAGGGAATTATTCATTCTATTTTGCTCCCTATGGGCGCTCTATTTATCACCTTCGCTCAAGTGTTAACACAGCCAGAAGTAAAGATTTTGCGCATGTGGGTTAACACTCGCATTACAAGTTGAATGTATAACTTTTGCGTGAGAGCGAAACCCGACGCAACCTAACTTCAGGACTTTAGATATTGTGACCCTGCTAACTTATTCTCCCCATCACTCGCACACTAGCTCAACAGGAGTTATTAATATTTCACATTCCAATGTTTTTCACAAACAGGAAATTGGTATTTTTATTTTAAATAAATATTTCTATTTAAATCTATATATACCTATATTTCTATTCATATAGCTATATATGTATGTATATATATATATATATATATATATATATACATATATATTTTACATTAACATTATCAAATATATATAGAAATATATATTTTAAAATAAAAAGTAAATTTTCTCTATGTGAAGAACATTGGAATGCAAAATATTTACAGTAAATGCACAGTAAAACACATAAAATATTATTATTGAATTATTATTTAGACACACACATATACTGTGTATATATATATATATATATATATATATATATATATATATATATATATATATATAAATATATATTATATCCCTGTGCAGTCAAATACACAGCCATATACCATATACCTTTGAACCCTTATAAATACCTTTGAATATTTTTATCAGATAGTGTTAATATGAGTATAACAGTTTATTTTAATGTAGTTATGTTGTGTTTGCTGCAACTTTTATTTTATCCCTAACCCTTTACACAAAGGCCCATAGTTATCAAGGTCCGATGGACCTGATCCGACACTGCGGATCAGGTCCGCCAGACCTCGCTGAATACGGCGAACAATATGCTCGCTGTATTCAGCATTGCACCAGCAGCTCACAAGAGCTGCAGGTGCAATGTCGCCCCCTGCAGACTCGCGGCCAATCGGCCGCCAGCAGGGGGGTGTCAATCAACCCGATCGTACTCGATTGGGTTGATTTCCGGCGATGTCTGTCCGCCTGCTCAGAGCAGCCGGACAGGTTTGTTGGTGTATGTATCAAAAAGACTCTGGAAGCTTTTAAAGAAAACTGCATTAGGTTTTACTTGTACAGATGCATCAGCAATATTTGGAACATACCAAAGGACTTGTAAAACTATAGTCAGCACACACAGAGGAGGAAAAACACAATAGAGATTAAAAAACAACTTCCTTCCTGTATAAAAGAATGAACAAGATCACAGATATAAACAATCAGCAATCTAAACTGAACAGCGTCATCTACAGCATCAATGTTGTTCATACATGTGGTATAGTACATGCTGTTGTATTTCCCAACACCCCTTCTCAACGGCATGTACATGATTACACAACATTCAGTTTCTTTTGAAGAAAACAATGCGGTTCCTTTGGCAACGGCTTTGTGAGTGCGTCTGCAGTCATCTCTTCCGATGGGCAGTATTGAATGTCAATAATACCTTGTTCTTGCATGTCCCTGAGTAAATGATATTTTACATCAATGTGCTTGGTTCGAGGATTCACTCTTTCTGATTGTGTCAACTTTATACACCCTTGGTTGTCTTCAAGAATTGGTATGCGTTTAGACACATCCAGTCCCATGTCTTGAAAAAGTTGACAAATCCAAATTGCTTCTTGACATGCATGTGCTGCTGCTATATATTCTGCTTCCGTTGAAGAGAGTGCAACAGTCGCTTGTTTTCGACTGGACCAACTTATTGTTCCTTCTCCATACTGGAAGATGTAACCACTTGTAGATTTGCGGTCAGTGGTATCTCCGGCCCAATCAGCATCAACATATCCAATTAGTTTTGGGTTTGATGTTGCTGGCAGTCGCAGCTTCATCCGAATTGTTCCTTTTAGGTACTGTATCACCCTCTTTACTGCATTCCAGTCGCGTTGACATGGTGTCGCAACTTTTCTATAGAGTATACCTATTGCTGCGGCAATGTCTGGTCTTGTCACGGTGGCAATGTATAGCAATTTTCCAATTGCCCTGCGGTAATTGTCGTTATTGGGTAACACGTTTTCTATTCCGTTGTTTTTCAGGTAATCTGGTTCCATAGGTGTTTTCACCTCTTTTGCATCTTGCATGTGAAATTGCTCTAATATTTCTGTAATTTTCTGACTTTGGTTAAGAAGATAGCTTCCATCCTCTTCCCTTTCTATTTTTATTCCTAAATAATAAGTGATGTTCCCTAGTTCTTTAATCTCAAAGTTCTGTTTTAATATATGAACTATTTGGTCACAGTCCCCTTCTTGTTCAAAACAAGTTATGATGTCATCAACATAAATTAGGATGTATATCCATTTGTTTTCTTGATGCCTTGAATATAGACATGGATCTGCTTTGCTTCTTGAGAATCCTTGTTTCATGAGTACTTCATTCACTTTTTCATTCCACATTCTCGCAGCTTGCTTTAGTCCATAGATGCTCTTTTGAAGTTTGCATACAAGGTTCGGTTCCCTCTCAAATCCAGGTGGCTGTTCCATGTAGAGATCCTCTTTGATGTCTCCATATAGGAAAGCAGTTTTGACGTCCAGGTGCCTCACTTGCATTCCCTTTCCGGCTGCAATGCTAAGGAGCGCTCTGATGGTGGAGTGTTTTACAACTGGAGCAAAAGTTTCATCATAATCTTCTCCAAATTTCTGTGAATATCCCTTTGCAACTAATCTTGCCTTGTATCTGTGTATATTTCCTTCTTCATCGTATTTTACTTTAAAAGTCCATTTGCTTCCTATAGCTTTGCGACCGGGGGGGAGCTCAGTGAGTGTCCAGGTTTTGTTTTCCTGAAGTGATTTTATTTCTTCTTCGGCTGCTTTTCTCCATTGGTTGGCTTCCCTTTTTGGCAATTTTTCAATATCTTCCCAGGATGTTGGTTCGAGTGTTTCATGTGTCTTAGCGATCTATGACAGCTTGCGGGGTGGTATACCTTTCGTCACCCGAGTTGATTTTCTGATTTCTGGTTGTTCAGTGGGTTCTATTGGTTTGTGAGTAGCTATTTTTTCTATTGTGAGCTCCACTTCTTGCTCTGTCTCCTGTACAGCTTCATTTTGGTCAGCATCTCTTGTTGATTCAGTGGAGAGGTTCTCTTTATGGCTTTCGAGGGACATTTTTTCTGATGTTTGACTTTCATCAAAATAAACACTGCGGCTTATTGTGATCTTGTTGGTCTTTGGATGAAGAATTTTATAGCCTTTACTTTGTTCACTGTAGCCCATAAGAATGCCTTCTATGGCTGTGTTCTCTAATTTGGAGCGTTTCTCATTTGGAACATGGGCATATGCTTTACATCCAAACACTCTAATATGTCCCATACTAGGTTTTGATCCATTCCACATTTCATATGGGGTGCTCTCAATAGTTTTTGATGGTAGCCTGTTCTGTAAGTATGTTGCAGTCATTATTGCTTCACCCCAGTACTGGTTAGGTAAATTGGAGTCTGAAAGCATGCATCTTGCCATTTCTATGAGGGTGCGATTTTTCCTTTCTGCAACACCATTTTGCTCAGGAGTGTATGGTACAGTCGTTTGGTGTATAATGCCTTGTTTCTTCATGTATGACTCCACTTCCTTACTCATATATTCCCCTCCGTTGTCGGTACGTATTATTCCTGGTTTCCGTTGAAATTTATTGCTGAATGTAGCTATAAATTCTTGAAGTTTCTCTGATGTCTCACTTTTGTGCTTCATCAGATATGTTGTTGTGTACCTGGAATAATCGTCAATGAAAGTCAGTAAATATCTGTTCCCGCCGGGTGTGGGGGTTTTCATTGGTCCACACACGTCACTGTGTATGAGTTCCATGGGGTGAGTGGTTTTTCTTTGACTGGCTTGTGGAAGTGGGGTACGTGTGGCCTTTGCTTTGATACAACATGTGCACTTCATGAGCATGTCACAAGGCAAAATTATCATGTCTTCTGATAAACCTTCCTTTGCAAGTTCCTTTATGGCCTCTTGGTTTCAATGCCCTAATCGCCTGTGCCACAGGTGGATACATTTGTTGTGTGGATTATGAATGGCTGTTTTGGCTTGCTTCCTTTCAGTGATAAGTTTGTACAGGTGTTCGTTCAATCTTCCTTTTGCTAGGATTTGTTTCCTGTTTCGAATTGTGCATTCATTGCCTTGGAACTGAACTGTGAGTCCATTGTTAGCAAGAGTTTTCACTGATAGGAGGCTTCCTTCTAAACTTGGGACGTACAGAACATTCTTTACTAGAATGCTTTGCTTACCTCCTGATGGTGTGATGCAAGTCAGAAACCCTTGACCATTACCTTCAGCTGTAATACTTTTCCCATTTGCTAGGAAGACTTTATCTTTAGTATTGAAATCAATTTCTGTGAAGAATGTCTCGTCACTTGTCATGTGACTAGTTGCCCCTGAGTCAATGCACCATCCGTGTGGTGTACTATTCTGAGTCACTTTAAAGCTGCCGCTCCATGATGCAGCTGCAGTTTGCTTTGTGGCTGCCTTAGCTCTCTCTCTTGTAGGTGGTTCTAATCTTCGCTGCTCAGCTTTCCAGATTGAGCAGTTCTTTTTCAGGTGACCAACCTTTTTGCAGCGAAAACACACTCTGGTTTCTCTGTTTTGTTTTGTGCCTTCTTGCGCCTTTAGAGCTACCTCTGATCTCTCATTTTCTTCACTATGCATGTTTTCCTTTCTTCTATTATATTCATCAATTAGTTTTCCCTTAGCATATTCTAGTGTTAGTTCTTGTTCAGGTCTGGTTTCTAGAGCATTGATAAGGGCACTATATGACTCTGGAAGGCTGCATAGTAACAATGCTACTATATGATTGTCTTTAATTTCTTCTCCAATTGCACATAGCTGTTCCACAATCTCTAGCATAGCATTCACATGTTCACACATTTCCTGGCCTTTTTCCAGCCTCATCTTATATAGTTTGCGCAGCAAATATAGTTTACTATTTAAGTTTGAATGCTCATGCAGTTTTTGTAGTGCAGTCCACATACCTTTAGCTGTGTTTTCTTTTCTTATGTGAATGAGTTGATCATCCTCCACTAACAGGCTTATAACTGCTTTTGCTTGTCTGTTTTTCTTGTCCCATTCCCCTGGATTATCAGTGGGTCTGTTTGTATCCAGCACCTCCCATAAATCATCTTTGGATAACAGCATTTCAAGCTTAAACTTCCACAGCTGGTAGTTGGTATTATTTAACTTCGCTATTGCATATTTCACATTTGAACCACTTGCCATCTTTCAGTAATTTGGATGCAGCTCTTGTTTCCTCACACAGTATTTGCTTGGATCATAGATGCAACACTTACTGACTTGTAGTTTCTTTTTCTTCAGTGTCTGGGCCCATAACCTGTTGGTGTATGTATCAAAAAGACACTGGAAGCTTTTAAAGAAAACTGCATTAGGCTTTACTTGTACAGATGCATCAGCAATATTTGGAACATACCAAAGGACTTGTAAAACTATAGTCAGCACACACAGAGGAGGAAAAACACAATAGAGATTAAAAAACAACTTCCTTCCTGTATAAAAGAATGAACAAGATCACAGATATAAACAATCAGCAATCTAAACTGAACAGCGTCATCTACAGCATCAATGTTGTTCATACATGTGGTATAGCACATGCTGTTGTATTTCCCAACAAGGTTATGGAGCAGCGGTCTCTGTGACCGCTGCTTCATAACTGCTGTTTCTGGCGAGCCTGCAGGCCTGCCAGAAACACGGGGCATCAAGCTCCATTCGGAGCTTGATACATATGCCCCATAGTGTTCAGTCGCTCTAACCTGACACGCGTTAAATTCGATTGTAACATAGTAACATAGTAGATGAGGTTGAAAAAAGACCGAAGTCCATCAAGTTCAACCTATATAAATCTAAAATACTTACAAACTCCAGTTAAGCTTAAATAATCCCACTAAAAAGGTGACCCATTTAATACTAGCAATCATATCTAGTGTGTTGAGCGAACGAGTTTACTTTCAACTTGTAATATGTGCGCAAATAATTTCACTGGCGATATTTGTATTTGTATTAGCACGCCACTTGTAATCTAGCCCAATGTTTACCAATTAATTTAAGAAGACTATCCTCACTTTCTACACGATCTTACTTTGGGGAACCCTGAACTTCAGGGAAAAGGATTAGTAGGTGGTGGTGTATCCAACAAGGGGAACTGCTATTTTAGGGAAGAACTTTACTGCATGCTGAGAGAACAAAGCTACTTGTCATGAGATGCAGGATAGATGCAGGACACAGCAAAGATGTTACAACTCTATTTTATTGTAGAGCATGGAAATATACATATGGTAGCATTGATCTCACTAACTAACTGCGACACAGACAAACGGCCCTAAGCCCCGCCCCCAATCTGGTGACATCACTTCCTACTCTCATCACACTACTTATTTCAATTCATTACCTAACCAAAAAGATAAGTATATGTTTTTTTATGATACTAGATAAAGATTTAAATTTTCTTCAAGTGATACTTCTTTGAACCATTTTAAAATATACTGTAGTGTTTTTAATATTTGTGGCAGCAGTAATCCAATCTTACTGATGTTTGGCACAGTGTGCAATTCATTTTTTATTTTAGTGTCAATGAAAGTTATAATATATATCAAATAGCAAATGTCCACTAAATTTTAACCGCTTACACTTTGAAACCCTACAGGATCAACCCCAAAGAAAAAAAAACTTAATGGCCACCCCCTTGAGTCAAACTCTATTTATTAATCCCCCAACCTAGTGATATCTCCAGAAAGTAATATTAGGAGGGGCACTTTTTGGAAGATCACTGCTGTTTTGAGGGTGAGGCCACAATGGGAGAGGTGGAATAGTGTGTTTTATGGGTGGGGCCATAAGTGGAGGGGCAGGACTGGTAATGCCATGGGTGTGGCTGAAAAAAGGTCTGGCCGGCGACTAGGTAGGGCTGAGGAGTTGGCAGAGTGTTGGTGGGAAAAGCAAATGCCCCCCAACAGGTGGGAAAAGCAAATGCCCTCCAACAGCTAAATTACAATAACATTTAAAAAATCCTTCTTAGTCCTACCATTAATACAGTCTAAAGGTCTTTAGCCTCTTTTGATTAGCAGCAAAAAGTTTGGATATTTGGGTGAAATTCAATTAAGCTTAAACTGCATTTACAGCATCAAGGCCATTATAGTTTGGGTTATATGGAGGAATCAGGACAGAGACCAGGACAGAAAATCCATGGTTGCTAGTCATAGGAGGCACTATATATAGTAAGCCGCAAAAAGGACTAGATTACAAATGGCTCGCTAATGTTTGCGGGCGTGCAATATTGAAATATCTTGCCAACACTAACTTTAACTTGCGCGCATATTACAAGTCGAAAGTAGATATGACCACACAAGCGCAAACCAAATTTAGGGTTAAAAAAAAGTTGCACCAAACACAAAATACATTAAGATAAAGTATAACACTCATATATAGACTATCTAATATAAATTATTCATATAAATATATTAAAAAGGTTATAAGGGTTAAAAGGTATATGGCATATGACAAGGTATTTGAATGGAAAGGCCTACAATGGAGATAAACATACAAACACATGTCTAAATATGTGTGTATGTATGTATGTATGTGTATACATGTGTATTTATGTTTATATGTGTATATATGTTCAGTATCCCACAAAAGTGAGTACACCCCTCAAAGTTTTGTAAATATTTTCATGTGACAACACTGAAGAAATAACACTTTGCTATAATGTAAAGTAGTGAGTGCACAGCCTGTATAACAGTGTAAATTTGCTGTCCCAATAAAATAACTCAACACACAGCCATTAATGTCTAAACCATTGGCAACAAAAGTCAGTACACCCCTAAGTGGAAATGTCCAAATTGGGCCCAAAGTGTCAATAATTTGCATGGCTACCATTATTTCCATGCACTGCCTTAACCCTCTTGGGCATGGAGTTCACCAGAGCTTCACAGGTTGCCACTGGAGTCCTCTTCCACTCCTCCATGACAACATCACAGAGCTGGTCAATGTTAGAGACCTTGCGCTCCCCCACCTTCCATTTGAGGGTGCCCCACAGATGCTCAATAGGGTTTAGGTCTGGAGACATGCTTGGCCAGTACATCACCTTTACCCTCAGCTTCTTTAGCAATGCAGTGGTCGTCTTGGAGGTGTGTTTGGGGTCGTTATCATGTTAGAATACTGCCCTGCGGCCCAGTCTCTGAAGGGAGGGGATCATGCTCTGCTTCAGTATGTCACAGTACATGTTAGCATTCATGGTCCCCTCAATGAACTGTAGCTCCCCAGTGCTGGCAGCACGCATGCAGGCCCAGACCATGACACTCCCAACACCATGCTTGACTGTAGGCAAGACACACTTTGTACTGCTCACTGTCTTTGTACTCCTCAACTGGTTGCCGCAACACACACTTGACACCATCTGAACCAAATAAGTTTGCCTTGGTCTCATCGGACCACAGGATATGGTTCCAGTAATCCATGTCCTTAGTCTGCTTGTCTTCAGCAAAGTGTTTGCAGGCTTTCTTGTGCATCATCTTTAGAAGAGGCTTCTTTCTGGGATGACAGCCATGCAGACCAATTTGATACAGTATGCAGCGGGTATGGTCTAAGCACTGACAGGCTGACCCCCGTACCCCTTCAACCTCTGCAGCAATGTTGGCAGCATTCATACGTCTATTTCCCAAAGACGACCTCTGGATATGACGCTGAGCACGTGCACTCAACTTCTTTGGTCGACCATGGCGGGGCCTTTCTGAGTGGAACCTGTCCTGTGAAACCACTTTATAGTCTTGCCCACCGTCCTGCAGATCAGTTTCAGGGTCTTGGCAAACCTCTTAAAGCCTAGGCCAGTGCTTTCCAAACTGTGTGTCGTGACACATTAGTGTGTCGGTGGCATTGTGTAGGTGTGTCCCTGCTCAGGCACAATTTTTTTTTAATTTAAAATTCTTTGTAAATTTTTTTTTGGTTTCCGACTTTCCGCCTGCCTGCTACTCATATCAAGTGGTTGGCGCGTGATTGATACCTAGTGGGTCACAGATTATTTTAACCTATTGGCGCAGCTCAGCGGGAACTGAAACTATTCCCATTGGCGGCACATTGGCTCCTGACTGACACATGTAGACTCCTCAATTAGCTTGTGACTGCACATGTAGTCAGTGAGTGGGACAGCAGTGTGTTTGCAGTGCGGGCAGTTATCAGTCAGACTCGCAGAGCTCTGAGGGCAGCAGCTTAAACGCTGAGCTGAAGTCAGAAGTCAAAGTGTTTTTTTTTTGCAGCTAGCTCCCAGTAGTGCACTGCTGCTCTTGCTCTTGATATATGGATAGGAAGTGGAAGCTTAAAAATGCTTGATAATAAAATGCAAGTGTCTAATATTCCACTAAATATTCAGATTAATCCAATCAACCTCACACATCCCATTAAAATAGTAAGTAGCTATTGGTGTTATTAAACTTTTTTTAATTCTTGCACATACATACATACTGTTACTTGTTAATAAATTTAGTTATTATATAATTTATGTATGTGTCTGTATCACTTAAAACAAGTTAGTTTAACCTCCTGTTTGCTAGTACAACTGAATTACTGTGTTGCGAAATTATGTAGGTCTAAAAAGTGTCACCAACATGAAAAGTTTGGAAAGCTCTGGCCTAGGCCATCTTTATGTAGAGCAGTAATTCTTTTTTTCAGTTCCTCAGAGAGTTCTTTGCCATGAGGTGCCATGTTGAACTTCCAGTTACCATTATGAGAGAGTATGAGAGTGATAACACCAAATTTAACACACCTGCTCCCCATTCAAACCTTAGACCTTGTAACACAAATGAGTCACATGACACCGGGGAGGGAAAATGGCTAATTGGGCCCAATTTAGACATTTCCACTTAGGGGTGTACTCACTTTTGTTGCCAACGGTTTAGACATTAATGGCTGTGTGTTGAGTTATTTTGAAGGGACAGCAAATTTACATTGTTATACAGGTTGTACACTCACTACTTTACATTGTAGCAAAGTGTCATTTCTTCAGTGTTGTCACATGAAAAGATATAATAAAATATTTACAAAAATGTGCGGGGTGTACTCACTTTTGTGGGATACTGTATGTATATACACATGTTTACCCATATACAGTATATACACATATGCAGAGCTTTTTTGTTGGGGGTACTCACTGGTACTGAATACCCCCACCTCTGCCAACTCATGAGTGGTAATATTTGTAATCATCATCTAAATACTCTTGTTTTTACAAGAGGGGCTGCAAAATACATCAAACATTGTAAATAATGGTGTCCCTTTGTTTTTCTCACAGTTACTAAGCAGAATATATCAATCATAAATCAATGAGTACCTGCAACATTTTTTGGAGTACCGACACGTTTTCTTTTACAAAAAAAGCACAGTACATATGTACTGTATATATAGTTTGAAACCATTTCCACTCAAATACAGTTAAACAGGAAAAATCTTTTTTTTCAATTGTAATATTTAATAATGTTTTTTACTGTATTTTTACCATAAATATTTTACAATCCAATGTTCTCCACATGGGGAAAAATGTTTATAGTATTTTTAAATAGATATTCCTATATTTTTCCGTATATATATATATATATATATATATATATATATATATATATATATATATATATATACCTGTATATATTATTATAGCTATGTAGGCAAAAATATATATTTTACAAAAAAGTATAATTATATATATATATATATATATATATATATATATATATATACAGTATGTGTATATTTAAAAATAAAATAAATTTTGACCTATGTGAAGAACATTGGAATGTAAAATATTGTACCTTCAGTTTAGCACTGTAGGTCTAACGCAGTGTCGGGTTAGCACAAGAGCGTTAAGTATTAGGTTTTTTTTCCAGTTTGCGCACTCCATTAAAGTCTATGGGGAGAAGTTAACATGGTATCGATATCTGAAGTGCTCAAATAAGTGCTCATTGGCTTCCGCTCGCAGGCAAACATTTTACTTCAAACTTGTAATGTGCATGTTAAAAGTTTATTTCTGGCGGTGTTTGCTAATTAGCGCACCATTTGTAATCTGGCACTAGCTATAACTAAATAATAATGGTGAGAGTATGTTAAGTTTGCTAAAATGCAGGCTCTATAAAAAATTTGTATAGCTATTTTTTCCATTGTTATTTCATTACAGCAATACGTTTTCAGTGTCTTGATCTTTATTCAGGGATGCTTATGTTAGATATAACTACATACATAGAACTGACATCTATGTTAACGCATCTGTCCTGTACCACCTTAACATTCTTATTGCAAAATAAATAGAGACCATTAGGTTTATGCATTGTTTAGTTATGGCAGTGGGCAAAAGCATTCAGCTATTAAAGTATACACAAATATCTGTGCAAACCCATTAACAACACTAATAAATCTGGCACCGAAAATAGCAGAATGTTGCTACCTGCGGCCATATTCTGTATTTGTTTGTGAAATGAATACCAAATAACTAATTAATGCAAAAGCTTAGCCAGATTACTGTTACTATGGGTGAATGAGAGAACTGTAAGTAAAGGAAGATGTTTACTGTGTATTTCATTAGGCTGACATGATACCTCAGATAAAGGGCCAGTGTATTCAGGTAGCAGCAGATAAGCGTTCATTGTATTTAAAGCCAATTTATGAACTCCTTTTATAAAGGGATGCCCCCCAGTGAGGCTGTTTTCTGTTGCTGCCTCTTGTTTACAGACCGTTTGTCACCATTACTGCAGTACTGACATGTTTAGTATAGATGTAGGTTGTAAGCAGGAAAATCAGCTATTTCACATAACAAAATAAAGGTAATTATGCTATCTGTAAACAAGTTAATCAACCACAGAACTAGTACAGCTATTTATTGTAGGTTGGTGCATCAAGTAGGACTATATGATTAAGTGATTCCCCTTATTGAGCTAGAGACTTGTCAGTAGTCCTAAAAATACCAGGGTAGATAGAGGGGTTGTGTGATGACCAAAACTGTGGATAGTGTTAAAAGGATATGAAACAGTGCTCCTTTAGTAAAAATAATATTTATATATGTTAAATTAAACATAAAACATCATTTTCTTTTCATGATTCAGTTAGAGCATACAATTTTAAACAACTTTCCAATTTACTTCTATTATAAAAAATGTATTTGTTTTCTTGTTCAGGAGGTAAGTTCAGGAGTGTGCACATGTCTGCAACAGTTATATACACTAGATGGCAGCACTATTTCCTGTCATGTAGTGCTCCAGACATGTGCACACTACCTATCTAGATATCTCTTCAAGAAAGAATAACATGAAAACAAAGCAAAATTGATAATTAGTAAATGAAAAAGTAAATTGGAAGCTTTTTGGATTTCATGTCCCAATCAGCCAATAGAATGCAAGCTCAATCCTATTGGCTGATTGGATCAGCCAATAGGATTGAACTTCAATCCTATTGGCTGATTGCATTAGCCAATAGGATTTTTCCTACCTTAATTCTGATTGGCTGATAGAAGCCCATCTTGGATGATGTCATTTAAGGAACCTTCATTCTTCAGTTGCACGTTGTTTGAAAAGGATGCTCCGCATCGGATGTCTTGAAGATGGAGCCACTCCACGCTGGATGGATGAAGATAGAAGTTGCCGCCTGGATGAAGACTTCTGCCCGTCTGGAGGATCACTTCTGCCCGTCTGGAGGACCACTTCTGCCTGTCTGGAGGATCACTTCTGCCGGCTTCGTGGAGGACTTCGGCCCGGTTGGGTGAAGACTTCTCAAGGTAGGGTGATCTTCAAGGGGTTAGTGTTTTTTTTAAGGGGGGATTGGGTGGGTTTTAGAGTAGGGTTGGGTGTGTGGGTGGTGGGATTTAATGTTGGGGGGGTTGTAATTTTTTTTTTACAGGTAAAAGAGCTGATTACTTTGGGGCAATGTCCTGCAAAAGGCCCTTTTAAGGGCTATTTGTAATTTAGTATAGGGTAGGGCTTTTTTTATTTTGGGGGGCTTTTTTATTTTGTTAGGGGGATTAGAGTAGGTGTAATTAGTTTAAAAATCTTATTTTCTGTAATTTAGTGTTTGTTTGTTTTTGTACTTTAGATAATTTGTTTTAATTGTATTTAATTGTATTTAGTTAGGTAATTAATTTAATTATAGTGTAGTGTTAGGTGTAATTGTAACATAGGTTAGATTTTATTTTACAGGTATATTTGTATTTATTTTAACTAGGAAGTTATTAAATAGTTAATAAATATTTAATAACTATTGTACCTAGTTAAAATAAATACAAAGTTGCCTGTAAAATAAAAATAAACCCTAAGATAGCTACAATGTAACTATTAGTTATATTGTAGCTATCTTAGGGTTTATTTTATAGGTAAGTATTTAGTTTTAAATAGGAATAATGTATTTAATGATAGTAATATTTATTTAGATTTATTTAAATTATATTTAAGTTAGGGGGTGTTAGGGTTAGGGTTACACTTAGGCTTAGTGGTTAATAAATGTAATATAGTGGCGGCGATGTTGGGGAAGGCAGATTAGGGGTTAATAAATGTAGGTAGGTGGCGGCGGTGTAGGGGGGCAGATTAGGGGTTAATAAATATAATGCTGGTGGCCGCGTTGTAGGGGGGGCAGATTAGGGGTTAATAAATATAATGTAGGTGGCGGCGGTGTAGGGGGGCAGATTAGGGGTTAATAAATATAATGTAGGTGGTGGCGGTGTAGGGGGTTGAAGATTAGGGGTTAATAAGTATAATGTATGTGGCGGTGGGCTCAGGGAGCGGTGGTTTAGGGGTTAATAATTGTATTTAGTTGCGGTGGGCTCTGGGAGCGGCGGTTAAGGGGTTAATACATTTATTAGAGTTGCGGTGGGCTCCAGGAGTGGCGGTTTAGGGGTTAATACATTTATTAGAGTTGTGGCGGGGTCTGGGAGCGGCACTATAGGGGGTAAACATTATAGTATAGTGTGGGTGTTTAGTGAAAGGGTACCAATAAAGCTGTAAAAAAGCAGAAGAGCAGCGAGATCGATGACTGTTAGTTAACAACAGTCCGCTGCTCATCGCACCGTACTTGGTGCGCGGCTTTTTGACAGCTTTTTTGGTAACTTTGGAGAACGTATTCAGATCCGCGGCAGCGATGTTAGGCGATCTTAGGCGAGCGTATTGGAACTGTCGAATGCAGGTAAGTTGACGGCTTGATAAATAGATGCCCAAATGTGCTTTGTAATAAAATTAATAATACATTAATAGTGGGTAGACACCATGTATACCCTTTAACATATTCTGTTAGCCTAGGCTAAAAAATATACCTCTGGCAATAAAAAGGCTCCTTTGCTACCAATAATTACATCCCAGATCATTTCAATCAGGTGACATAGGATCAAATTTATTATTATGCGGATGGAAATGATACTCTGTATCATATCATGTCCGCCGCACCATCTATAAATGCCGACAGCATATGCTGTCGGCATTTATCATTGCACCAGCAGTTATGGTGCAATACCGCCCCCTGCAGATTTGTGGCCAATCGGTCGCTAGCAGGGGATGTCAATAAACACGATCATATTCGATCGGGCTGATTGCTGTCCGCCACCTCAGAGGTGGCGGACGAGTTAAGGAGCAGAAATCGTAGGACCACTGCTTCTTAACTTCTGCTACAGGCGGAACTGAAGCGGAGTGGGTCGGAAGCAGCATCCGCTGCTTCATAAATCGATCCCCTTAGTTGTCATCAGCTGTTAGACAACTTCATATTTGACCAGTCATATAAATAAGGGAGCTTTCCTTTTGCTTTATATAAGGGCTTTATATTCATTGCGTCAGTCTAGAGCTCCCAATTGTATTTTGGGCAGGAGTCAGATCTATGTAACTCATCAGCTTTCTAGAGAAGCAGGAGAATACTACTACTACTAGTTACATTACTAGAGCATGAGAATGTTTAATGAACACAAGCTTCATACAGGGGTTCATTTTGCCAGCTCTTCTATCTATCTCCAGTGACACTAACGTCTTA
Source organism: Bombina bombina (assembly GCF_027579735.1). NCBI lineage: Eukaryota > Metazoa > Chordata > Amphibia > Anura > Bombinatoridae > Bombina > Bombina bombina. Next base: position 375,973,823 of record NC_069501.1, read on the forward strand.
TTGTAAAAATCTGCAATGGGCAAATAGGTTGAGGGCCAAAATAGGAGCTGGGTTCCAGACCAGTCACATTACATACAAATGTATGAAGAAAGGACATTTTAACCACTTCACGCTGTTAGGATGGATAATCCATGCCATCCTAACAGCACTGGGCTTTAACGCCGTTAAGGTGGCATGGAACACCCTAGGAATGAAAATCAGGACTGGGGGGCATGCCTATCATGATCCGATCCCAGCCTTGAAATCACATGATCGCAACAACGGTTGTGTGATTTCATTTTTCAAGCAAATGTTTACATCAGAAAGAAATATTTGCCCCCAGCATGAAGGGGTTCATGTTTGTTGTTTTGTTAACTCTAGCTTATTAGTTCTCATAGATCTTATTTTTTACTATAGTACATTTTTTGAGAAAAGAAAAATGTAATGTTCACCATATTTCTGAGCTCTCATGGATCCCAATTTCAAAAAGTCTACATTAAAATATTAGATATTTTATACAAGTCAAAATTAAACTCACATTAGCATCATACCCCAACATTTGAAAGCATTTTTTCTTTCTTTCTAGATCCAGTTTTTCCTATTAACAAAATAAAAACATTATATAAAGCAGGTTTTATAAAATGAGTACTATACAGTTCATATTATTTGTCTTTTAGCACCACACGTTTGTTAGAAAATGTAAATGCATCTCATTGTGTCATGGTTGTAGAATATGGTTTGATTTACATGTGTCATTTTGTGCAAAATCTATAGCAACCTTATTTTCACCTTTTTTTTGTCCTTGAATAACTTTATGGATCTGGAGAAAAATCCATATTTCTGTGTATCATTTTGCTCTATTGATTGAATAAGCTTTTCTTTTAGATGAATATGTCTCCCCTCACATTATCTGCACCCATTGAATAATACTATAGCAACTCTCCAACACACTAAAATGTGTAAACCGATTCAGCTACAGTTTAGAGATTCTATCAGTTTTGGTGTATTTTATTGTCTTACATTCAACTTAAAGGGGCCTATTTATTAAAGGTCTTGCGGACCTGATCCGACAGTGCGGATCAGGTCCGCAAGACCTCGCTGAATGCGTAGAGCAATACGCTCTCTGTATTCAGCATTGCATCAGCAGCTCTTGTGAGCTGCTGGTGCAACGCTGCCCCCTGCAGACTCGCAGACAATCAGCCACCAGCAGGGGGTGTCAATCAACCCAATCGTACTTGATCGGGTTGAAATCCGGCGACTCCTGTCTTTGTGACCGCTGCTCCATAACTTGTGTTTCTGGCGAGTCTGAAGACTCACCAGAAACACGGGCCCACAAGATCCTTACGGAGCTTGATAAATGGTCCCCAAAATCTTCAGTTTGTTTTGCAGGCGGTAAGAAGTTTATTTATGACAGATTTGTTTCTCCACAAGCGTATTTGCCACCAGTAGCAGATAACAAGAAGTTTGAGGAAGTTTGCTATTAAAGGGACATTAAACCCAATTTTTTTCTTTCATGACACAGATAGAGAATACAATTTTAAAAAAGTTTCAAATTTACTTCTATTATCAAATTTATTTAATTCTCATGATATTCTTTGTTGAAGAGATACCTAGGTAGGTAGCGTGCCCATGCCTGAGGAACGACATGACAGGAAATAGTGCTGCCATCTAGTGCCCCTGCTAATGTATAACATGTTGCAAAACTGCTGCCATATAGTGCTGCAGACACGTGCACACTCTTGAGCTTAAATTTCTGCTTTTCAACAAAGGATAGAAAGAAAACAAAGAAAATTTGATAATAGAAGTAAATTAGAAAGTTGTTTAAAATGTTATGTTCTATCTGAATCATGAAAGAAAAATTTGGGTTTTATTTCCCTTTAATTCAACATTAAATAAAGTAAAAACAAACATGACTATAAATACAAAATACAGGTCACATTTTATCCTAGAGCTCATGAAAAAAAAGGTCAAATAATTTAGTTTTTCTGGAACTAGAATTAAAAAAAGAATGTATGCGTTTACCCTACACAAAAAGCACCACTAATGTGCATATATGACTCCATATCTTTTCATACAGCATTCAAAAAATAAGAGTATTCCTAGCAGTCAGCTGTTTATATTTTGGTATTTCTATTAGTTTGTGTTGTTAAGTTCAATAAAGTGTCTTGATATCTTGGACAAATTTCTTCTGGTCTGGTAGAATATATATATCTATACTATAATTGCGTTAGTAATGTCCGTCGCCGTCGGCAGTTGGGCACGCATCCTCAATGGAATGTTGGCAGCGCGAGGACAAAAGAATTCACCTGGATGCAGCAAAGCTGCATCCAGGTGAATTCTGAAAATTCTTTCACCACCCTGCCATTTTCGGAATCCACCGGGATGCAGCGAAGGCAAACAGAGCATTACAAAAGCAACACCTAATCGCCCACATTAAAGTATTTTTTTTTTTTTAAAAACTAACCGCCCGCATCAAGTATTAAAAAAACACAGCCCGCACGAAATATAACAAAAAAAAATTCTACACGAAGCATTAACTCCTAAACCGCAAAACCCCCACATTGCAATAAACCTATTTACCCTATTAACCCCTAAACCACAAACCCCCCACATCGTAATAAACCTATTTACCCTATTAACCCTTAAACCGCAAAACCCCTACATCGCAATTAACCTATTTTCCCTATTAACCCCTTAACTGCAAAATCCCTACATCACAATAAATTATTTACCCTATTAACCCCTAAACCAAAAAAAACCCTTACATCGCAATAAACCTATTTAACTTATTAACCCTTTAAACCACCAAAACCCACAACGCAAATAACTATTTAAATAACTAAGTACAGTACACTAAATAACACCCCCTAACCTAACAACCACTAACCTAACACCCCCTAACCTAACAACCCCTAACCTAACACCCCATTAAATAAACCCAAATTACCTAAACTAATACATTCTAAAGTTACAAAAAATTAAAAAAACTAAGTTTACAAAAAGTAAAAAAAAAAGCTACCAACCAGCTAACAACATTAAACCTAATCCCTATTAAAATAAAAAAAATACCCCCTACTGGAATCAGCCAATCAGAATCAAGTTCAATCCGATTGGCTGATCCGATCAGCCAATCAGATTGAGCTTGCATTCTATTGGCTGTTCCGATCAGCCAATAGAATGCGAGCTCAATCTGATTGGCTGATCGGATCAGCCAATCGGATTGAACTTCTGAAAATTCTTCTGAAAATTCTTTCACCACCCTGCCATTTTCGGAATACACCGAGATGCAGCGAAGGCAAACGGAGCATTACAAAAGCAACACCTAATCGCCCACATTAAAGTATTTTTTTTAAAAAAAACTAACCGCCCGCATCAAGTATTAAAAAAAACACAGCCCGCACGAAATATAACAAAAAAAATTCTACACGAAGCATTAACTCCTAAACCGCAAAACCCCCACATTGCAATAAACCTATTTACCCTATTAACCCCTAAACCACAAACCCCCCACATCGTAATAAACCTATTTACCCTATTAACCCTTAAACCGCAAAACCCCTACATCGCAATTAACCTATTTTCCCTATTAACCCCTTAACTGCAAAATCCCTACATCGCAATAAACCTATTTACCCTATTAACCCCTAAACCACAAAACCCTTACATCGCAATAAACCTATTTAACTTATTAACCCTTTAAACCACCAAAACCCACAACGCAAATAACTATTTAAATAACTAAGTACAGTACACTAAATAACACCCCCTAACCTAACAACCCCTAACCTAACACCCCCTAACCTAACAACCCCTAACACCCCCTAACCTAACAACCCCTAACCTAACACCCCATTAAATAAACCCAAATTACCTAAACTAATACATTCTAAAGTTACAAAAAATTAAAAAAACTAAGTTTACAAAAAGTAAAAAAAAGCTAACATTACAGAAAATAAAAAAAATCAAATTACCAAATTTAACAACATTAAACCTAATCCCTATTAAATTAAAAAAGACCCCCCAAAATAAAAACACCCCCTACTCTAATAATAAACTACCAGTAGCCCTTAAAAGGGCTTTTTGCAGGGCATTGACCCAAGATAATCAGCTCTTTTACAAAAAATATACAAAGTCACACCTAACATCAAACCCCCCCACCCCCCAAAATAAAAGAACCTAACACTAAAAAACCTAAACTAACCATTGCCCTGAAAAGATAAAATAAATACAAACTTGCCTGTGAAATAAAAATAAAACCTAAGCAAGATACAATGTAACTATTAGTTATATTGTAGGTAGCTTAGGGTTTATTTTACAGGTAAGTATTTAGTTTTAAATAGGAATTATTTACTGATTAATAGTAGGTTTTATTTAGATTTATTTTAATTACATTAAAGTTAGTGGGTGTTAGGGTTAGGGTTAGACTTATGGCTAGGTTTATGGGTTAATAAATTTAGTATAGTGGCGGCGACGTTGGGGGGTGGCAGATTAGGGGTTAATAAATGTAGGTAGGTGGCAGCGATGTTAGGGACAGCAGATTAGGGGTTAATAATATTTAACTAGTGTTTGCGATGCTGGAGTACGGCGGTTTAGGGGTTAATATGTTTATTATAGTGGTGGCGATGTCCGGAGCGGCAGATTAGGGGTTAATAAGTATAATGTAGGTGTTGGCGATGTCAGGGGCAGCAGATTAGGGGTTAATAAGTGTAAGATTAGGGGTGTTTAGACTCAGGGTTTATGTTAGGGTGTTAGGTGTAAACATAAATTTTCTTTCCCCATAGGAATCAATGGGGCTGCGTTATGGAGCTTTACGCTGCTTTTTTGCAGGTGTTAGGCTTTTTTCAGCCGATCTCCCCATTGATGTCTATGGGGAAATCGTGCACGAGCACGTAAAACCAGCTCACCGCAGCGCTGGTATTGGAGTGCGGTATGGAGCTCAATTTTGCTCTACGCTCACTTCTTGCCTGCTAATGCCGGGTTTTTGAAAGCCTGTAATACCAGCTCTGTAGGTAAGTGAACAGTGACAATAACTTGCAAGTTAGTACTGCACCACTCATAACGCAAATCTTGCAATCTAGCCGATAGTTATTTGCGTTGTGGGTTTTGGTGGTTTAAAGGGTTAATAAGTTAAATAGGTTTATTGCGATGTGGGGGTTTTGCGGTTTAGGGGTTAATAGGGTAAATAAGTTTATTGCGATGTAGGGGTTTTGCAGTTTAGGGGTTAATAGGGTAAATAGGTTTATTGCGATGTGGGGGTTTTGCGGTTTAGGGGTTAATAAGTTAAATAGCTCTCTTTAATGGGGTGTTAGGTTAGGGGTTGTTAGGTTAGGGGGTGTTAGCTTAGGGGTTGTTAGGTTAGGGGGTGTTAGCTTAGGGGTTGTTAGGTTAGGGGGTGTTATTTAGTGTACTGTACTTAGTTATTTAAATAGTTATTTGCGTTGTGGGTTTTGGTGGTTTAAAGAGTTAATAAGTTAAATAGGTTTATTGTGATGTAAGGGTTTTGCGGTTTAGGGGTTAATAGGGTAAATAGGTTTATTGCGATGTAGGGATTTTGTGGTTTAGGGGTTAATAGGGTAAATAGGTTTATTGCGATGTGGGGGTTTTGCGGTTTAGGGGTTAATAAGTTAAATAGCTCTATTTAATGGGGTGTTATGTTAGGGGTTGTTAGGTTAGGGGGTGTTAGGTTAGGGGTTGTTAGGTTAGGGGGTGTTAGGTTAGGGGTTGTTAGGTAAGGGGTGTTATTTAGTGTACTGTACTTAGTTATTTAAATAGTTATTTGCGTTGTGGGTTTTGGTGGTTTAAAGGGTTAATAAGTTAAATAGGTTTATTGCGATGTAAGGATTTTGCGGTTTAGGGGTTAATAGGGTAAATAGGTTTATTGCGATGTGGGGGTTTTGCGGTTTAGGGGTTAATAAGTTAAATAGCTCTCTTTAATGGGGTGTTAGGTTAGGGGTTGTTAGGTTAGGGGGTGTTAGCTTAGGGGTTGTTAGGTTAGGGGGTGTTAGCTTAGGGGTTGTTAGGTTAGGGGGTGTTATTTAGTGTACTGTACTTAGTTATTTAAATAGTTATTTGCGTTGTGGGTTTTGGTGGTTTAAAGAGTTAATAAGTTAAATAGGTTTATTGTGATGTAAGGGTTTTGCGGTTTAGGGGTTAATAGGGTAAATAGGTTTATTGCGATGTAGGGATTTTGTGGTTTAGGGGTTAATAGGGTAAATAGGTTTATTGCGATGTGGGGGTTTTGCGGTTTAGGGGTTAATAAGTTAAATAGCTCTATTTAATGGGGTGTTAGGTTAGGGGTTGTTAGGTTAGGGGGTGTTAGGTTAGGGGTTGTTAGGTTAGGGGGTGTTAGGTTAGGGGTTGTTAGGTAAGGGGTGTTATTTAGTGTACTGTACTTAGTTATTTAAATAGTTATTTGCGTTGTGGGTTTTGGTGGTTTAAAGGGTTAATAAGTTAAATAGGTTTATTGCGATGTAAGGATTTTGCGGTTTAGGGGTTAATAGGGTAAATAGGTTTATTGCAAGGTAGGCATTTCACGGTTTAGGGGTTAATATGGTAAATAGGTTTATTGCGATGTGGGGGTTTTGCGGTTTAGGGGTTAATAGGGTAAATAGGTTTATTGCGATGTAGGCATTTCACGGTTTAGGGGTTAATATGGTAAATAGGTTTATTGCGATGTGGGGGGTTTTGCGGTTTAGGGGTTAATAGGGTAAATAGGTTTATTGCAATGTGGGGGGTTTGCGGTTTAGGGGTTAATAGCGTAATTAGGTGTATTGGGATGTGGGTGGTTGACGGTTAAGTGGTTATTAATTTTAGTTTTAGTTGCGATTTTTTGGGGAAGGTGGAAATATAGGTTAAGAAATGTTAGGTTTATTTTTGGGAGGCGGTTCAGTCTAAACATTATTTATATAGTCACAATGCATATAGTGACTGTATAAATAATGTAGGCACTGACATTTTTATTAATGCTTATTTTGTCTGTGTCAGTGACTACATTATTGATACAGTAACTATGCATTGATACAGTATAAATTATGTGTGGGCGGAGTTACGGAAATTGCTGATCGCAACTTCCGAAAATATTTTACGGGGATAGGAATTAACATATACCTCAGTGTCAATCAAACACTGCACGTTTGTGGAAAGCCACGCCTCTTGCTCGCGGCAAATCTGTAGTTTAAAAAATAATTATATAGTTATTATAAATAACTATAATAAAGAGGTAAGTTTTTGCTTCTACAACTGTGCATCTCTGATTGTTATAAGGACGTGTTAGCTTATTGGTGTAGTGCTGCATAGAATAGTGTGGAGTTCAGATACCAAGGCATAGCTATTACTACCCATGCTAATATTTTCCCCTTGTGCGTCTAGTTTTCTTCAAAGCCATGTTTTTATGTAAAAAATGTAAAGGGACATTAAACACTAAATAAATGATTGATAAAATAAAGCAAAGAAAAGACTAGTCTGAGAATAACACGTAGATGGATTTTTTTAAAGTTGAATTAGTTGTTTAAATATTGACAAAATAAATGTAAAGTTTTAGGGGTAGATTTATTAAGCAGCGGATGCGGCAATCTACCCCGGAAGTTTCAGGTTCGCCTGAAAGTTAAGAAGCAGAGGTCCTAAGACCGCTGCTCCTTAACTCATCCGCTACCTTTGAGATGGCGGAGAGCAATCATACCGATCGGATATGATCAAGATGATTGACACTCCCTGCTAGCAGCAGATTGACTGTGAATGTGCAGGGGGCGGCATTGCACAAGCATTTCACTGAAAATGCTTTTGCAATGTTAAATTCCGACAGCGTAAATCTATCCCTTAGTGTCTATAAAGCAATAGATGCTACCATGTTGTAACTTAGATTTGTTTTTCAGCTGAGCCCAATTAGAGACAGTTATAAATAGAGTGTGCAGCCAATGGCTGTGTGGAATATAACAGTGTTGTGCACTTCCACTTCTAACAGGAAATGAAAAGCACACAATTGTCAGATGAAAATTACAAGAAAATGGCGTGGACTTTTTCAATAGCACATTCAAGACCGCATTATTTTAGCATATCCTTGACAAGGCGGAAGCAAAACACGCGTCGGATTAACCGTCTGGAACTATATCACCTGCTTTACACAGAGACTTTGGGTAATAATAAGGTGATTTTGTCTCTTTTACTCTAGGTTTATATGACCATAAAAATTATGGTTAACTCAATTATGCCTGATGTGTGTCCATTGTTGTGCTGAAGTGTTGAGTTCATTCTATGTGTTTTAATAAAAGCGTTTTAACAAATGCTGAGTTGAAGGTTGGTAATGTACCAAACATAACACTGCTGTATACGTTTGAGCTTCACAAATTAAAGGGACACAACCCAAATTTTTTCTTTTGTGATTCAGATAGAGCATGATATTTTAAGCAACTTTCTAATTTACTACTATTATCCCATTTTCTTCATTCTCTTGGTATCTTTATTTGAAATGCAAGAATGTAAGTTTAGATGCCGGCCCATTTTTGGTGAACAACCTGGGTTGTTCTTGCTGATTGGTGGATAAATTCATCCACCAATAAAAAAGTGCTGTCCAGAGTGCTAAACCAAAAAAAGCTTAGATGCCTTCTTTTTCAAATAAAGATAGCAAGAGAACGAAGAAAAATTGATAATATTAGTAAATTAGAAAGTTGCTTAAAATTGCATGCTCTATCTGAATCACTAAAGTAAAAATGTGGGTTCAGTGTCCCTTTAAGCTCGGAATCACATGAGTAACAACTTGGGAAGTTGCCACAATCTATTAGAAAAGTTTAACAAGATTGTACTATTGTGTTCTTTTTTCTCTTTTATGTGTTCATGACGAGAAACTGTGGATTAAGTGTTGAATCAGAAGGAAAGACTCCAAAAGGCTTTGGACATTGTATCCTCTTATGAATATATCTCAATATATAGATATATCATTATTTTTCCACTTATACCACTGTATTTTTGTTTTTATTTACTACATCCCACATAGTTTTTTTAACTTGTGATTGATGTTACACGTTTATATGCATTATTTTAGCAAGCCTGCAGGACCCGCGCTATTATAACCAGACAAACCTTTAACGACCAGCGACGTAGGGGGTCATAGTTGTTAAGGGGCTAAAGGTTCCAGATAGTGAAGCTTTGCCTCTGCATACTGGGTGCTACCATTCATGAGATCAAGTACACCATTTGACAGAACTGATGCTCATTCGTATATCAGTGACACCTTTATGTGTATCATGTGCTTCAGGGTAGCTGTACATTTTTGCATGTTTTACACAGTTTCAAATTTACATACAATATATTAAAAAGGCCATCAGGAATAATATAGAGCAATGCAGGTACTGCACAAATATAAAGCTCACCCTCTGTAACAATGATTGACAGCTGTCAAACAGCAAACATCACTAATCTGTACATGCGCCGCTTCTGTCACAGAGTGCGAGAATACCTAAGCTCCAAAATGGCGGTGCTCTGAATGCATCTTTGGAGCTTTAGCATTCGGCACCTTTGAGGTGTGCTGCAGGTACAGGAGGAAAAACAATCTATTGTGGCTGTGCTCAGCAGTTAGATGCCCCTTTAACCTCTTAGAAATAAAATGACAATAAATGGAAAACAATATTTCACAACAGAAAGGACAGAACATGCATATATTCCTACTCAAGCATTTTATAATACCAGGGGATTGCTGCACGTTGCTGTTCTATTATCATTATTTACAATCACTGTTACCCAGCTCAATATTATGTCAGAGCCCCTAGAGTAGTTGGTAGTTTATAGCACTCAGGAATTGCAGTATTTGTAAGTCAGGAAGTGCTTACAGTTGGTTAGTTATTAAGTTCCAGTAATATATTCTAGGCTGCCTAAAGCACATTCCTGTGAATGTTGTCCTGATCTCCTTGGACTAACAGAATTGTACAAGAATCAAATCAGAATTCAATTGCACTCAGGTGGTCATGCAAACAGCTTAATAACACATTAGCTTATACCTGTGTTTTGTTTATACATAATGTGTCATTGAAACTCTTCAATAATAATGCTCCAAACTGTAACTCAATTTACACGATTGTCACTAGTTGAGAGATCTTCTTTGATTTTTCTCCTGTTACTGCCCCTCAGCCCCACTCATGTGATCACGCAACAAGCCCTGGACTACCAAGACCCTGTCCCAGACCATACACACTCCACTCTTGGACAGCCCTGATTATACAATTAGCCTCCAGTAACTCTTGTTCTGGGGTGCAGTCAAATATCAGATACAGATGGGCTACTAGGCCAGTGGGCAGGTAAGACAGACTGTTAGGTTAGATGTCAGATACAACAGGCAATTAGGCCAGTGCTCAGGTAACACAGGCTATTAAGTCATATATCTGGTAAAGCAGGCTTTTAGGCCATATGTCAGAAAAAGTGGCTTTTACACCATGAGTCCTATTTATCAAGCCGTCAACCGCAAATACGCTGGAATTATGCAGCGTAATTGTGGCGACCTTGATTCGCCTTATTTATCAAAGCCTACAGACCGGCAAAAGTTGAAATCTGTGACGTAATATACGATCCGCTGGTCTCAGTCCGACACAGATCGATGCTTACGTCATTACAGATGTTCTGAATGCAAATTCGGCACTATCTGACTACTTTTGCTAGTTAACAAATATCTAACAGGTAAGCGCGCCACTATTCCGGCCCAGCGTACCTGGTTTTTAATCGCCACTTGATGCCATAGGAATCAATGGGAGTCTGAAAGCAGCGAAAGCTCATGTTCGCTGATGCCCGATACACCATTGATTCCTATGGGAGAATAAAAGTTATGTTTACACCTAACACCCTAACATAAGCCCTGAGTCTAAACACCCCTAATCTGCCGCCCCCTACACCACCGCCACTAAATAAAGTTATTAACCTCTATTTTGCCGCTCCTCAACACCGCCGCCACCTACATTATACTTATTAACCCCTAATCTGCCGTCCCAACACCGCGGCCACCTACATCATACTTATTAACCCCTAATCTGACGCTCCGCCACCGCCGCCACCTACATAAATGTATTAATCCCTTTCCCGCCGCTCCAGGAGCCCACCGCAACTAAATAAAGTTATTAAGCCCTAAACCCCTGGCCTCCCACATTACTACCACTTGCTAAACCTATTAACCCCTAAACCGCCAGAACCCCACATCGCCATAAACTAAAATAAGCTATTAACCCCTAAACCTAACAACCCGCTAACTTTATATTAAATAATAACTCGTCCCTATCTTATAATAAATTAAAACTTACCTTTAGACTTAAAATAAACTATATTAAACTAACAATTAATCTACCCTAACTGTTATACTAATATTCCATTAAACTATATTAAACTATTATTAATTAATCTACCCTAACTATTAGACTAAAATTACATTAAACTATATTAAACTAATAATTAACCTACCCTAAGTAATATACTAAAATTACATTAAACTACAAATTAAATTAAATATTTTATATATTTAAAAACCTAACCCTACTCAAATAATTTAAATCTACTATTAAAAATTACAAAGTTACAAAAAATAACAACTAAGTCACAAAAAATAACAAACACTAAGTTACAAAAAAAAATAAACACTAAGTTACACAAAATAAATAATAAAAGATCAAATATTTAAATTAATTACACCTAATCTAAGAGCCCTATAAAAATATAAAAGATGAAGACTTCTGCCGCCTTCGATGAGGACTTCTGCCGCTTGGATGAGGATGGATGTCCGGTCTTCAGAAACTGTAAGTGGATCTTCGGGGGTTAGTGTTAGGGTTTTTTTAAGGGTTTATTGGGTGGGTTTTAATTTTAGATTAGGGTTTGGGCAAGGAAAAAGAGCTAAATTTCCTTTTAAGGGCAATGCCCATCCAAATGCCCTTTTCAGGGCAATGGGGAGCTTAGGTTTTTTAGTTAGGATTTTATTTGGGGGGTTGGTTGTGTGGGTGGTGGGTTTTACTGTTGGGGGGTTGTTTGTATTTTTTTTACAGGTAAAAGAGCTGATTTCTTTGGGGCAATGCCCTGCAAAAGGCCCTTTTAAGGGCCATTGGTAGTTTATTGTAGGATAGGGTTTTTTTTTTGGGGGGGGGTCTTTTTATTTTCATAGGGCTCTTAGATTAGGTGTAATTAGTTTAAATATTTGATCATTTCTTTTTTATTTTGTGTAACAGTGTTTATTTTTTTTGTATCTTAGTGTTTGTTATTTTGTGTAACTTACGGCTAGATTACGAGTTGTGCGTTAAGGTAAAAAAGCAGCGTTAACAGGTCCTAACGCTGCTTTTTTACGCCCGCTGCTATTACGAGTCTTGCAGGTATAGGGGCACCGCACACTTTTTTGGCCTTACCGCAAATCAAACTTACGTAAATTTCGTAAAGGCTTTTTTCTATCTGACTTCCATAGCGCAGGTATTATGAGTCTGTCCTGGGAGGCCAAAAAGTGAGCGGAACAGCGTATCCCGTCAAGAATAATACCACATTTTAAAGTCAGTAGTTATGAGTTTTAAACTACAACACTTTAGCATAAAACTCATAACTAAAGTGCTAAAAAGTACACTAACACCCATAAACTACCTATAAATACCCTACCCCTAAACATCGCCGCCACCTACCTACATTTATTAACCCCTAATCTGCCGCCCCCAACGTTGCCGCTACTATACTAAAGTTATTAACCCCTAAACCTAAGTCTAACCCTAACACCCCCTAACTTAAATATAATTGAAATAAATCTAAATAAAATTCCTACCATTAACTAAATTATTCCTATTTAAAACTAAATACTTACCTGTAAAATAAACCCTAAGCTAGCTACAATATAACTAATAGTTACATTGTAGCTAGCTTAGGGTTTACTTTTATTTTCCAGGCAAGTTTGTATTTATTTTAACTAGGTAAACTAGTTAGTAAATAGTTATTAACTATTTACTAACTACCTAGCTAAAATAAATACAAATTGACCGGTAAAATAAAACCTAACCTAAGTTACAATAACACCTAACCTAACACTACAATTAAATAAATTTGGATGAAGAATTCTGCCCGTCTGGAGGACCACTTCTGCCCGTCTGAAGGACCACTTCTGCCGGCTTCATTGAGGACACCTTGCCGCTTAGATGAAGACTTCTCCCGGTAAATGAATCTTCGGGGGTTAGTGTTTTTTTTTTTTAAGGGTGTATTTTTTAAGGGTGTATTGTGTGGGTTTATTTATTAGATTAGGGTTTGGGTAGTTATAGAGCTAAATGCCCTTTTAAGGGCAATGCATATCCAAATGCCCTTTTCAGGGCAATGGAGAGCTTAGGTTTTTTTAGTTAGGCTTTTATTTGGGGGGGTTGGTTGTGTGGGTAGTGGGTTTTACTGTTGGGGGGGTTGTTTGTATTTTTTTTACAGGTAAAAGAGCTGATTTCTTTGGGGCAATGCCCCGCAAAAGGCCCTTTTAAGGGCTATTGGTAGTTTAGTTTAGGCTAGGGTTTTTTTTTATTTTGGGTTTTTTTTTTTATTTTAATATGGCTATTAGATTAGGTGTAATTAGTTTAAATATCTTGTAATTTGTTTATTATTTTCTGTAATTTAGTGGGGGTTTTTGTTTGTAATTTAGCTAATTTTATTTCATTTATTTAATTGTATTTAATGTAGGGAATTTATTTAATTGTAGTATAGTGTTAGGTGTTAGTGTAACTTAGGGTCAAATTGTATTTTTTTAGCTAGGTAGTTAGTAAATAGTTAATAACTATTTAGTAACTATTCTACCTAGTTAAAATAAATACAAACTTGCCGTTAAAATAAAAAAAAACCTAAGAAAGCTACAATGTAACTATTAGTTATTTTGTAGCTATCTTAGGGTTTATTTTACAGGCAAGTATTTAGTTTTAAATTGGAATTATTTAGTTAATGATAGGAATTTTATTTAGATGTATTTAAATTGTATTTAAGTTAGGGGTGTTAGGGTTAGATTAGGGGTTAATAAATATAATGTAGGTGTCGGGGATGTTCGGGGCAGCAGATTAGGGGTTCATAAGTTTAATGTAGGTGGCGCCGATGTCCGGAGCGGCAGATTAGGAGTTAATAAGTATAATGTAGGTGTCGGCGATGTTGGGGCGGCAGATTAGGGGTTAATAAGTGTAAGATTAGGGGTGTTTAGACTCAGGTTTATGTTAGGGTGTTAGGTGTAAACATAAAATGTGTTTCCCCATAGGAATCAATGGGGCTGTGTTACTGAGCTTTACGCTGCTTTTTGGCAGGTGTTAGACTTTTTCTCAGCCAGCTCTCTCCATTGATGTCTATGGGGAAATCGTGCTCGAGCACGTACCACCAGCTCACCGCTGACTTAAGCAGTGCTGGTATTGAAGTGCGGTATGGAGCTCAATTTTGCTCTACTCTCACTTCTTGCTTGTTAACGTCGGGTTTGTAAAAACCTGTAATACCAGCGCTGTAGGTAAGTGAGCGGTGAGAAAAAACTGCACGTTAGCACCACACAGCTCATAACGCAAAACTCGTAATCTAGGCGTGTTTGTTATTTTTTGTGACTTAGTTGTTAGTTTTTTGTAACTTTGTAATTTTTAATAGTAGATTTAAATTATTGGAGTAGGGTTAGGTTTTTAAATATATAATATAGTTAATTTAATTTGTAGTTTAATGTAATTTTAGTATATTAGTTAGGGTAGGTTAAATATTAGTTTAATATAGTTAAATGTAATTTTAGTATAATAGTTAGGGTAGGTTAATTATTAGTTTAATACAGTTTAATGTAATTTTACTATAATAGTTAGGGTAGGTTAATTATTAGTTTAATATAGTTTATTTTAATTCTAAAGGTAAGTTTTAATTTATTATAAGATAGGGATGAGTTAATATTTAGTATAAAGTTAGTGGGTTGTTAGGTTTAAGGGTTAATAGGTGAAATTAGTTTATGGTGATGTGGGGGGCTGGCGGTTTAGGGGTTAATAGGTTTAGTAAGTGGTAGTGATGTGGGAGGCCAGGGGTTAATACATTTAGTTAGTTGCGGCGGTGTCGGGGAGCGGCGGAATAGGGGTTAATAAGTTTATTAGAGTTGCGTTGGGCCTCGGGAGCGGCGGGGTCCGGCGGGATAGAGGTTAATAACTTTATTAAAGTTGCGGCAGGGTCCGGGAGCGGCGGGATGGGGGTTAATAACTTTATTATGTTGCGGCAGGGGTCCGGGAGCGGCGGGATACAGGTTAATAACTTTATTAAAGTTACAGCGGGGTCCGGGAGTGGCGGGATGGGGGTTAATAACTTTATTTAGTTGCGGCGGGGTCTGGGAGCAGTGGGATAGGGGTTAAACAGTTTAGTATAGTGGCGGGGTTTAGTGACAGTATATAAATAAAGCTGTGAAAAAGCCGAATAGCAGCAAGATCGATGACTGTCAGTTAACAACAGTCCGCTGCTCATTGCCCCGTACTTGGTGCACAGTTTTTTGACAGCTTTTTATATAAATATGGAGAGCGTATTCAGGTCCGTGGTCGCGATGTTAAGCGATGTCCAGCGAGCGTATTGGTGCCGTCGAATGCAAGTAAGTTGACAGCTTGATAAGTAGGCCTCCATGGGTTATTAAGCCACTGGTCAGGTAAAAAACTGTAATTCCAAAGGTAAGGCATAGGCAGGCAGCTATTAGACCATAGGACATGTACAGACAGGCTATTAGGCCACAGGTTTGGAATTGACAGGCTATAAGGCCAGGTACAGACAGACTATTAAGCCAATGGGCAGGTACAGACAGGCTACAAGGTTACTACAGGTTATTAAGCCAGTGGGCATGTATAAATAGGCTATTAATTTAAAGTGTTAGAGAATTTTATTGCTGCACAGTTCAAAGTTTTGAATACATTCTTAAAATCAGCTCTAGAGCAGAAATGCACTAATGGGATATGGCTAAACCCATCTGGACTCTAGAGAGCCAATGACAAGAGACATGTGTGTAGCCACCAACCACCAGCAAGCTACCCCTGAGCCTGCAGGCTCGCCAGAAACAGCAGTTATGAAGTAGCGGTCACAAAGACTGCTGCTCCATAACCTGTCTGCCTGCTCTGAGCAGGCAGACAGACATCGCCGGAAATCAACCCAATCAAGTACGATCGGGTTGATTGACACCCCCCTGCTGGCAGCCGATCGGCCGTGAGTCTGCAGGGGGCAGCGTTGCACCAGCAGCTCTTGTGAGCTGCTGGTGCAATGCTGAATACGGCGAGCGTATTGCTCGCCGTATTCAGCGATGTCTGTAGGACATGATCCGCACTGTCGGATCAGGTCCGACAGACATTGATAACTAGAGGCCATAGAGCAGATACCTTGTTCAAAGGGCAGAGAAAGACTACTAGAATTACGTAAAAGAGAGACATATTGGATTCACCGTTTAAAAACTTTGCAACCAATGGGTCTTAACAAGGACATTGATCTTGCTGCTTTTCTGTAAATGTAACCTTATCAAGTCTCAGTACATTGCACATGATAGGTAAATAAAATATATCTACAGGAATGTAATGTCTGTATGGACAAGATCTCTATATTTAACACGAAACAGTCTTAGGTTCAATGAAAAAACCCCAATATTTGTCCACTTAGTTTTTCCTGCACTTATAGAAAAGCTAAATTAATGACTGTTTTTTATTATTTTTTAATTTGTATCCTTCAATTTGTAGGGGTTCAGACAAATTCCCCCCTCATCAAAATGTAATGTGAAACACACACAGGTAAATTGATACCTTAGGTGCCTTTAAGAGATCACAAATATAATCTTCCCTTTTTTATATATATAGCTTGTTGGATCAGGTCCGCAAGACATTTGTTAAATTGGCCTCATTATCTTATATATATATATACACTACTCAAGGCACCATAAATAAAATACCAAGCTGAAAGTAATACTATTCACTAGATAAGCACATAAGTAAAACACCATTTAAGATCATTATATTTTTTGTGTGCATGCACACACACAACACTAGACAAATTGATGGCATAGTGATTACTATAGAAGAATATGGCTAATTTCTGGCAAATAAAATGATAAGCAAATAACTGCAAGCAACTCCAGTTTTAAGTATTAAATGTATTTATTTTTAATTGATGAACTCGACCGCTATAAAAGTCTCCTTAAGAGCAGAATGGGCAGACCGTCTGATGAAGTGAACATAGTTCACAAAACGTGCAAGGGCACGCCCATTATTGATGTAATTTCTGGTCCGGCGAGACTGACGAATATTTGGAACAGTTTCACCGCCATCCAGCATCAATTTTCAGTTCTATAGCAGACAAGACTCGGACACTAAAGGATACAGACTTGGACACTGAGAGGACACTCCAAGGTTCTTCATATTGCTTGGTGGCAAAACGGAAACATCCGTTTTTTGAGAGTCTTCAGGTTTCTTTATTTTTGGAAGCTACCATTACCACTCGTACTTGGGGCACAGTGCAGGATAATAAGAGCCACAAACTATCACTCTTACTCTGATCTGCAGCCTGCAGCAGCTCCTTGAAATATTTTGATACAAGTGTTTTTATTGAATGAAATAGTTTTTTTTTTAACTTATAAAGAATAAGTGCATTCTTTAAGAATTATATCATATATCCCATACTCATATAAGGGATTCTACAATACTCCACAGAGGAGAAGGAGCGAATAGCATACTCCATGAGGCTGAGGACAGGAACACCCTACTACAAAAGGTTGATAAAAAAGTAACATCTCTAACACAGATAGGGAATAACAACCCCCCCCCCATGCAAACAACATACCTCACATGTTTGAGGTTGAATAAGGTGAGCACTATTCTTTATCCTTATTATTTGCATCATACTAGTGCTTACATACTGCACCATAAGTTTTTTTTTTCGTTTTTTTTTTCTCCCTTCTCTGAGCGCTGAATCTGGACCACTCAGTTATATATATATATTATGCACAGACACACACACACACTTCTAAGCCCTTCCCAGTTCAACTCCTTGTCATAAACATGATATTGCATATTTTAAGGTATTTATATTGGAAGGGTTCAAAAGTGTGTGTTTGTATATATATATATATAATAGATTTTTTTACATTTTGGTGGCTTAAGGTGCTTATAATAGAAGGATTGTGAAGGATTATATTTAGTGAGTATACAGTATATGATAGGGGAATGACAAACATGGGGTTTTGCAGGGATATTTGTAATCAATATGGGTTTGTGTAGAAAGAGGTTGTTTTGAGTCAACGAGTTGTTTGCCATGTGGAGACCACATTGAGGTCCCTTTGGTGTCAGGGAGCATTGCAGTGGAATCTCACTTATGGTTAATTGTGGTGGGTTCAATTGCAAAGGGATGAGTTTGTGAGTTAAAAGTTCCATTACAACTGAAGTGAGAAACACTTTGATGGCTGACCATGGCGTCTAATAAGAAGGCAATGTTATCTTTTGACCCACTTATAGTATCACTAAATATACGTGGTTGGATTAGGTTGCTAATATTGAGCAGCTATGAAAAATCTGCTGTCAAAAGATTTTTTTCATAGAGGCTCAAATTTAGCTACTTGCATAGGATCTAGCCTTAAAAAATCATTTTCTTTACACTATTGAAACATAGAAACACTATGCTACATATTTTTCATCACAAATAGGAACCTTCTTTCTCCTTATTATTCAGGTCTTTGATTCTATCATTATTTTTGTCTCCTGGCCGCATTCTTGCACAAAGTGCTCAGACTGTTAGTCATCCACATCATTCAAACATTCCGGATATTTCCTAAATCCTATCTAAGCATGATGCTATTCTGCTATCCACAGATCCAGTTGTACTCACCATATTACATATCTGCAGTTTACCCATCTCTACACCACATACCGATATCATGATAGCTACTGTAACATTCGTATAGGAGTGCTCAGCTTTCAGCTTTTTTTCTCAGTTTTTTTGCGCTGTTAACCCTAACATAAATCGTTTCTATTTTTGGTCAAATAACTGCCTGGGAACTGTCATTAGACAATTGCACTTTCATAAGTCAATATTTTCATTAATCTATCTGGAGAGTTAAATGTTTTCTAAAAATATTGTTTCTGCGGCATTATCCTCTTTGTTGGCCTTAAACCAGGACTGGTTTGCTTATTTGAAAGGGTGCAATTTGTTTCCTATACATTTTACTAAATATTAATATATGATAAAAATCATGTGTGTATATGTGTGTGATTGTGTGCATGTGTGTGTACATTTGTGTGTGTGTAAGTGTGTGTGTGCATGTGTGTATACGTGTATGTGTTCATATATGTGAGTATGTTTATCTACATTTGTATGTGTAAGTGTGCGTGCATGTGTATGTGTGCATGTGTGTATACGTCCATGTGTGCATATATGTGAGTATGTGTGTGCATGTGTGTGTACATGTGTGTGTAAGTGTGCGTTCATGTGTATGTGTGCATGCATATGTATGTGTGTGCAAGTTTGCAAATGTGTGAGTATGTGTATGTACATTTGTATGTGTAAGTGTGCATGCATGTGTATGTGTGCATGTGTGTATACGTCCATGTGTGCAGATATGTGAGTATGTGTGTGTACATTTGTATGTGTAAGTGTGCGTGTATGTGTGCATGTGTGTACAGGGAGTGCAGAATTATTAGGCAAATGAGTATTTTGACCACATCATCCTCTTTATGCATGTTGTCTTACTCCAAGCTGTATAGGCTCGAAAGCCTACTACCAATTAAGCATATTAGGTGATGTGCATCTCTGTAATGAGAAGGGGTGTGGTCTAATGACATCAACACCCTATATCAGGTGTGCATAATTATTACGCAACTTCCTTTCCTTTGACAAAATGGGTCAAAAAGAAGGACTTGACAGGCTCAGAAAAGTAAAAAATAGTGAGATATCTTGCAGAGGGATGCAGCACTCTTAAAATTGCAAAGCTTCTGAAGCGTGATCATCGAACAATCAAGCGTTTCATTCAAAATAGTCAACAGGGTCGCAAGAAGCGTGTGGAAAAACCAAGGTGCAAAATAACTGCCCATGAACTGAGAAAAGTCAAGCGTGCAGCTGCCAAGATGCCACTTGCCACCAGTTTGGCCATATTTCAGAGCTGCAACATCACTGGAGTGCCCAAAAGCACAAGGTGTGAAATACTCAGAGACATGGCCAAGGTAAGAAAGGCTGAAAGACGACCACCACTGAACAAGACACACAAGCTGAAACGTCAAGACTGGGCCAAGAAATATCTCAAGACTGATTTTTCTAAGGTTTTATGGACTGATGAATGAGAGTGAGTCTTGATGGGCCAGATGGATGGGCCCGTAGCTGGATTGGAAAAGGGCAGAGAGCTCCAGTCCGACTCAGACGCCAGCAAGGTGGAGGTGGAGTACTGGTTTGGGCTGGTATCATCAAAGATGAGCTTGTGGGGCCTTTTCGGGTTGAGGATGGAGTCAAGCTCAACTCCCAGTCCTACTGCCAGTTTCTGGAAGACACCTTCTTCAAGCAGTGGAAGTCTGCATCCTTCAAGAAAAACATGATTTTCATGCAGGACAATTCTCCATCACACGCATCCAAGTACTCCACAGCGTGGCTGGCAAGAAAGGGTATAAAAGAAGAAAATCTCATGACATGGCCTCCTTGTTCACCTGATCTGAACCCCATTGAGAACCTGTGGTCCATCATCAAATGTTAGATTTACAAGGAGGGAAAACAGTACACCTCTCTGAACAGTGTCTGGCTGTGGTTGCTGCTGCACGCAATGTTGATGGTGAACAGATCAAAATACTGACAGAATCCATGGATGGCAGGCTTTTGAGTGTCCTTGCAAAGAAAGGTGGCTATATTGGTCACCGATTTGTTTTTGTTTTGTTTTTGAATGTCAGAAATGTATATTTGTGAATGTTGAGATGTTATATTGGTTTCACTGGTAAAAATAAATAATTGAAATGGGTATATATTTGTTTTTTGTTAAGTTGCCTAATAATTATGCACAGTAATAGTCACCTGCACACACAGATATCCCCCTAAAATAGCTCAAACTAAAAACAAACTAAAAACTACTTCCAAAAATATTCAGCTTTGATATTAATGAGTTTTTTGGGTTCATTGAGAATATGGTTGTTGTTCAATAATAAAATTAATCCTCAAAAATACAACTTGCCTAATAATTCTGCACTCCCTGTATATGGAATTATCCGGTTGTTTATTATGAGAATATGTCAGGGTAATATCTATTTTTTGTAGGGGCTACAGCACGTGAATACCTAGAATTTTTAAATAATTGCCAAGCAGTACAGCAAAAGACTAGATTAGCTTACTCGATATAGGGATCTTTTGTACTCACTGTACACTTGGCAATGGGGATAATTAAACATTTTGTGCTGATCCCGGTCCATTATTACTGAGCCTTGCCTATGATGATAGTTTACTAACCACACTGTATGATACTAGTATAGGGAGTAACATGTTTTTCTTGTTTTTTACTTATGTTTTAAAAGTTTGTGATTTTTAAAAAGTACACTTTATTAACAGATAAGTTTTAAATAATGAGCGGCCCCCAGGCTAATTATCCATTATTGTATACACACACTCTGATAACATATATGTATTAGTGTCTGGATATGTCTTATATGTATTGATCTGTCTGCAGCCTTTGACACTGCCGACCACCCTTTTTTGCTCCAAACCCTCCAATCCTTCAGCATCTGCGACATAGCTCTCTCGTGGTTCTCTTCCTATCTATCTAACCGTACCTTTAGTGTAGCCTTCTCTGGAGCATCCTCTGCCCCATTACCACTTTCTGTTGGGATACCTCAAGGCTCTGTCCTCTGTCCCCTTCTCTTTTCAATCTACACGTCATCATTAGGTTCCCTAATAAAGTTCCACGGATTTCAATACCATTTGTATGCTTATGACACCCAAATCTATCTCTCTGCATCAGACCTACCACCTTCCTTACTAACCCGTGTCAATAACTGTCTCTCATATTTCATCTTGGATGTCCTCTCACTACCTTAAGCTAAATCTTTCCAAAACTGAGCTCCTTATTTTCCCCCTTCTTCTAAAATCTCCACCCCCAAAATTTTCTATAACTGTTGATAATTCTATCATTTCCCCTACCCTGCATGCCCGATGTCTTGGGGTCACACTTGACTCAAACCTTTCCTTCACTCCTCACATTCAGTCCTTGGCTAAAGCCTTCCACTTCCACCTTAAAAACATCTCTAAAATCAGACATTTCGTTACACAGGACACCACTAAGATTTTACTCCACTCTCATCCTTTCCCGCATCGACTATTGCAACTCTGTCCTCTCTGGTCTACCTAGCTGCCACCTAGCTCCTTTACAATCCATAATGAATGCCTTTGCCAGGCTCATCTTCCTTACACGTCGCTCTTCCTCTGCTGCACCTCTCTGCCAATCCCTTCACAGGCTTCCTCTTGCCTCCAGGATTAAACACAATATCCTCACTCTGACATACAAAGCCCTCAACTGCACTGCTCCCCCCTACATTTCAGACCTTGTCTCCAGATACTTTCCCTCCAGTCCCCTTCGCTCTGCTCACAATCTCCTACTCTCCTCCTCTCTTGTTAATTCCTCACATTCCCGTTTACAGGACTTCTCCAGACTGGCTCCCATCTTGTGGAACTCCCTGCCTCGCTCCACAAGACTCTCCCCTAGTTTTAACAGCTTCAAGCGCTCCCTAAAGAATTTACTATTAAGGGATGCATAGAACTTACTCTAACATTTCCTAACTCCATTGCTTTCCCCTTGAACCCCTTAGAATGTAAGCCTATGAGCACATCTGTTTGTAGATCGCCTTTATAAGAGCAGACTACAACAGTGCAACTCTAGGCAGGGCCCTCTACCCATCTGATACCTATAAATGTTATCTTGTATACCGCCTATGTTTATAGCGCTGCGGAATCTGTTGGCACTCTACAAATACCTGACAATAATAATTAGTGTGCTTATATAATGCTTCTTTTTCTTTCTCTCCTATACTTTAATATACATTAAACACTAAAGGCCAGATTATAAGTGGACCGCTAATTAACACTCACACTCAAGCGTTTGTGCTAGAAGTAAGCTTTTTTGCGTTTGTTAGGTTGCGCTTGTATTACGAGTTGAAAGTAAACCGTTTTCATTTGAGCGCTAACCCGATGAGAGCAAAAAGCCAAAGTTATACTATTATGAGCCGGTTCACGTATTCCCCCACCCCATAGAAAGTCAATGGAGAAAAAAAAAAGTGGGGGGAAAAAACCCACTGTCGCGCAAACCTGATCATATATTTTCATGTGCGCTAACCCAACATGAAAATATGAATATTTTGCATTCCAATGTTCTTCACATAACACATAGGGGCATATATATTAAGCTCAGTATGGAGCTTGATGCCCCTTGTTTCTAAACTAAAGACCGCTGCCTCATAACCTGTCCACCTGCTCTGACAGACATCGCTGCAAATCAACCCAATCGAATACGATCAGGTTGATTGACACCCTCTGCTGGTGCAATGATAAATGCTGTCAGCATTTATTGATGTGCAGTGGACATGATCTGCTATATCGGATCATGTCCGCTCGCACAATGTTAAATCGCCCCCATTGGGGTTTTTTTTGCCTTATGGAGTCTGTCTTATATTTTTAGTGTTATTATGTAGCGAATACTATAACACATGTAAGTACTTTTACAAATAACAAATATGGATGTTATGATTCTGACAGAGTTTACACTTCTCTTGGGATCATTGGGATGACTTTGATACATCACAATTTGATTATGTTATTATGATATTGCATCTAAATGTTAACATGGCATGATGTAGTAATAACTATATGATTGACCAACTATGTTTTGAATTTTGATTGATTATTTATTCAGTTTCTTTATGAAAACATGATGCTGAATGTTTAGTGATTTACACACTGTCAAATGTTTATTGTTTAACTTTACTTTGAATGACCATGGTTTGAGGGAGGGATACATTCTGGGCCCGGATTTATTATGAACTTGCATTGACTTTAACAGAAGATATATCTTTTCTCTTTTTTAATGGTTTTGAGGACCCCTCATTATTACACTCTATACATTTGCATATATATATATATATATATATAAAAATTGGTAAAATATATATTTACACCTATACATACATACTCACTGGCCACTTTATTAGGTATACCTTGCCAGTACTGGGTTGGTCCCCCTTTTGCCTTCAGAACTGCCTTAATTCATTGTGGCATAGATTCAACAAGGTGTTGGAAACATTCCTCAGAGATTTTAGTCCATATTGACATGATAGCATTACGCAGTTGCTGCAGAATTTTGTTGGCTGCACATCCATGATGCAAATCCACCACATCCCAAAGGTGCTCTATTGGATTGAGATCTGGTGACTGTGGTGGCCATTGGAGTACAGTGAACTCATTGTTAGCTTCAAGAAACCAGTCTGAGATGATTTGAGCTTTGTGTAATGGTGCATTATCCTGCTGGAAGTAGCCATCAGAAGATGGGTACACTGTAGTCATAAAGGAATGGACATGGTCAGCAACAATACTCAGGTAGGCCATGTCATTTAAACAATGCTCAATTGGTACTAAGGGGCCCAAAGTTTGCCAAGAAAATATCCCCCACACCATTACACCACCTCCATAAGCCTGAACCATTGATACAAGGCAGGATGGATACATGCTTTCATGTTTATGCTAAATTCTGAACCTACCATCTGAATATCGCAGCTGAAATCGAGACTCATCAGATCGGGCAATGTTTTTTCAAGCTTCTATTGTCCAATTTTGGTGAGTCTGTGTAAATTGTAGCCTCAGTTTCCTGTTCTTAGCTGACATGAGTGACACCCGGAGTGGTCTTCTGCTGCTGTAGCCCATCCGCTTCAAGGTTCGAAGTGTTGTGCATTCAGAGATGGTATTCTGCATACCTTGGTTGTAACAAGGCTTTATTTGAGTTACTGTTGCATTTCTATCATCTCAAACCAGTCTGCCCATTCTCCTCTGACCTCTGACATAAACAAGGTATTGTCGTCCACACAACTGCTGCTCACTGGATATTGTCTCTTTTTCGGGCCATTCTCTGTAAACCCTAGAGATGGTTGTGCGTGAAAATGCCAGTAGATCAGCAGTTTTTGAAATACTCAGACCAGCCTGTCTGGCACCAACAACCATGCCATGTTCAAGTTACTTAAATCCTCTTTCTTCCCCCATTCTGATGCTGGGTTTGAACTTCAGCAAGTTGTCTTCACCACATCTAGATGCGTAAATGCATTGAGTTGCTGCCATGTGATTGGCTGATTAGTAATTTGTGTTACCAAGCAATTGAACAGGAGAACCTAATAAAGTGGCCGGTGAGTGTCCATATATATATATATACATATGTTTTCATCAACTTAACTGCAAAGGGCTCAAATGCACTTATATATATGGCTATACATGTATGCATATGTATTTGTGTTTATATGTGTATAAATGTCTGTAAATAATGTGTATATATATGTCTGTAAATACATATATACAGACACACACATACACACACATATATATATATATATATATATATATACATACACACAAACACACACACATATATATATATATATATATATATATACAGTATATATGTATACCTATTTAGACATGTATATGAATGTATCTCTATGTTAAAGCCCTTTGCCTGCACATATATATATCTAAATTTATCTCTCTAAATATCTCTCTCTATCTCTCTACATATGTGTTTATGAATATCTCTATCTTGATAGATAGATAGATAGATAGATAGATAGATAGAAACACGTATTTAGACATGTATGTATCTGAATGTTAAAACCCTTTGCCTGCATTTTTTTTCTAACTGAAGAGAAATGAATAGCAATAGGGCAAAGCTACAAAGCAATGCCCTAACGAATCAGTGTATAAGATGAGCTATGCGATGTCTCTACTAAAAAGCTAAAATACATACAGTGTACGAAACAAAGGATTTTTTTTATATAAAATCACATATTTAGAATCATATAACAAACATAAAGATTGACCAATCTTTCATATATC
The DNA here is from genome assembly GCF_027579735.1 of Bombina bombina. NCBI lineage: Eukaryota > Metazoa > Chordata > Amphibia > Anura > Bombinatoridae > Bombina > Bombina bombina. The sequence continues at coordinate 375,999,830 of NC_069501.1, forward strand.
AAATAAAATAACAATATGCATCACTAAGCTAAATAATAAGCTAAAGCATAGCTCAGCTTATGTACGGAATCCTTAGGGTATTGCTTTGTAGCGCTCCCCTATTGCTATCCATTTCTTTTATGTAGTCTGCTATATATGTGGAGGGACATATCTCTTTTAGGGAAGCTTATACCTCATTGTTTGGTGCAATATATATTTCTTGTTGGTGTTACATTTTTTTTCTCTAACACCTGAGATCTCATATCTTCAATCCCTCATAACTTTTGTGTGCAATATTATTTTAAATAACTTTAATTAGGTAGTGTTATTATGAGTGTAACTATATTTTGTAATGTATTTTGATGTGTTTTGTGACACTTTTTAGATCCATGAAAGTTATTCAGAGCTCTAAAGTCACGGTAATCATTCTAGCCTAAATCGTGATGGGGCTTAAGCTATCGCATTTACTTTCAACTTGTAATATGAGTGATAAGCCCGAAGAGGGAAAACACCCGCAATAAACCCCTTATTGCTAGCGGACAAACATTTGTGCTCCACTCATAATCTGGTCCTAAATAAAAGATTAGTCTGAGAATAACATTTAGATATATTTTTTTTTAAAGTTTCATTAGCTGTTTAAATATTGACAAAATAAGAGTAAAGTTTTAGGCCCCAATTTCTCAAGGTCTGTCAGACCTGATCCGACAGTGCGGATCAGGTCCGCAAGACCTCGCTGAATACGGCAAAGCAATATGCTCGCCGTATTCAGCATTGCACTAGCAGCTCACAAGAGCTGCTGGTGCAACGCCGCCCCCTGCAGACTCGCGGCCAATAGGCCGCCAGCAAGTTGGTGTCAATCAACCCGATCGTACTCGATCGGGTTGAATTGTTGCAATGTCTGCTCAGAGAAGGCGGACAGGTTATGGAGCAGCGGTCTTTGTGACCGCTGCTTCATAACTGTTGTTTCTGGCGAGCCTGCAGGCTCGCCAGAAACACGGGGCATCAAGCTCCGTTCTGTCTATAAAACAATGGAAGCTGCCATGTTGTAACTTATTTATTTATTTATAAAATATTTTACCAGGATGGATACATTGAGATTTCTCTCGTTTTCAAGTATGTCTTGGATCCAGAAAACATTGCATTGATACAATAGGGTACAATAAAATACAAAAACAATAATAATACACAATATAACTTAGGTTACCTTCTCTGCTGTGGCCAATTTAGCACAGTTATAAATAGGTTATTAAAGTGTGCAGCCAATGAATGTGTGGAATATAACACGGTTCTGCATTTCCATTTTTAACAAGAACTGAAAAGCTCACAATTTAAAAAAAATATTAAGTATATTGCAGTTTATATCCATCTTTCTATCTATCTATCTATCTATCTATTTATCTATCTATCATCTATCTATCTATCTATTTATCTTTCTATCTATCTATCTCTCTATCTATCTATTCTATCATTTTATATTACCATCTAAAAGTGTTTAATGTCCCTTTAAAGGTTCGCTTTATTTTGTCTATTGGTAATGCCAATACCTGATAAATGACCTTAATCATAAAACAAGTGACAGTAACACATTTCTCTCTTTTGACAGTTTTTTTTATGTGTTACATGTCGCTCCCTTCCTAGAAATGAACTTACAAGGGTCAAATAGATGCTATCTGATTCATTCTTTCTGACAGAACATCCTGATGATATGACCCTACGTTTCAGAAATGACAGTACCCTGATGGTTTACAATTCTTGTGCATTTCTCAAACCCTATCAAACGAATAAAATATCCAGTGTGAATACAGAGACATAAAAAGAGAAGATGTGACAATGGGAAATTATTTTTTGCAGAAAATAAAATTCTCTGTTTAACTGTTTTCATTACTTATATATCAGAAACTGTTTTATACAGAGACACAAGCAAAATGCTAAACAACATAGCCTAACAGCAACAATGGATATAACAAAAAAGATTAATAAAAATGCCAACGCACATTTTGCAGATGAAGGATATGTCAGCATGAGCTATTGCATTTAATTTTAAAAGGACATAGTCATCCCAAAAACTTCCATATATTGGGAGCCAGTTGTATCTAATATAAAATCTAAAAATATTAAGCAAATCAGTTCAATTTGTTCAGTAACCATTGAGTCATGTAAAAATGACATTAATAAAGTTTGTTTCTCATTCTCAATACAATTTTTGGCAATGAGCATTTTGTTAGCAATCCTACAGCCAAAACTACTACAAATATTAAATATTAAACATGGCTAGTTACAGAGATATTTAATGTTCAACACTGTAAACTTGTTTTCATTTTATCTATAGGAAAAAATTTTTGCATCAGCCAATAGGATTTTTCCTACCTTAATTCCGATTGGCTTATAGAATCCTATCAGCCAATCGGTATTCAAGGTACGCCATCTTGAATGACGTCATTTAAAGGAACCTTCATTCGTCGGGAGTCGTCGGATGAAGAGGATGCTCCGCGCCGGTTGGCTTGAAGATGGACCCGCTCCTCGCCGGATGGATGAAGATAGAAGATGCCATCTGGATGAAGACTTCTGCCCGTCTGGAGGACCTCTTCTTCCCGGATTGGATGAAGATTTCTGCCCGTCTGGAGGACCACTTCGCTCGGCTTCGTTGAGGACTTCGGCATGGTTGGGTGAAGACTTCTCAAGGTAGGGGTTAGTGTTAGGTTGTATTAAGGGGGGATTGGGTGGGTTTTAGAGTAGGGTTGGGTGAGTGGGTGGTTTTAATGTTGGGGGGGTATTTTTTTTTTTACGGGTAAAAGAGCTGATTACTTTGGGGCAATGCCCTGCAAAAAGCCCTTTTAAGGGCTATTTGTAATTTAGTATAGGGTAGGGCTTTTTTTTTATTTTGGGGGGCTTTTTTATTTTATTAGGGGGATTAGATTAGGTGTAATTAGTTTAAAATTCTTGCAATTATTTTATTATTTTCTGTAATTTAGTGTTTATTTTTTTTGTACTTTAGTTTATTTTATTTAATTGTAATTAATTTAATTTAATTTAGGTAATTAATTTAATTATAGTGTAGTGTTAGGTGTAATTGTAACTTAGGTTATGTTTTATTTTACAGGTAAATTTGTCTATATTTTAACTAGGTAGTTATTAAATAGTTAATAACTTTAATAACTATTGTACCTAGTTAAAATAAATACAAAGTTGCCTGTAAAATAAAAATAAACCCTAAGCTAGATACAATGTAACTATTAGTTATATTGTAGCTAGCTTAGGGTTTATTTTATTGGTAAGTATTTAGTTTTAAATAGGAATAATTTATTTAATTGTAGAAATTTTATTTAGATTTATTTAAATTATATTTAAGTTAGGGGGTGTTAGGGTTAGACTTAGGTTTAGGGGTTAATAACTTTATTATAGTGGCGGCGACATTGGGGGCGGCAGATTAGAGGTTAATAAGTGTAGGTAGGTTGCGGCGACATTTGGGGCGGCAGATTAGGGGTTAATAATATAATGTAGTTGTCGGCGATGTCAGGGGCGGCAGATTAGGGGTTAATAAGTGTAAGATTAGGGGTGTTTAGACTCGGGGTTCATGTTAGGGTGTTAGGTGTAGACATAAAATGTATTTCCCCATAGGAATCAATGGGGCTGCTTTTTTGCAGGTGTTAGTTTTTTTTCAGACGGCTCTCCCCCATCGATTCCTATGGGGAAATCGTGCACGAGCACGTTTAGCTAGCTCACTGCTAACGTAAGCAGCGCTGGTATTGAGGTGAGATGTGGAGCTAAATTTTGCTCTCCGCTCACTTTTCTGCGGCTAACGCCGGGTTTGTAAAAACCCGTAATACCAGCGTTGTTTGTAGGTGAGAGGTGAACAGAAACTGCTCGTTAGCACCGCACAGCTTTACCGACAAAATTCGTAATCTACCCGAATATACATACTTACCTGTGAAATAAAACCTAAGCTAGCTACAATATAACTGTTAGATTGTAGCTAGCTTAAGTTTCAATTTTATTTCACAGGTAGATAAAATAAATACTAACTTACCTGTGAAATAAAACCTAAGCTGCCTTACACTAAAACCTAACATTACAAAAAATAAAAAATAAACTACTATTATAAAAAATAACAAACAAAATTATCCAAAATAATAAAAATGATTCCTATTTTAAAAAATTAAAACCCTAATCTAAAATAAACTACTAAGGGCTCTTAAAATGGCCTTTTGTAGGGCATTGCCCTAAAGAAATTAGCTCTTTTCCTACAAAAGAAAAACAAACTCCCCCTAACAGTATAAAAACCCTAATCTACAATAAACTACTAAGGGCCCTTAAAATGGCCTTTTGTAGGGCATTGCCCTAAAGAAATTAGCTCTTATCCTACAAAAGAAAAACAAACACCCCCTAACAGTATACAAACCCCCACCCTCCAAACCCACAAAATAAAAATAAAGTAAAACCTAATCTACCCATTGCCCTGAAAAGGGCATTTGTATGGGCATTGTCCTTAAAAGAGCATTCAGCTATTTTTCCTGCCATAAAAAGGGCATTCAACTCTTTTAAGAAATGCCCAACCCCTAATCTAAAAAAAAAAAAACACCCAAAAAACCTTAAAAAAAAACTAACACGGGGGGGCGGAGCTAGCCACAGCATCGACAAGACGCATATTCTGAGAGCTCCTGCTCATAGCTAACATTTTGGGCTGAATATTGAGATTTTACAAACTATGGACCATATTTAATGGGTACTAGACCCTGGTACAGAACTAGACCCTGAAGTGGATTCAACCTTCTGCTGAGTATTTGGCTACATAAGCACCTTAGATAAAGCCACGTGGGAGTTCCCTATAACTCATGAGGCCTGAGGCCAAGGAACTTTTCCAGACCTGACTAAAGAAGCATTTTGATGGTGTTACAAGCTATGTCTACACATCTCCTTTGAATATCCAGCATGGAGGATATCTATACAACTGTTCTCACTCTATTTGTGGATTTTGAGATTTTGTTGCAGCAGAAAGTTGTTACTGCACTACAGGTGGCCCAACTTGGGAAAGCCGCTCTGCAACTGTTGGAAAAAGCTGAGAAGCAGATCCAGAGCCAAAAGACTGCCTTGTCACAGTCAAGCTTTAGAGCCCAGCTAACAGCTTTGTCATTGGAGCCCTCACCACCTACCTCACCTACTCTTTCACTGGGGGTTGCGGCCGAACCCCGGTGGAGAGATCAAGTTGTACAGTATGGGTGTTTACTAATGACAGATGGGGAATCTGACTGGGAGGATGGCGGTCGACACTCTGTGATCCTGAACGTACAATCTGTCGAGCAGAAGTTGGCAGCGATGGCGCTAGGCGACATACGTAGAGAATCACAACAGCCTGTTACTGCAAGTGCATTAGGCTCAGACCAGGTAACTTTTGTACAACAGCCTGGTGCTAGAAAATACCTGATGAAGTGAAATGCTTTAACCGAAGATACATGGAGACATTATTATGTTAAGCATGCCCAGCAACTACCAATTGCTGTGGAGGTACAGCACAGACTTGGCATAGGTTAAGGCCATATAAGATCTGGCCACCTCTTAGTACCCCCATGTTTGGTCTGTATGGTACTTCTACAATGCATGAGCTAGAACTAGAACTCTAAAACTATATTTGATTGCAGCTAGTAGCTTTTGTTGTTGTATATATCTCTGCAGGTTATCCCTAAGGTTTCCTTAATGTTATATGTTGTATACTGTCCTATATAAGCATGATGTTTATAATATTTGCACTATAGGGTTCTTATCTTCCTATCATATATTATTTTGCTCCAACACTATATACAATATGATGATGAATGTGAGAATGGAGAACGATTTTATGCTTCTGACCTTATGTAATACTTATAGCCCTTCTACTTTACAGTTATTATACATAGGGACACCCACTTGTAATAGTTATGGTTATACTATAATTTATATGCCTACCTACTATGTACTCTATGTGTTCACTGGGATAAGAGGAGAACTGTGGAAAGCTGTTTGAAGGACGAGTGAAGCTAAAAAAATGTGTTCTTATGTGGTTTGCTAGTTATAAGTTAAAGATTTCTATGTTTGTAATCCCAACCTGGTGTGATGTGCCCTTGCTAATTTAATTTTATCTCATTAGGTCAAAATATATTACTAAGAGATATCCATGATGCGTCCTAATTTTGAAAGGCTATATTTCTTTGCTGGTTATTACTTTAAATTTTTATTTATATTTTAGCTTACTCAACTCAGAACCTTTTCCTTTATAGATTTAGATAACGGCTGATAGACAACAACCTAGCAATTTATTGGTATAAGAGAATATATATATATTTCGCCCTGTGACTATAACTCCTATAATAGTAGCTCCGCCCTCCCTTAGTTTTTGTTTACTGGTTAAAAAAGAAACGCAGATTCCATAGAACTTCTCCCGGATACCTATCATATATTTGTATCTACTAATTCCTCTATATTGATTCATTTGAGCAACTAGGCCCACGAGTGACCATATTTGATCTAAGGGGAACAGATACTAGAGAAAATAAATAAAAAAGAGGTTTCACTTCTATAATTTAATTTATAATGTAGACTAATAGTTCAAGCAATGCTACTGATACTTACAAGATTATTATTTTTTTTGATTTGTCTACAAGTTGGAGGCATGTAAATTCATTGTGGCTATGATATTTGATGTTAGGCTAAATATTTTTCCAGATAACATGAAAACTATTGTGTAATATGCTCTTATTTGTTTATTCTGTAACATGTCCCTCAAGAATAATGGAAATTGAATGTTAAATGTATACTATATGTTTTGAAAATCTCAATAAAAAATAAAATGTTAAAAAACAAAAAACCTAACACTAACCCCTCTTTAGGTACTCACAGTTGCTGAAGTCCCGCTTGAACGATTTTAATCCTTGCGGCTCCATCTTCATCCTGGCGGCTCCATCTTCATCCCGGCGGCTCCATCTTCATCCATTGTGGGACCCGCATCTTCTTCATCCCTGCGGAGGTGGAACGGTCAACGTGCGGAGGTCCATCGATCAGACGTGGAGGTTCTCTTCATGCGATTTTTCACCGCACACTGAGGATTGAAATGCAAGGTACCCCTTTTATACTGGGGGTACCATTGCATTCCTATTGGCTGAAAAATTTAAATCAGCCAATAGGAATTAGGGCTGCTAAAATCCTATTGGCTGTTTAAATCAGCCAATATTATTTAAGCAGCTCTCATTCTATTGGCTGATTTAAATTGACTGGTTTTACTTTATTTTAATTTTGTGGGTTTGCGGGGTGGGGGTTTGTATACTGTTAGGGGGTGTATGTTTTACTTTTGTAGAAAAAGAGCCAATTTCTTTAGGGCAGTGCCCTACAAAAGGTCCTTTTAAGGGCCTTTGGTAGGTTATTATAGATTAGGGTTTTTTATTTTGGGGTGGGTGTTTTTTTTTTTTTTAAACAGGGTATTAGAATAGGAATCATTTTTATTGTTTTGGATAATTTCGTTTGTTATTTTTTGTAATATATTATTTATTAAAAAAGCTGTCAAAAAGCCGCGCACCAAGTACGGGACGATGAGCAGCAGACTGTTAACTAGCAGTCATTGATCTCGCTGCTATTCAGCTTTTTCCTAACTTTATTTTTATCCTGTCACTAAACACTGCCACTATACTAAAATGTTTAACCCCTATCCCGCCGCTCCCCTACACCGCCACAACTAAATACATTTATTAACACCTATTCTGCTGCTCCTGGAGCCCACCACAACTAAATAAAGTTATTAACCCCTATCCCGCTGCTCCCGGAGCTCACCGTAACTAAATCAATTTATTAACCCCTATCCCACTGCTTCCGGAGCCCACCGCAACTAAATAAATGTATTAACCCCTAAACCCCTGGCCTCCCACATCACTACCACTTACTAAACCTATTAACCCCTAAACCGCCAGCCCCCACATCGCCATAAACTAAATTAAGCTATTAACCCCTAAACCTAACAACCCGCTAACTTTACATTAAATATTAACTCATCCCTATCTTATAATAAATTTAAACTTACCTTTAGAATTATATTAAACTAATAATGAACCTACCCTAACTATTATACTAAAATTACATTAAACTAACAATTAAATTAACTATATTACATTTAAAAACCTAACCCTACTCAAGTTTTTTAAATCTACAATTAAAAATTACTAAGTTACAGAAAAATAACAACTAAGTTACACAAAATAAAAAATAAATGATCAAATATTTAAACTAATTAAACCTAATCTAATAGCCCTATCAAAATAAAAAAGCCCCCCAAAATAAAAAACCCTAGCCTACAATAAACTACCAATGCCCCTTAAAAGGGCCTTTTGTAGGGCATTGCCCCAAAGAAATCAGCTCTTTTACCTGTAAATAAAAATACAAATACCCCCCCCAACAGTAAAACCCACCACCCACAAAACCAAACCCCCAAATAAAAACCTATCTAAAAAAAACTAAGCTCCCCATTGCCCCGAAAAGGGCATTTGGATGGCCATTGCCCTTAAAAGGGCATTTAGCTCTTTTTCAGCCCAAACCCCTAATCTAAAATTAAAACCCACCCAATAAACCCTTAAAAAAACCTAACACTAACCACCGAAGATCTACTTACAGTTTTTGAAGACCGGACATCCATCTTAAATGAAGCAGCAGAAGTCCTCAGCGAATCCGGCAGAAGTCTTCATCCAAGCGGGCCGAAGTCTTCATCCAAGCCGGCAGAAGTCTTCATCCAGACGGCTCTTCTTCCGACGTCTTCTGAACAATGAAGTTTCCCTTTAAATGACATAATCCAAGATGGCGTCCCTTACATTCCAATTGGCTGATAGAATTCTATCAGCCAATCGGAATTAAGGGGGGAAAAATCCTATTGGCTGTTGCAATCAGCCAATAGGATTGAGCTTTCATCCTATTTGCTGATCCAATCAGCCAATAGGATTGAGCTTGCATTCTATTGGCTGATTGGATAACTAGCAAAAGTTGTCAGATAGTGCCGAATTTGTATTCGGAACATCTGTAATGACGCAAGCATCGATTTGTGTCAGATTGAAACCGGCGGATCGTATGTTACGTCACAGATTTCAACTTTTGCTGGTCTGTAGGCTTTGATAAATAGGGCGAATCAGGCTCGCCACAATTACGCTGCGGAATTTCAGTGTATTTGCGGTTGACGGCTTGATAAATAGGCCTCATGAGGTTTATGTTAGGGTGTTAGGTTTAAACGTAACATTTTTTTCCCCTTAGACATCAATAGGGCTGCATTACGGAGCTTTTCATTCCGCGATCACAGGTGTTAGAAAAAAAACTAACACTCTCTCCCCATTGATGTCTATGTGGAAAGCGTGCACGAGCACATCAAAGCAGCACTTGTATTTTGTGCGGTATGGAGCTCAACGCAACTATATCGCACGCACAAGCTGGCTTTTCTAAAACTTGTAATGGCAGCACTATGGAGGGTGAAATAACGCAACTTTTGCTGCATTCGTTAAATACCCTCTATAGCGCATAACTTGTAATCTAGGTGAATGAAATTTGCACCGTCTTAAAGGGAAAGTTGAAGGAAAACATTAATAAATTGGATACAGAGGCACCAAATATGACAGAGAATGTAGGGATTATGAATCAATAATGTCTACCACTGGCCATAATAACCTAGTTAGTCATAGGTGTTTCTTCCAGGCTCAATCCAGGGATGGAGATAAGGGAAAGCACCAGAATAATAAAAATACACCTAAATCAATATTGAAAAAGAAACAGGGAAAAAAAAGGTATACTTTTCCTCAACATAAATTGACTCATCAGATCAGGATCTTACCACCTCATGCAATGACACCTATGGGTCTACAGACGGTGACAGCGGCTCAGGGGTAACATCCTCACCAGATGATACGGATGAGGAACAAGGAGTGAGAAGTGGCCCATCAAATAAAAAACAGGGCACCCCGTAAAACAAGGAGGTCCAAAAATAAAGAAGCGATACAAAGAAGGGAAGGAAATAAAGAATGACAATCTAACGATTGTAAATCTGTCTGAATACCATCTTTTGACAGAAGAGACGTCCCTACTCTCCAAAGGCCCAGGGTTTGCACCAACAAGTAAATTTTAATCATTTGACACACTGTTGGATGTCAATATGTTTGTCTGCGAACTTACTCTTAAAAAGTGATACAGGTATATGCTCTAACACCCAGGAGATTCAAGAAGACAGATGCGATCAAGAACTTCAAGATGACAAAGTCCCTGTTGCTCCATCTTGGGACAATTAAGGACTGTTGTGCCCTGAAGGTGATGAAAGATCGGTCAGAAGGCAGTGACCTAAGTGATAGTCAATTAGCCCATAAGATCTGCCCTCCTAGATCAAGAAATCAGGATTTTTATCCTATAAAAATTAGAGGTCCCCATATTAATATCTTTCAAAAAAATGTAGAACAAGACATTATAAAATTAGCAACAGAAACTAATATTGATCAACCCCACCCACCACAGAATAACCTCCCTAAAAAGAAATATTTAGCTTTAAAACCCTTAGAGAAAAAAAAGATATAGTCATAAGAAATGCAGACAAGGGGGGGGGATCTATAGTTGTTTTAAATAAAACAGATTACATCATGGAAGCCAACAGGCAACTATCAGACACCGACACATATCGCAAATCGCCCTCCGATCCAATGGCTAAATTTAGGCGAGAGCTCATTGACATACTTAAGGATGGGGTATCATTAGGCAGTTTGAATCCCAGTCACCTTTATCAACTGGTTCCCAAATATCCTATAACACCTATATGTCATCATGTACCAAAAATACATAAAAACTTAATAAAACCGCCCGGCAGACTCATAGAGTCTGGGATCGGCTCATTATTGGAACCCTTGTCTGAATGTGTCGAATCCATTTTACAACCAATATTAGTAAACTTGTATAGCTATTTATGAGATTCTAATCACCTTTTAAACTATATTAATGTGATTAAATGGCAAGATATTTACACTTGGGCTGTAGTCAACATTGAATCTTTGTATTCTTGTATACCACATTAGTTGGGTATAGAAGCTGTGAAGTATTTCTTGGATAGGGAAGCGAGTGTACAGGATGATGTCAAGATCTTTTTATGTGTTTGTTTGGAGTTCCTACTGCTCGACAAATATTTAATGTTTAAAGATGAGTTTTATCTTCAACTTTGCTGCACTGTAATGGGGCTAAATTGGCCCCATTGTATGTCAATTTATTTGTGGGATGGTGGGAACTATATTACATTTATGTTGATTCTAACCCTTATGTGGATGACATCATCCTGTACAGACATTATATTGATTCTGATGGTGAGAAGATTCAGAATTTTTCCAAGACTTGCTCAATTACTTAAACAACAACCATTTAGGTTTAAAGTATGCTGAAGAAGCGAAGGTAACCACTATCAACTTCTTGGATCTTACACTTCAAGGGAATTACAAAAAAGGCATTATAGAGTCTAGAACATACTGCAAACCAATGTCAGGTAATAATATTTTACATGCCAAGTCTGCCCATCCACCCCATTTGATCAGATCAACACCCAAAAGCCAATTTATCAGGCTTAAAAGAAACACAAATTCAGATCTCACATATCAAATTCAGTCAGATGAGTAAAAAAATAGGCTTTTGCAGAGAGCTTACTCAAAGGATCTTTTAGATAAAGCTCAAGATGAAGTTAGGCTAATGTCTATTTCTAAAATATCTAAAAAATCCTTTAATGAAGATACAGTTGTTTTCAGTACACCATACTCTCCCCAATATAATAAAATTGTGGCTATTTTAAAGAAACATCTAAGTATGTTAGAGAATGACAACCTATCGGCACCATATGTAAAGAACTGTAAATTTGTTTCTAAATGTCCTGTAACATTAGGGTCAAAGTTGTTGCCAAGCATGATTACAACTAAAGAAACTAATGCAAATAGAAGAACCTAGCTTTATTTTGAAGGACATTTTAAGTGTACAAATTATAATTGTAAGTCATGCTCAATTCTAACTATAGGAAGGAATTCAGATCCTCAGTAACGCAGCAAACATTTAAGATACGTATGCATGCTACTTGTCGAGCCAAGTGGGTTATATATTTCATTACAATTTATGCCAGGCCTAGTACGTTGGTCAGACCTCATGTGAGCTCCGTACTAGAGTCTGTGAACACATGAGGGATGTGGAACACTATAATAAGGACTCAGCTATAGCAAAACACTTTAATGGAATACACTTTACCAACGTCTCAGATTTTGGGGTACAAATAATAGATAGGGTAAATAGACAACCCAGAGGGGGAGATCTCCACAAGTTACTCACCAGAAGGGAACTCTTCTGGATATTAAAGTTAAAAACCAGGATTCCCCTTAGGAATGAATTTCGAATGGGACATTTCCTACTTCACTGGTTAGCTATTCCATACAGCTTAAATGTAACTCCTTGATAACCAAAAAAATTACATTTGGGATTTATATTTAAACTTGTGTTAGAGACATATATATTTCCCTTGGATTTAGTCTACCTTGACATTCCCTTCCTCCATTCCTAATAAATAATAATATTCAATACACATTAGGCTTATTTGCTGTTTCAATTCTCTCAGCAACAGTCACCAACGCATAGTGAATTTTCAAAATTAAATAAGTGTTAGCTTATTCTGCTAATGTGTACTATATTCATTTAGTCATTTTCCAACATAATTAGGTATATTTTTACTTTTATTACTCTGTTTTATTTTTAAATTCTTTTAGTCCACCTTAAAGAAGGGAAAGAAGAGGTCCATACCAACTGTTGTGATTGGAGGGGCCAGCCTTAAGTACCTGGTGGTTTTGCATTGCAATCTGGATATTTTACACTTAGTAGATTTAAATACAAAGCTTAAATTGACTTTACAGGGAGTGCAGAATTATTAGGCAAGTTGTATTTTTGAGGATTAATTTTATTATTGAACAACAACCATGTTCTCAATGAACCCAAAAAACTCATTAATATCAAAGCTGAATAGTTTTGGAAGTAGTTTTTAGTTTGTTTTTAGTTATAGCTATTTTAGGGGGATATCTGTGTGTGCAGGTGACTATTACTGTGCATAATTATTAGGCAACTTAACAAAAAACAAATATATACCCATTTCAATTATTTATTTTTACCAGTGAAACCAATATAACATCTCAACATTCGCAAATATACATTTCTGACATTCAAAAACAAAACAAAAACAAATCAGTGACCAATATAGCCACCTTTCTTTGCAAGGACACTCAAAAGCCTGCCATCCATGGATTCTGTCAGTGTTTTGATCTGTTCACCATCAACATTGCATGCAGCAGCAACCACAGCCTCCCAGACACTGTTCAGAGAGGTGTACTGTTTTCCCTCCTTGTAAATCTCACATTTGATTATGGACCACAGGTTCTCAATGGGGTTCAGATCAGGTGAACAAGGAGGCCATGTCATTAGATTTTCTTCTTTTATACGCTTTCTTGCCAGCCACGCTGTGGAGTACTTGGACGCGTGTGATGGAGCATTGTCCTGCATGAAAATCATGTTTTACTTGAAGGATGCAGACTTCTTCCTGTACCACTGCTTGAAGAAGGTGTCTTCCAGAAACTGGCAGTAGGACTGGGAGTTGAGCTTGACTCCATCCTCAACCCGAAAAGGCCCCACAAGCTCATCTTTGATGATACCAGCCCAAACCAGTACTCCACCTCCACCTTGCTGGCGTCTGAGTCGGACTGGAGCTCTCTGCCCTTTACCAATCCAGCCACGGGCCCATCCATCTGGCCCATCAAGACTCACTCTCATTTCATCAGTCCATAAAACCTTAGAAAAATCAGTCTTGAGATATTTCTTGGCCCAGTCTTGACGTTTCAGCTTGTGTGTCTTGTTCAGTGGTGGTCGTCTTTCAGCCTTTCTTACCTTGGCCATGTCTCTGAGTATTGGACACCTTGTGCTTTTGGGCACTCCAGTGATGTTGCAGATCTGAAATATGGCCAAACTGGTGACAAGTGGCATCTTGGCAGCTGGACGCTTGACTTTTCTCAGTTCATGGGCAGTTATTTTGCGCCTTGGTTTTCCACACTCTTCTTGCGACCCTGTTGACTATTTTGAATGAAACGCTTGATTGTTCGATGATCACGCTTCAGAAGCTTTGCAATTTTAAGAGTGCTGCATCCCTCTGCAAGATATCTCAATATTTTTTACTTTTCTGAGCCTGTCAAGTCCTTCTTTTGACCCATTTTGCCAAAGGAAAGGAACTTGCCTAATAATTATGCACACCTGATATAGGGTGTTGATGTCATTAGACCACACCCCTTCTCATTACAGAGTTGCACATCACCTAATATGCTTAATTGGTGGTAGGCTTTCGAGCCTATACAGCTTGGAGTAAGACAACATGCATAAAGAGGATGATGTGGTCAAAATACTCATTTGCCTAATAATTCTGCACTCCCTGTATGTCCTTGGTTAAAAAATAATCCAGGACATATAATTTACATGTGAAGCCATTTACATTGTTTAACCTTCAACTGGCCATAAAATGTACAAAAATAATAATTGATTTGGTCTTGTAGGGGTTCGATACAATGCCTGTTGGCTCTCTGAGCTTCTCCTTTTTCGTTCAATGGATAAGAGGTCCTTTGAGAGATTTATTAAAAGTGATAATTGAAAATTCTTTAATCCTCTAAGGGGCATTCCCTACATTTGTCATTGAAAAGGAGGATTCAGAATGCATATTTTTTTATTTTACACTTTGTATTTTACAGAGCAAGGAATATAATTAAATACGTGCTTATTTGAATTTAATTTATAATTTAACTACCAAACACCACTAAAAGTAAACGTTTCATGAGAGTGGGTTAAAGCGCAGATTACAAGATAACAGTAAAAAAGTTACCTCGAGATCGAAACCCGATGTTCACTAACTTCAAGGATTTTAGATATGGCGACCGCGTTAACTTCTTCCCATAGACCCAACACTTATATATACATTAAATATATATATACAAAGTATGAGTATATAGCATATTCTTAAGTGTATTGTGTATCTATGGAGATTTAGATAAGACTTTAAGCAAAAGAGAGGTGTATTGGATATGGTGTTTAAAAACACGAATGCCTCAAGGTTTCAACTCCGGGTTTGACCTGATTAATTTCTGGCAATAGAAAGAACAATAAAGAAGTATGTCAACTTTTTAATTTAAATATAAAGTTTAAAATAAATTTCATCTCCACTTTGAATATATTGACTAGTCTAAAACAGTGGACTAATAGAATATATATGAAAGTAGTGAATGAGAAACTTTAGTATAGGTTTCAAGCTGATCATACAGATATACTTACATATAATTGTCTTTACCATAATGCTTAAACAGAATCCTTTGCACGTTAATAATATTTATTAATAGAGCAGGACCATTAATGTGCCTGTAGATACACATTCATTAACTATACATGAAGTATTGATATAAAAAATTAGGACATGTATGATTACATAATTTAAACTGTCACAATTTATTAAAAAAAACTTTGAGGTTTAGTGATAGCTTCATATCAATGACAGCTACCTTTTGACATCTTTTAGACCGTTTAACATTAGTAAGATTAGTAATATTTATCATCTATTATTTTTGAAATTTTCAACATAACAGGCATATAAGGGAAGTAATAATCAACTATATATATAAAAATATCAATGGGTAACAGTGGCTATATATAGATAATAAAGAAATGTTTAAAATAAACCACTGCTGTTAAATAACAGTTTCCAAGTTTCTTTAAAAGGACACATATATGAAAGTGTTAAATCACAGTGCTTGTTAGCAAATAATGTTTTTAATTGGATGATGTAATTAATTGTTTTATATGCACCTTTATATAATCTTTGTGAACACGGAGTACCACAGCAGTCTATGAGTACGGCCACACGGCTGAAACGTGTTAGACTGGGGTACATCTGTCTAACTATGCACTTTTTGGATACCTTCTGTTTTTAAGGATGTTTAAATAAAAATTATGCTTTTACATATATATATATATATATATATATATATATACACACACATATACATACACATACATATATATATATATATATATATATATATACACATACATACATACATACAGACATTCACACACATTTACGTTCAACTTGTAATACGAACTAAATTTAACTTGCGTGTAAACAGCCATGAAAATCCAATACCGCTCACGTGTAAATGATAGCGCGCTACTTGTATTCTGGCCCATAATGTATAATGCCACTTAGTAAATGGAGCTTTAACCTTAAAGTGGATACAACCAATAAACAAAATAACAAGCATTAAGTATAATATACTATATATACTCACTGCTTTATTGTACTCAGCGAAATTAGTGTTCTTTGTTCTAGTCATTTCAAAATTGATATTTTGTGAAAAATAAGTCTCAGAAACAGAGAATAGGTGGAACATGGGTGTTCCCTGGTCAAGTTTTACATGTTCAAAAAGGCATTTACTGGAGGCGGAGCTACGCTGAGCGCTAAGATAGATGCTTGAACCAGGAGCTCTGAGCATAATCCCTAAAAGAACAGTGAATAACCATCACAATCGACCCAAATCTGCAGCCTAAACTTATGTGAGATAAAACGTCCGACACCGACCTCACTGAACAGCCACTCATGGCTCGCAGCTCAGAATAGGACAAGCTGCAAAACATCTGCACCATAAGGCCTCACTTGACGGCCTACATCGCGGCACCAGCTCTTCCATATAAGTGACGTTCTCATTTTCAGGAAACTCAATATAGAGCAGTGAGATGGAATCCCATGCTACATACTATGAGGGACTGGAACAGAAATTTATCATGCTGAAGAACAGCAACAGGTGATGTCTGTCGGCCCATCTGGTCACGGCTCTTTCTTTGAAACATAACCTGTAAAAGACCCTACCATATATTCATCACTAGGCTTACCATGGATGAGCCCTATACTCTCTTGCAAGCTCTACTGCAAGGTTTTGAAGGTAAACTAGATAATAGCTTTGAATCCTTTGCTCCTACAGGGTGGGAGGCAGTTCGAGATAACAACACTGGAATACTAGATTGCCCAGATACATAGGTTATGCTGGAGGATCTGATCCAAGGGCCCTTACCGGAAAATCCCCGAAAACACCAGAGAGTTACCACACCTCCTATGATCAGCACACTCCCTATGGATAAAGCCGATCGAGACTTCAGCTCGGCAGAGTATGCTCTAAAAATTTTTGGAGAATCACTACTTATCTCAAAGGACTTTATGCCCCAGAAGCTCTTTGTTCCAGATTCTCGCCGCAGTTTGGTGGTAGGGGCGAGATATATGCCTCCGGGGTCAGTCCGGAGATGGGCGGCTGACTCCCATGGTCGGTTTCGAGAGTCAATGAGAACCTTACTTTCATCTTCTCAACCACCGGATCAGCTGGTGAGGGATCCATTCTCAATTTTGGGTGTCGTTTTTTTTGGTCTGTCAATTTGGATGGAAGGACTCAAGGCAAAGATTGCTCCACCAGAGGTACATATGGACTCTTGCTACCCAAGAAATTGGCATAGGTTGAACTTGGACATTGCCGCTGTTTTTCCGGTGAGGGTCTGCTCACCTTCGACCTGGTCTGTCTGTGTTAGTCCTGAGTGCGGATGGGTCATTCTCTGAGCGGCACCTCTATTTGCAAGTTGGGTCATTACCACTTAGAGATGCCCTGACTATAGAATAAGATCCTTCTATGTATTCCATCATTTGTATGGAATGGCCTGTGTGCGTTACTCTTTGACAGTTATTTACTCAGGACCCTTTACATTCAACGGATAACTGGCCTCATTATGTGATCTTTATTTCATAAATTATGCTGAAAAATATTCAAATTTTATTAGACAACAATACCCACATAGCTTTGACTGCAAGTGACACATAAGACTGTAGTAACATACTGTATATCAACTAGCATGTAATCTGGAACTCTCTCCTTACACTGCAAGCATATCATTTGTAGTAACATATCTTACATTCAGATAATACGACTTTAGCTATATTACCAGAAGTCCAGGATTACATTCATCTGCAGCCTTTAATTACACTCAACTATAGTAATTTATACAGATAAGTCAGTTTTGTTTAGTCTCTGTAAGTCAGGGCTGTGAGAATTATTTACCTCATTGCTTCCCTTTACATGTTCTCTGACTGAGACGCCTGCAGACTAAATTATATAATATAGAGTTAACAGGTAAATGTTGCAACCTCATCTATAGGGCTCATACCTTATGTTCCTGATGTCATAGATGCTCACAGCTCTACATTGTTTGCTCCTTCATGCATGCAGATAAATAGTTATTAAGGGTTACTTACTGTTTAGTGCATAACAATTCCACATGACTGAGTCCATGTACTAAGCGTTATATATGTGGGTTATGTTTAATCTTCAGGATTATACCTCTGTTTCAGGTACATGTTTGAACCTCATACACTAACGTTATGCCCTATTAATCCAGATACTAAATATTCTCAAAATGCAGTTGATGTCCAATTTTGTTTATACCCCATATCCCACATATTATGATTTATTCAGTTTTTTAAGTTACTGTCCCCAGTGCACAATACGACTAATGTGAGCTCATCTCTATATTTCCTCAATTCTAATGGGCCCATTTATCATGCTCCATATGGAGCTTGAAGGGCCGTGTTTCTGGCGAGCCTTCAGACTCGCCAGAAACACCAGTTATGAAGCAGCGGTCTAAACTCTCCGCATTCAGAGATGTCAGTCGGACATGATCCGCTGATCGGATCATGTCGGACAGACATTTCATAAATCGGCCCCTAAAAGCTAACAGATAATCTAATTATTAAAATCAGTCTTATTTTTGCATCTCAGGTGCTATATAGTACAGATTAATATAATGGGCTCTGTTTGGTCACTATTATATACAACTAAACTCCATTAGACACTGAGTTCTAATCTATTTAGCCGATATGTTTCCTACATCTCCCTCAGCCAGCGAGGGGGATGGGGATATTAAGTAACATCCCATAACAACATCACCTAGCTCAGTTATTTGAGGCTTATACAGTAGGCTCAACCCTCATATATTATTCTATATGCAGTTATGTATCTCTTGTACTTGTATTCACAGACATTTATTATGCTTAAAATAATTGGTATATCCTGCCCTTTAGAACTTAAGCATATGTATTATTTTTATAGATGTTTTGTTGATCTGGTTCTATGTATTTCATATAGTTATGTGCTATAGTCGGTGAAATGTTACACAACCCAGTGTCTCACATAGCCGATTTCATACTCAAGTTACTCTCTATTAAACCCATGACCTGTCATTTGTGTCCTGTCTGGCCATTTGTCTCATTACATATTAGAATACCCTTGATATTGCATTCGTAAATACAAAGTTCACGGGAGATAGTGGTTCCTATATCAGTTGGTTCACATGTAACCATTGAATTAACCGCTGTTAAATGCTATTATCTCTATATATTATAAAATAAGATTCTCAAGTTATTGATAACTGTGTAATGTACAATTATCACTTGTCGACATATGGAATTTAATTGTCATTTCTGTAACAACTGTAAAGAGACAACCTGGATCGTTTATGTATATTACTTGTTATATCATCTCAATGAGGTTTATGTGCCAAGATTCTTAATAAAAGATTATTTAAAAAAAAAAAAAAAAGGCATTTACTGCATGATTTAGTGATCGGTCTCTCAGTTTCAATCTAACACAAAAAACAAGGTTATATTTGTAACATAATACAATGTTTAATATTATTAGCAGGTATTGGTAGAGCGCCAACAGAACTAAAAAATAATTTAAATAAACAACACTTACAGCTTTGTAGTTTTATTAATATTTGCTTTAAACTGTGAACATTAATCTGTGCCAGATCTCTCTTTGTTACACCTTATAGTCCTTGTGGGAAGCCGTTTTCCATTGACATCTATTTACTTTATATGGAAAACAATTTGCCGTTTTCTTGGAACTCCATAGGGACTGCCAATTCAATGTATGGAAGCTGATAGCTTACTTTTACAGAGCGTTATATTGAATCTAGGTCAGTGCTGAAGAGAAAATCCAATAAGCATTACATAATGTGTGTGTTTCAGAGTAGGGGTGTATAACTTGCATTGGCAGTGGTCTAACTTAAAGTCATCATTTGTTATTAATTTAAAAACAATAGAAGGAGTGCGATCTGCTAGAGCGAATATTGTTATGATTTTCAGTATTTTCCACATCTCGCTTTCGTTTCTGGCCAGACTTCATAACAGTGAAGATTTTGTTTTTAAAGGGACACTCAAGTCAAAATTAAACTTTCATTATTCAGATAGAGCATGCTATTTTAAACAACTTCCCAATTTACTTCCATTAACAAAATGTCCACAGTCTTTTTATATTTAAACATTTTGAGTCACCAGCTCCTACTGAGCATGTGCCAGAATTCACAGAATTAAAGTGTATGCATTTGTGATTGGCTGATGGCTGTCACATGGTACGTGTATACATTTGTGATTTGCTGATGACTGTCACATGGAACAGGGGGAGTGGAAAAAGACATAACTTTTAAAATTGTCAGAAAAAAAGCTACTACTCATTTGAAGTTCAGACTAAGTGATATTGCATTCTCTTGTAATCTTGCATTTGTTGATTATGCAAATCTACTGTGTTGACTGGTTTTTTAAGCATTGTTTAATTAAGTGCAAATATTATTGATGTTTGTCTCTGTGCTAGATAGATAGACACCTGGATTGATATATAAACAGATATACATGTATGGTGTACTTGTAAAGCATGGCTTATCACCTGTAAGGCTCATTTTATCGACCTCGGAAGGATGAAAGACTGAGTGGACATTGCCAGGGATCAAATCTCATCAGTACTGTGAGGTCCCTCAAAAAATTATAAAAAGGCACATTTTATCTTGAGAGCAGTTTATGTCACTTTGCAGGTTCTGGATGTGAAGGAGGGACATACGCATTACAATATAGTACTCAAAAAGGCCCCCTGAATATTTTGAGTGATTTCTCTACATGAGCTCATCAAGCACTTAAAGAGATGCAGAAATGTTTTAATAAATGATTTTGCTATATAAACTCTCAGAACTTTTATTCATTTTATTTGTTGATTCCAGTACTCATATTCATAATGAAATATCCAAAACAGGTAACATAACAGGGCTCAGGAAAACTTACCTGTGCTGACTTGACTCTCAACTAAACTCTCAATTCAAATATACTGAACCTTTAAATTATAAACTTTGTATATTAGAAATATTGAATAAAAATAGAAATTCACTGCCAAAAAAAACATTCATTAATAAAGTTAAGACAAATTTTCCATGATTAAGATAGAACATTGAATCTTAAACAACTATTCAATTTACTTTTTTTTTTATCTAATTTGCTTTATTCGCTTGGTGTCATATGTTGAAAAGCATACCTAGGTAGGCTATGGAGCAATGCATTGTTGGGAGGTAGATGGTGATTGATGGCTGCACATATATGTCTTTTTGTCATTCGCTTGTCCGATGTGTTCAGCTAGCTCCCAGTTCTGTATTGCTGCTCCTTCATTAAAGGATACCGAGAAAATGAAGCAAATTTGATAATAGACGTAAACTGTAAAGTTGTTTAAAACTGTGCGCTCTTATCTGAATCACAAAAGAAGAAAAACATTTGTTCCATGTCCCTTTAAGTTCTTATTAAATTGCACAAAATCCAGGCCATTTCTAAGCTTAGGATATTACTTAAAGGGACATTGTACACTCGATTTCCTTTGCATAAATGTTTTGTAGAGGATCCATTTAAATAGCCCATTCTGGAGTGTTTTTGTAACAATGTATAGTTTTGCTTATATTTTAATAACATTGTGCTGATTTTCAGACTCCTAACCAAGCCCCACAGTTTCAGATGTATGCATGCGTTTACAGACTCCTGCTGGCTCCTGTTTATGTTATGTGACTTTTCATATGCAGGGGAGGGACTGCTCTTCTTGTTTTCTCAGCCCCTTTCACTGGGTGTCCCAGCCTAATCACATCAACAATGCTAAACTGGGTGCTTCTAAGTAAGGTTTTAAAAGGTTTTATACTGGATTTTTATATCAGTATCTGTTCATATTCTTCTTTATAGTAGTGTCTATTACATGCAGTTATATAAAAATTGGTGTACACCATCCCTTTAATAAACATTCTAAACCAGGGTACATGGTGCAAATGCTGCTTGCAAAGATATTTACAATTATATCATATTCTTCAACAAGAAGTTTTGTGTATCTGATTTAAACCTCAATATCATCTTAATGCTTCTCACATTCAACAAGCTTTCAAGTTAAGAATATGTAATCAAACACACAGATAAAGGGTACTCATGCATTAACACACCAAGGACCTTACAAAGAATTATGTTGATATCTGCTATTCATTACCTACTGGAGCAAAACTTCAGTTTTCAGAGCCCTCCAGACAAATCTCACTCTGTGGCCTCCTAGGTAACTCACTCATGTGCAGCACTCAAACTGCATTCCTGTTTACACTGCTTGAACGGAGTTTCAAAAACTCTTTCCAGCCTGATAAAGAATCAAAATTAATTGAAGCCTCTTCTTGTACTTCAATCATTTTTCAATAAGGAAAAATTGGAACAATGAGGGAATGTTTCTATGTCAAGTATAAGTTAAAGGGAGATGAAGCCCCAAACGTTTTCTTTCATGATTCAGATAGAAAGTTATTTAAAATAACATGCTCTAATTTACTTCTATTATCATGTTGTCTTTGTTCTCTTTGTATCTTTTATTGAAAAACAGGGATGTATGCTTAGGAGCTGGGCCATTTCCAGAGCACTATATGGCAGCACTATTTCCTGCCATACACTGCTCCAGACACTTACCTAGGTTTCTATTTAACACAGAATATCATAGAAACAAAGCAAATTTGAAAATAGAAGTAAATTGGAAGCTTGTTTTAAATTGGATGTTCAATCTGAATCAGAAAATAAAAAACTTTTGGGTTTTTATATCCCTTTAATGAAAAGTGTATGGCCATAGTATGGACACATATACATAATTATCATATCAATTCTTTAAGAATATCACATAAAATATATGCAGACTTTTCCTTACAGAGGCTGAACCAGTGCAATACTACCTCTAAGCCGCTGGTTTTAAAACCTATCCTCAGGCCTCCCAAACAGGCCACATTATGAGGATACCTGAACTAGAGAACAGGTTAAATAATCAGCTGATTAGTAAACATGGCTATTAACCTGTTTTCACCCAAGGTAATCCTGAAAATCTGGCCTGTTGGGGTGGACTGAGAATAGGGTTGAAAACCAATGCTCTAAGCAGCTGTGCCTGTGGGAGCCAATTAATAGAATTCAACATAATACACTTTCTATCTTTATTAATCAGTAACAAAATAGTGTTTAACAAGATATACTTTAATTGTATTAGTAGTTTACTCTAATAGTATTATGAACTACAATTGCAGGCTCACAAATCTAATGTGTACTGATTGAAAACCAGGTACGCTGCGCTGGAATAGTGGCGAGCGTACCTGTTAGAAATGTGTTAACTTGCAAAAGGTGTCAGATAGTGGCAAATTTTTATTCGGAACATCTGTAATGACGAAAGCATCGATCTGTGTCGGATTGAGACCGGTGGATCGTATGTTACGTCACAAATTTCAACTTTTGCCAGTCTGTAGGCTTTGATAACTAGGTCAAATCAAGCTCGGCACAATTACAATTCCGCAATATTTGCGGTTGACGGCTTGATAAATAGGCCTCTAATAGTTTGTAGTGCAACTCAAATAAATAGTCTAATGCTACAATACTATGCCCACAAACATTACCATATGATAGTCAGCCTAAGGCAAACTAAAACACAGGAGTTCCTAAGACTCCTCACCAGTACCCTAACGTCCCTAACGTGTTTCGCTACTACAAAGCACCTATTTTTCTAGTACAGATTATCCAGTATTAACTGATTAGCTAGGATAATAAGGGTTATTTATTAATACAAGTAGTGCCATTGGTTTCCAGATTCTGCATATAGTCATGTAGGATGTTTGTGTTACCCTCAGACAACAAACTAAATTAAACTTAATTTTATTTTTTTTCTATTTTTAAAATAAAAGGCTAGTTACAGAATGAAAATCTGTTAACTAATTGAAGAGCTGCATTATGTGAGGACACTGGGCATTCTGTAATACGTGGAAAGATAGTGAATTTATTGCAGTTTATAATGATTTGCACAGTTACAACAATAAAATATAAATATACAATACAATTTATTATAAACTTTTGTCTAATTGTGTCCCTAGTGTTATCCATGTAAGTGAGTATAGTGTAAATATATAAGATTTAAAAAAAAAATATTTAACAAACTAAAAATTGAAAACCTAAAGTGTTCCATATTATCCACCATATTCAGAAAACGTTAATCACAGATCACTGTCCAAAAATTCACATGTCCAAAATCCAGTGTGATCCATGTGTATGTGATAAAAACGTTGGACAGTTTATACTCTAAGCTCTGAGATAAGAAAACCTGGTGGTACGTCATTGTACAACATCACCTCTGTCACATAAACATATAAAGGGCAAGATTACAAGGGGTGCAGTATTTATTTATTTTTGCGGTTGCGAAAACTCAGCTATTTTCATTTTTTCGCTTGTCGGGTTGTGTTCGTATTAGAAGTTCAAAAAAAAAACCCAACGTATTTTGCACTAGCTTTAACCTGACTAGTGGGGGGGAAAAATTAACTTAAGTTTATGCGTGCATGTAATCCCCCATGAAATATTTACAGTAAATACATAGTTAAAATCTTTATTAAATATGAATATTGCATAAATATGTTTTATCATGTTTTTATCTGCTTAATGGCAAAGGGATATAATGCACATATATATATATGTTTACTGTATATATGTGTGTGTACATAAACGTAATGTTTTTATATGTGTATTATATATGACTGTAAATATATATATATATATATATATATATATATCTATATACAATATATATATATATAAATTGTTGCATAGGAAATTAGCACATCTGGGCAAGTATCCCCGCTTGCTTTTACCCAGTAACTCTCCATATACACTGTTACCAATGCACAAGAGGATTCTGGGTAAGATATGCAAATAAGATATCCAACATCTCAGATTTTTTTGCTTCATACTGTTTTAACACACAGTGATTCCCTAATAGGGAGAATGCAGCAATATAGAAATCACCACTAGACAGCCTGTTTCGTTCTTGTTAGAACTCTTCAGTAGCAGATATATTTCTGATTGCTGCTTAGGTAAAGCTCATTTCAGGGTTAAAATCAAGATTCATTAAAATTATGGTGGAGATAAAAGTCTGAGATTAAAATCCTCCATGTCTCAAAATTAAATCATTAAATCAATTTTGATTTTAACCCTGAAATGAATTATTTGATGAATTAAATGTCAATCTTGCTGGTTTGTAACAATTGTATGTATTTTCAGCATGTTGACTTTTCTATTTTCCAATCTTTTTTTGTTTATATATATATATATATATATATATATATATATATATATATATATATATATAATATATATATATATATATAAAACATTTATTTATTTTATTTTTTCTGCAGCGTAGTGATCTTCCTCAACCATCCCGCTTTCCTGACCCACCAAATAGCTCTCTAACCTTTCCACTAGTTGTGGTGATCTTTAGTACTGGCAACTGTCGGCCAGTACCTATAAATATATATATATATTATTTATTTATTTTTGTAGTGTGGTGGTCCCCCCCACCTTTGGTAATCATTAGTTTAGCAGGAATATATTATAAGTTAAGAGCATGAATATGATATGATATAAGAATGCAGTTTTTCAGGGTTTGTTTTCCCTGTGAAACTAGAAGTGTGATGGGGCACAGCTTTGTTCTCCATGTTGGGTATTGTGTATTACATGCATAATGTTTGGGTAGCTCAGGTGCAGACTGTACAGTAGGCGGACTCGAACTTCCGGTATTGTTCGCGAACGCGCGAACCGC
Organism: Bombina bombina; assembly: GCF_027579735.1. Classification (NCBI taxonomy): domain Eukaryota; kingdom Metazoa; phylum Chordata; class Amphibia; order Anura; family Bombinatoridae; genus Bombina; species Bombina bombina. Next base: position 376,025,866 of record NC_069501.1, read on the forward strand.
GCAAACCGCCATTGAATTCAATAGGCAGGCGAACTTTAAAACCTACAAGGACTCTTTCTGGCCACAATAGTGATGGAAAAGTTGTTTCAAGGGTACTAACACCTGTACTGTCGCATGCTGGAGGTTGATCCCTGGCAAAACTCCCATGGAAAATTACATAGTTTATGCAGAGTCTGCTTTTAAGCCATAATGGGTCTAAATCAACTAACATTCCCAAAGTGGCTGTCTCAAAACATCCCGGACAGAAGATAGATTGATAGATAGGATAGATAGATATACATAGATTGATAGTTAGATAGAATCGATAGAAGAGAAATAGATAGATTTGTTAGATATATAATTACCCTAATAAATTCTAATAATCAAACATGCATTCTTGGACCCAACTTGCTTGTGTTAATTAGTACTTTTCTTAGCACTTTAATCCCTGTCCCCCCCCCCCTATCGGGGGTGTTCTATATGGCCTGCCAGATTACCCTGAAAAATTATAATAATAAGACATGTGGTCTGCTACCTATTTTAACTAGGTTGTGTTTTAAGTACTACCATTCTTAGCACTTTAATCTCTGTAACTCCCCCTATTTGGTGAGGTCTATACGGCCTGGATGATTACCCATACAAAATATAATAATAAGACATCTGCTCTTGGTCTGCGACCCATGGTAACTATGTTGTGTTAATTAGTAATGTCCTTCGCATTTTAATAGCTGTTACTCATACTCACCCTATTGGTGGAGGTCTATATGGCCTGCATGATTACCCTTACAAAATATAACAACCAAACATATGCTCTGGGACCCATGGTAAGTAGGTTGTGTTAAGTAGTACTGTTCTTTGCAGTTTCATACCTGTTACAACACCAAATGGTGGCAGGTCTATCTGGCCTTCATGATTAGCTGCACCCAAACCCAAAAAAAAGCAAAGTGGTCTTAGACTAACACCCATGGCTAACTCGGTTGTTTCAATTAGTACTATTCTTAGCACTTTCATCCCTGTTACGGGTGGTCTACATGGCCATCATGATTAGCCGAACAAAATACTACAATCCAATCTTTGCTCAGTCTTCATAGGCCCTTCATTGTCTGTATTTTGATAGTACAGTTCTTATTATTTTTATAGCTGATACAACACCGAATGGTGGCAGCTCTATATGGCCTGCATGATTAGCCACACCCAATACAAAAATAAATCCAAGCGGTCTTGGATTACCACCCATGGCTAACTCTGTTGTTTCAAGTAGTACTATTCTTAGCACTTTCATCTCATCATCCCTGTTACTTCCAGGACTCTCGGTGGTGGTGGTCTACATGGCCATCATGATTAGCCTAACCAAATACTACAATCCAACCTTGGCTCAGTCTTCCTAAGGCCCTTCATTGGCTGTATTTTGGTAGTACTGTTCTTATTAGTTTAATAGCTGATACGACACCGAATGTTGGCAGCTCTATATGGCCTGCATGAATAGCCGCACCCAAAGCCAAAAAAAAGCCAAGCGGTTTTGCACTAACACCCATGGCTAACTCTGTTGTTTCAAGTTCTACTATTCTTAGCTCTTTCATCTCATCCCTGTTACTTCCATGACTCTCGGTGGTGGTGGTCTACATGGCCATCATGATTAGCCTAACTAAATACTACAATCCAACCTTGGCTCAGTCTTCCTAAGACCCTTCATTGGCTGTATTTTGGTAGTACTGTTCTTATTAGTTTAATAGCTGATACGACACCGAATGGTGGCAGCTCTATATGGCCTGCATGAATAGCCGCACCCAAAGCCAAAAAAAAAGCCAAGCGGTTTTGCACTAACACCCATGGCTAACTCTGTTGTTTCAAGTTCTACTATTCTTAGCTCTTTCATCTCATCCCTGTTACTTCCATGACTCTCGGTGGTGGTGGTCTACATGGCCATCATGATTAGCCTAACCAAATACTACAATCCAACCTTGGCTCAGTCTTCCTAAGGCCCTTCATTGGCTGTATTTTGGTAGTACTGTTCTTATTAGTTTAATAGCTGATACGACACCGAATGGTGGCAGCTCTATATGGCCTGCATGAATAGTCGCACCCAAAGCCAAAAAAAAAGCCAAGCGGTTTTGCACTAACACCCATGGCTAACTCTGTTGTTTCAAGTTCTACTATTCTTAGCTCTTTCATCTCATCCCTGTTACTTCCATGACTCTCGGTGGTGGTGGTCTACATGGCCATCATGATTAGCCTAACCAAATACTACAATCCAACCTTGGCTCAGTCTTCCTAAGGCCCTTCATTGGCTGTATTTTGGTAGTACTGTTCTTATTAGTTTAATAGCTGATACGACACCGCATGGTGGCAGCTCTATATGGCCTGCATGAATAGCCGCACCCAAAGCCAAAAAAAAGCCAAGCGGTTTTGCACTAACACCCATGGCTAACTCTGTTGTTTCAAGTTCTACTATTCTTAGCTCTTTCATCTCATCCCTGTTACTTCCATGACTCTCGGTGGTGGTGGTCTACATGGCCATCATGATTAGCCTAACCAAATACTACAATCCAACCTTGGCTCAGTCTTCCTAAGGCCCTTCATTGGCTGTATTTTGGTAGTACTGTCATCCTTTTGAATAATAGATTACAGGAAAGGCATTGATTTTAGAATCCCAGAGATCATTTATATGACCCGTGAAATAGAAAAAAACATTGATTAGACACCCGTTACACTTATTTATCCTCAGGCATTTTTAATAAGAGGGTCCCGGAGCCTCAACCGAAACAACAGCATGAAAGAGGAGATATGTCATCCTTTTGAATAAAAGATTACAGTAAAGTCATTGATTTTAGAAACCCACAGATCATTATTTGCAACCGTGAAATAGAAAAAAACATTGATTACACACCCGTTACACTTATTTATCCTCAGGCCTTTTTAATACGAGGGTCCCGGAGCCTCAACTGAAACAACAGCATGAAAGAGGAGATATGTCATCCTTTTGAATAATAGATTACAGGAAAGACATTGATTTTAGAAACCCACAGATCATTTATATGACCCGTGAAATAGAAAAAAACATTCATTAGACACCGGTTACACTTATTTATCCTCAGGCCTTGTTAATACGAGGGTCCCGGAGCCTCAACCGAAACAACAGCATGAAAGAGGAGATATGTCATCCTTTTGAATAAAAGATTACAGTAAAGGCATTGATTTTAGAAACCCACAGATCATTATTTGCAACCGTGAAATAGAAAAAAGCATTGATTACACACCCGTTACACTTATTTATCCTCAGGCCTTTTTAATACGAGGGTCCCGGAGCCTCAACCGAAACAACAGCATGAAAGAGGAGATATGTCATCCTTTTGAATAAAAGATTACAGTAAAGGCATTGATTTTAGAAACCCACAGAACATTATTTGCAACCGTGAAATAGAAAAAAACATTGATTAGATACCCGTTACACTTATTTATCCTCAGGCCTTTTTAATACGAGGGTCCCGAAGCCTCAACCGAAACAACAGCATGAAAGAGGAGATATGTCATCCTTTTGAATAAAAGATTACAGTAAAGGCATTGATTTTAGAAACCCACAGATCATTATTTGCAACCGTGAAATAGAAAAAAACATTGATTACACACCCGTTACACTTATTTATCCTCAGGACTTTTTAATACGAGGGTCCCGGAGCCTCAACCGAAACAACAGCATGAAAGAGGAGATATGTCATCCTTTTGAATAAAAGATTACAGTAAAGGCATTGATTTTAGAAACCCACAGATCATTATTTGCAACTGTGAAATAGAAAAAAACATTGATTAGACACCCGTTACACTTATTTATCCTCATGCCTTTTAAATACGAGGGTCCCGGAGCCTCAACCGAAACAACAGCATGAAAGAGGAGATATGTCATCCTTTTGAATAAAAGATTACAGTAAAGGCATTGATTTTAGAAACCCACAGATCATTATTTGCAACCGTGAAATAGAAAAAAACATTGATTACACACCCGTTACACTTATTTATCCTCAGGCCTTTTTAATACGAGGATCCCGGAGCCTCAACCGAAACAACAGCATGAAAGAGGAGATATGTCATCCTTTTGAATAATAGATTACAGGAAAGACATTGATTTTAGAAACCCACAGATCATTTATATGACCCGTGAAATAGAAAAAAACATTCATTAGACACCGGTTACACTTATTTATCCTCAGGCCTTGTTAATACGAGGGTCCCGGAGCCTCAACCCGAAACAACAGCATGAAAGAGGACATATGTCATCCTTTTGAATAATAGATTACAGGAAAGGCATTGATTTTAGAAACACTGAGATAATTAGTTGCAACCGGGAAATAAAAAAAAAACATTGAACAGACACCCAGTACACTTTATTATCCATAGGCCTTTTCAGCAGAGGCTCCAGGACCCTCAACAAAAACAAGAACAGGGAGCTGGGCATAGGAGTACAATGGAGTGTGACAATAATAATCTGAAGGTGAAGATTGCGTAGTTGTGGCATTTTAATTTTGTTATCGTGGGAACTTAGTACTTGCAATGACCTTGCTCTGGTGAATCCATATCGCAAATGTGTTATTTAAGGCACTGTTTGTCTATTTTTTTGAATATCAGCATTTGGTAAATGAAGCTCAACTTAAGGCTGGTGAGAACCGACCTTTCTTCTGGCTGTTTGCAAATGTTGTGGCTCTGGACAAACATGTGAATAAGGGGCCATCAGCCATATTCTGCACGCAACCCCTTTGATGATTGACGATAAACATGTGTCACCTGCAAGCAGAGCTCGTTACTTCTGTCTAAATCATCTTCCTGGTATGGACAGGCCACTGTTTCCCACAGCAAGTACGAAGCTTGAAATACAAGATTGTCTTGAGTATGGTAGGAAACCAAAGTTTATTTAATTCTGTACTATCACCACAAAAAATGAACTTCTTGAAGCAACGAAAATGCCAGCAATTTCATGTGCTTATGGATGACAAGGACGTCCTGTCCTGTGGTGCACAGAGATGGAGAGGATTTTTGCCCTCCCTGTACACTACCCAGATGTCTCAAACATCACCAGAAACACAATACAGCCACTCTTGTGAAGTTCCTGGAGTGTTCCGGTAGCCATCTCTTTGCGCTCCTAAAGGAATACTTTATCAGTGTTTTTGTATACATCCAACAACAGCTTTGGAGACTGTGGTGATGCACATGTTATTTACTGTTGTTCCAGCTGTGGCAATATCAATTGGCATGAAAAAGTTAAGATTTGTGGGTGGCGGAGCCTATAGCTGTTGCGGTAGGACGTGTGCTTGAGGAGCTCCAGGTCTTACAAGTTACTTTGGAGTTATTTTTCAACCTTAATTTAATTTTCTTTTTGGGATTCAGAGTCACACTTTCTGGGGCTATCCAAGAGGAGCCTGGTAAAAGCACTAGTAGTCACCCCTTATATCAACGGGTACAGAGACCTGTTTTTTGCGTTTCCAATATTGCGCCGGACCCCAAACTAATCCTGAATGAAAAAAAAAAGTTAAAATTTGGACTAGTGACGCACATTTTATGCACGCTGTGGCAATTGCAATTTGCAATAAAAATAATCTGCTAACAACAACCACTACCTACGACCACACCTGACTCCTGAAGTCATGCTTCAGTTATTAAGTCAAGTTAAATTAAAAAATTTTTTTTTTATTATGTTCAGCAGAGTCTCCAGGACCCTCGACAAGACCAGCAGCAGGAAAGAGGACATATGGCATCCTTTTGAAAAAATGATTATAGGAAAGGCATTGATTTCAGAAACACAGAGATCATTAGATGCAACCGGTAAATAGAAAAAAACATTGATTAGACACCCAGTACACTTATTTTTCCTTAGGCCTTTTTAATAAGAGGCTCCCGGAGCCTCAACAGAAACAACAGCATCAAAAAGTACATATGGCATCCTTGTGAATAATAGATTACAGGAAAGGCATTGATTTTAGAAACCCGTGGATAATTTTTTGCAACCGTGAAATCTTAAAAAACATACATTAGACACCCAGTAGACTTCTTTATCCTTAGGCCTTTTTAGAAGAGTCTCCCGGAGCCTCTACAGAAACAACAGCATGAAAGAGGACATATGGCATCCTTGTGACTAATAGATTACAGGAAAGGCATTGATTTTAGAAACCCAGAGATAATTTGTTGCAACCGTGAAATCTCAAAAAACTTAGATTATACACCAAGTACACTTATTTATCCTTAGGCCTTTTTAGCAGAGGCTCCAGGACCCTCCACAAAACCAGCAGCATGAAAGAGGACATATGGCATCCTTTAGAAAATTAGATTACAGGAAAGGCATTGATTTTAGAAACACAGGCCTAGATTTAGAGTTCGGCGGTAAAAGGGCTGTTAACGCTCCGCTGGCTTTTTTCTGGCCGCACCATAAAATTAACTCTGGTATCGAGAGTTAAAACAAATGCTGCGTTAGGCTCCAAAAAAGGAGCGTAGGGCATTTTTACCGCAAATGCAACTCTCGATACCAGAGTTGCTTACAGACGCGGCCGGCCTCAAAAACGTGCTCGTGCACGATTCTCCCATAGGAAACAATGGGGCTGTTTGAGCTGAAAAAAAACCTAACACCTGCAAAAAAGCAGCGTTCAGCTCCTAACGCAGCCCCATTGTTTCCTATGGGGAAACACTTCCTACGTCTGCACCTAACACTCTAACATGTACCCCGAGTCTAAACACCCCTAACCTTACACTTATTAACCCCTAATCTGCCGCCCCCGCTATCGCTGACCCCTGCATTACAGTTTTAACCCCTAATCTTCCGCTCCGTAAACCGCCGCAACCTACGTTATCCCTATGTACCCCTAATCTGCTGCCCTAACATCGCCGACCCCTATGTTATATTTATTAACCCCTAATCTGCCCCCCACAACGTCGCCGACACCTACCTACACTTATTAACCCCTAATCTGCCGAGCGGACCTGAGCGCTACTATAATAAAGTTATTAACCCCTAATCCGTCTCACTAACCCTATCATAAATAGTATTAACCCCTAATCTGCCCTCCCTAACATCGCCGACACCTACCTTCAATTATTAACCCCTAATCTTCCGATCGGAGCTCACCGCTATTCTAATAAATGTATTAACCCCTAAAGCTAAGTCTAACCCTAACACTAACACCCCCCTAACTTAAATATAATTTACATATAACGAAATAAATTAACTCTTATTAAATAAATTAATCCTATTTAAAGCTAAATACTTACCTGTAAAATAAACCCTAATATAGCTACAATATAAATTATAATTATATTTTAGCTATTTTAGGATTAATATTTATTTTACAGGCAACTTGGTATTTATTTTAACCAGGTACAATAGCTATTAAATAGTTAATACCTATTTAATAGTTACCTAGTTAAAATAAATACAAAATTACCTGTAAAATAAATCCTAACCTAAGTTATAATTAAACCTAACACTACCCTATCAATAAAATAATTAAATAAACTACCTACAATTACCTACAATTAACCTAACACTACACTATCAATAAATAAATTAAACACAATTGCTACAAATAAATACAATTAAATAAACTAGCTAAAGTACAAAAAATAAAAAAGATCTAAGTTACAGAAAATAAAAAAATATTTACAAACATAAGAAAAATATTACAACAATTTTAAACTAATTACACCTACTCTAAGCCCCCTAATAAAATAACAAAGCCCCCCAAAATAAAAAATTCCCTACCCTATTCTAAATTAAAAAAGTTACAAGCTCTTTTACCTTACCAGCCCTGAACAGGGCCCTTTGCGGGGCATGCCCCAAGAAGTTCAGCTCTTTTGCCTGTAAAAGAAAACATACAATACCCCCCCCCCCAACATTACAACCCACCACCCACATACCCCTAATCTAACCCAAACCACCCTTAAATAAACCTAACACTAAGCCCCTGAAGATCTTCCTACCTTGTCTTCACCATACCAGGTTCACCGATCCGTCCTGGCTCCGATATCTTCATCCAACCCAAGCGGGGGCTAGACATCCACTGAAGAAGTCCAGAAGAGGGTCCAAAGTCTTCCTCCTATCCGGCAAGAAGAGGACATCCGGACCGGCAAACATCTTCTCCAAGCGGCATCTTCTATCTTCTTCCATCCGGTGCGGAGCGGGTCCATCTTGAAGCAGGCGACGCGGATCCATCCTCTTCTTCCGATGTCTCCCGACGAATGACGGTTCCTTTAAGGGACGTCATCCAAGATGGCGTCCCTCGAATTCCGATTGGCTGATAGGATTCTATCAGCCAATCGGAATTAAGGTAGGAATTTTCTGATTGGCTGATGGAATCAGCCAATCAGAATCAAGTTCAATCCGATTGGCTGATCCAATCAGCCAATCAGATTGAGCTCGCATTCTATTGGCTGTTCCGATCAGCCAATAGAATGCGAGCTCAATCTGATTGGCTGATTGGATCGGCCAATCGGATTGAACTAGATTCTGATTGGCTGATTCCATCAGCCAATCAGAAAATTCCTACCTTAATTCCGATTGGCTGATAGAATCCTATCAGCCAATCGGAATTCGAGGGACGCCATCTTGGATGACGTCCCTTAAAGGAACCGTCATTCGTCGGGAGACATCGGAAGAAGAGGATGGATCCGCGTCGCCTGCTTCAAGATGGACCCGCTCCGCACCGGATGGAAGAAGATAGAAGATGCCGCTTGGAGAAGATGTTTGCCGGTCCGGATGTCCTCTTCTTGCCGGATAGAAGGAAGACTTTGGACCCTCTTCTGGACTTCTTCAGTGGATGTCTAGCCCCCGCTTGGGTTGGATGAAGATATCGGAGCCAGGACGGATCGGTGAACCTGGTATGGTGAAGACAAGGTAGGAAGATCTTCAGGGGCTTAGTGTTAGGTTTATTTAAGGGGGGTTTGGGTTAGATTAGGGGTATGTGGGTGGTGGGTTGTAATGTTGGGGGGGGGGGTATTGTATGTTTTCTTTTACAGGCAAAAGAGCTGAACTTCTTGGGGCATGCCCCGCAAAGGGCCCTGTTCAGGGCTGGTAAGGTAAAAGAGCTTGTAACTTTTTTAATTTAGAATAGGGTAGGGAATTTTTTATTTTGGGGGGCTTTGTTATTTTATTAGGGGGCTTAGAGTAGGTGTAATTAGTTTAAAATTGTTGTAATATTTTTCTTATGTTTGTAAATATTTTTTTATTTTCTGTAACTTAGTTCTTTTTTATTTTTTGTACTTTAGCTAGTTTATTTAATTGTATTTATTTGTAGCAATTGTGTTTATTTAATTTATTGATAGTGTAGTGTTAGGTTAATTGTAGGTAATTGTAGGTAGTTTATTTAATTATTTTATTGATAGGGTAGTGTTAGGTTTAATTATAACTTAGGTTAGGATTTATTTTACAGGTAAATTTGTAATTATTTTAACTAGGTAACTATTAAATAGGTATTAACTATTTAATAGCTATTGTACCTGGTTAAAATAAATACCAAGTTGCCTGTAAAATAAATATTAATCCTAAAATAGCTATAATATAATTATAATTTATATTGTAGCTATATTAGGATTTATTTTACAGGTAAGTATTTAGCTTTAAATAGGATTAATTTATTTAATAAGAGTTAATTTATTTCGTTAGATAAAAATTATATTTAATTTAGGGGGGTGTTAGTGTTAGGGTTAGACTTAGCTTTAGGGGTTAATACATTTATTAGAATAGCGGTGAGCTCCGATCGGAAGATTAGGGGTTAATAATTGAAGGTAGGTGTCGGCGATGTTAGGGAGGGCAGATTAGGGGTTAATACTATTTATGATAGGGTTAGTGAGGCGGGTTAGGGGTTAATACATTTATTATAGTAGCGGTGCGGTCCGCTCGGCAGATTAGGGGTTAATAAGTGTAGGCAGGTGTCGGCGACGTTGAGGGGGGCAGATTAGGGGATAATAAATATAATATAGGGGTCGGCGGTGTTAGGGGCAGCAGATTAGGGGTACATAGGGATAACGTAGGTGGCGGCGCTTTGCGGTCGGAAGATTAGGGGTTAATTATTTTAAGTAGCTGGCGGCGATGTTGTGGGGGGCAGATTAGGGGTTAATAAATGTAATATAGGGGTCGGCGGGGTTAGGGGCAGCAGATTAGGGGTACATAAGTATAACGTAGGTGGCGGTCGGAAGATTAGGGGTTAAAATTTTTAATCGAGTGGCGGCGATGTGGGGGGACCTCGGTTTAGGGGTACATAGGTAGTTTATGGGTGTTAGTGTACTTTAGGGTACAGTAGTTAAGAGCTTTATAAACCGGCGTTAGCCAGAAAGCTCTTAACTCCTGCTATTTTCAGGCGGCTGGAATCTTGTCGTTAGAGCTCTAACGCTCACTGCAGAAACGACTCTAAATACCAGCGTTAGAAAGATCCCATTGAAAAGATAGGCTATGCAAATGGCGTAGGGGGATCTGCGGTATGGAAAAGTCGCGGCTGAAAAGTGAGCGTTAGACCCTTTAATCACTGACTCCAAATACCAGCGGGCGGCCAAAACCAGCGTTAGGAGCCTCTAACGCTGGTTTTGACGGCTACCGCCGAACTCTAAATCTAGGCCACAGAGATCATTAGTTGCAACCGTGAAATCTAAAAAAACATAGATTATACACCCAGTACACTTCTTTATCCTTAGGCCTTTTTAGAAGAGTCTCCCGGAGCCTCAACAGAAACCACAGCATCAAAAAGTACATATGGCATCCTTGTGAATAATAGATTACAGGAAAGGCATTGATTTTAGAAACCCGTGGATAATTTTTTGCAACCGTGAAATCTAAAAAAACATAGATTAGACACCCAGTAGACTTCTTTATCCTTAGGCCTTTTTAGAAGAGTCTCCCGGAGCCTCAACAGAAACAACAGCATGAAAGAGGACATATGGCATCCTTGTGACTAATAGATTACAGGAAAGGCATTGATTTTAGAAACCCAGAGATAATTTGTTGCAACCGGGAAATCTAAAAAAAATGGATTAGACACCCAGGACACTTATTTATCCTTAGGCCTTATTAGCAGAGGCTCCAGGACCCTCAACAAAACCAGCAGCAGTAAAGAGGACATATGGCATCCTTTAGAAAAATAGATTTCTGGAAAGGCATTGATTTTAGAAACACAGAGATCATTAGTTGCAACCGTGAAATCTCAAAAAACATAGATTATACACCCAGTACACTTCTTTATCCTTAGGCCTTTTTAGCAGAGGCTCCAGGACCCTCCACAAAACCAGCAGCATGAGAGAGGACATATGGCATCCTTTAGAAATATAGATTACAGGAAAGGCATTGATTTTAGAAACACAGAGATCATTAGTTGCAACCGTGAAATCTAAAAAAACATAGATTATACACCCAGTACACTTCTTTATCCTTAGGCCTTTTTAGAAGAGTCTCCCGGAGCCTCAACAGAAAGAACAGCATGAAAGAGGACATATGGCATCCTTTTGAAAAATAGATTACAGGAAAGGCATTGATTTTAGAAAGACAGAAAAAATTTGTTACAACCGGGAAATCTAAAAAAACATTGAATAGACACCCAGTACACTTCTTTATCCTTCGGCCTTTTTAGCAGAGGCTCCAGGACACTCAACAAAACCAGCAGTAGGAAAGAGGACATATGGCATCCTTTGTGAAAAAAAGATTATAGGAAAGGCATTGATTTTAGAAACCCGGGGATAATTTGTTGCAACCGTGAATTTGAATAAAAAAAATGATTGGATGGACACCCAGTACAATTCTTTCTGCTTAGGCCTTTTTATAAGAGGGTCCAGGACCCTCAAACAAAACACCAGCAGGAAAGAGGACATATGGCATACTTTTGAACAATAGAGTACAGGAAAGGCATTGATTTTAGAAACCCATAGATATTTTTTTTCAAATGGAAATTTGAATCAAAAAAATGATTCGATGGACACCCAGTACACCTCTTTCTCCTTAGGCCTTTTTATAAGAGGGTCCTGGACCCTCAAAAAAAACACCAGCAGGAAAGAGAACATATGGCATACTTTTGAACAATAGAGTACAGGAAAGGCATTTATTTTAGAAACCCATAGATAATTTTTTGCAAATGGAAATTTGAATCAAAAAAATGATTTGATGGACACCCAGTACACCTCTTTCTCCTTAGGCCTTTTTATAAGAGGGTCCTGGACCCTCAAAAAAAACACCAGCAGGAAAGAGGACATATGGCATACTTTTGAACAATAGAGTACAGGAAAGGCATTTATTTTAGAAACCCATAGATAATTTTTTGCAAATGGAAATTTGAATCAAAAAAATGATTCGATGGACACCCAGTACACCTCTTTCTCCTTAGGCCTTTTTGTAAGAGGGTCCTGGACCCTCAAAAAAAACACCAGCAGGAAAGAGGACGTATGGCATCCTTTTGAACAATAGAGTACAGGTACAGCATTGATTTTACAAACCCAGAGATCATTTTGGTCAATTGTTAAATAGAAAAATAAAAATGAGTAGACAACCAGTACACCTCTTTCTCCTTAGGCCTTTTTATAAGAGGGTCCTGGACCCTCAAAAAAAACACCAGCAGGAAAGAGGACATATGGCATCCTTTTGAACAATAGAGTACAGGTACAGCATTGATTTTACAAACCCAGAGATCATTTTGGTCAATTGTTAAATAGAAAAATAAAATGATTGGACAACCAGTACACCTCTTTCTCCTTAGGCCTTTTTATAAGAGGGTCCTGGACACTCAAAAAAAACACCAGCAGGAAAGAGGATGTATGGCATCCTTTTGAACAATAGAGTACAGGTACAGCATTGATTTTACAAAACCAGAGATAATTTTGGTCAAATGTGAAATAGAAAAGAAAAATGAGTGGACACCCAGTACACCTCTTTCTCCTTAGGCCTTTTTATAAGAGTGTCCAGGACCCTCAAACAAAATACCAGCAGGAAAGAGAACATATGGCATACTTTGGAACAATAGAGTACTGGTACGGCATTGATTTGTGAAACCCACAGATAATTGTTTGTAAAAGTGAAATAGCCCCAAAAACCATGCTTGGACTCCCACTCCAGGTCGTTCTCCTTCATCTTTTTTATAAGAGGGTCCAGCACCCTCAACAGAAGCAACTGCAGGAAACACCACCACATATGCCATCCTTTTGCACAAGCGAGTACAGGTATGGCATCCATTTTAGAAACCCAAAGATAATTGAGAGGAACCAGGAACATTTTTCTAAAAACTGGATGGGGCACCCATTGCTACAGGTCGTTCTCCTTCAGCCTTTTTATATCATGGGCCACGACCCGCAACAGGCACAACAGCATGAAACACCACATATGCCACCCTTTTGCACAATAGAGTACAGGTATGGCATAGATGGAACACGGAGATAATTTAGAGCAACCAAGAGACGGATAAAGATGCTTGGTCGGTCCTACTCTTTCAAATTTGTGGCATTTTGTGTTCAATTGAATGGTCCACCGGATATGAGTGGTGTGTTAAGTTGTACAATTCGTAACATTTTAATCACTAGTGTTATGTGCCTTATTTTTTTTATTTGAGTTTTGTACCCACAGAGCTGCAGCAGAGGCCAGAAAAATTAGGAATGTACAAATGACTGAAAAATTGGGGTATTGTTGTAGCAACTGCTGTAGCAGCGGCCAGAAAAATCGATGTTTGTAAAACATTTATAAAGTGCCCTAAAAGCTTGTGGCTTGAACACTAGTTGTTGGCGGATAAGTCAAGCAAGTCCTCCGTATTTATAACCAAAAAAAAAAGGCCAGCCTGTGTACCAGTTGTATCCCAAGCCAGCTCATATCATCATCAGCAGTTTTTTATTCAAATGTATCGCCCAATGTCAGTCCCTTCGGGATCCAGCCCTCATTCATTTTTATAAAAATGAGATAGTCAAGGCTTTTTTGACCTAGGCGACTTCTCTTCTCAGTGACAAAACCTCCTGCTGCACTAAAAGTCCTTTCGGACAGGACACTTGAAGCAGGGCAGGCCAGAAGTTCCATTGCAAATTGGGATAGCTCAGGCCACAAGTCCAGCCTGCACACCCAGTAGTCAAGGGGTCCATCGCTCCTGAGAGTGTCGAGATCCGCAGTTAAAGCTAGGTAGTCTGCTACCTGTCGGTTGAGTCTTTCTCTAAGGCTGGATCCCGAAAGGCTCTGATGGTGCATGGGAGTTAAAAAGGTACGCATGTCCTCCATCAACAAGACGTCAGGAAAGTGCCCGGTCCTTGCCGCCGTGGTCGTGGCAGGAGGAGGATTAATTTCATCTCTTCCCCTGTTACATTCCCGTGGTGCTGTGACATCACCCTTATACGCTGTGTAAAGCATAGTTTTTAATTTATTATGAAAATGCTCCATCCTTTCCGACTTGCGGGAATTTGGTAACATTTCAGGCACTTTATGCTTATACCGGGGGTCGAGGAGCGTGGACACCCAGTACAGGTCGTTCTCCTTCAGCTTTTATACGAGGGTCCCTCAACAGGCACGACAGCATGAAAGAACCCATTTGAACAAGGTTGGATGCTGAGCTAATCATGTCGCGTTCCTCCTCCTCACTGATCTCACTGATGGTATCTTCTTCCCCCCAGCCACGTACAACACCACGGGTACCAGAGAGGTGACAACAACGAGCACCGTGTGATGACTGTTGTGCTCGGTCTTCCTCCTCCTCATCCTCCCCAAAGCCACATTCCTCCTCTGACTCCTCTTCCTCACAATCCTCTTTCTGCGTTGCCGCAGGTCCAGCAAGCAATGCTGATTCAGCTGTTTGCGGGGGTGATGGACACCACAACTCTCCCGCTTCCTCTTCACGCTCATCTACTGCCTGATCCAGCACTCTTCGCAGGGCACGCTCCAGGAAGAAAACAAATGGTATGATGTCGCTGATGGTGCCTTCGGTGCGACTGACAAGGTTTGTCACCTCCTCAAAAGGACGCATGAGCCTACAGGCATTGCGCATGAGCGTCCAGTAATTTGGCAAAAATATCCCCAGCTCCCCAGAGGCTGTCCCAGCACCCCGGTCATACAAATACTCATTAACAGCTTTTTCTTGTTGGAGCAGGCGGTCAAACATTAGGAGTGTTGAATTCCACCGTGTCGGGCTGTCGCAAATCAAGCGCCTCACTGGCAGGTTGTTTCGACGCTGGATATCAGACAAGTGCGCCATGGCTGTGTAGGAACGCCTGAAATGGCCACACACCTTCCTGGCCTGCTTCAGGACGTGCTGTAAGCCTGGGTACTTATGGACAAATCGTTGTACAATTAGATTACACACATGTGCCATGCACGGCACATGTGTCAACTTGCCAAATTTCAATGCCGCCACCAAATTACTTCCATTGTCAGAAACAACCTTGCCAATCTCCAGTTGGTGCGGAGTCAGCCACTGATCCACCTGTGCGTTCAAGGCGGTCAGGAGTGCTGGTGCGGTGTGACTCTCCGCTTTCAGGCAAGTCAACCCCACTGCCGTACCCGGGATGTAGCATAGTACCTGGGGAGCTGGAGGGGTGCCATAGATGTGGAACAAGACGCAGAAGTTGAAGAGGACTCAGCCGAGGAAGAGGTTATGGAAGAGGATGGAGTAGGAGGAGTAGAGGAGGTAGCAGCAGGCCTGCCTGCAAGTCGTGGCGGTGTCACCAACTCTTCTGCAGAGCCACGCATTCCATGCTTGTCAGAAGTCAGCAGGTTTACCCAATGCGCAGTGTAGGTGATATACCTGCCCTGACCATGCTTTGCAGACCAGCTATCCGTGGTCATATGGACCCTTGCCCCAACGCTGTGTGCCAGACATGCCATAACTTCCTTTCTCACAACAGAGTACAGGTTTGGGATAGCCTTTTGTGAAAAGAAATTTCTGCCAGGTACCTTCCACTGCGGTGTCCCAATAGATACAATTTTTTTGAAAGCATCAGACTCCACCAGCTTGTATGGTAAAAGCTGGCGGGCTAAGAGTTCAGACAAGCCAGCTGTCAGACACCGGGCAAGGGGGTGACTTTGAGAAATTGGCTTCTTACGCTCAAACATGTCCTTGACAGACACCTGACTGTGGGCAGATGACCAGGAACTGCTACGTAAGAGAGACTGAGTGGAGGATGGTTGAGAGGGGGCAAGGAGGACAGCACTGGTTGACGTGGCTGAAGATGCTGGAGCAGGAGGAGGAGGGCGGCTTTCACTTTGTGTGCTGCTTCTACTCATGTGTTCTTCCCATCGGCCTTTGTGATGGGAGACCATGTGCCTTCGCAAAGCAGTTGTACCTAGGTGGCTGTTGGACTTCCCACAACTCAGTTTCTTTTGGCACAGGTTGCAAATGGCATCGCTGTTGTCTCAGAGGCAGACACACAAAAAAAATGCCACACTGCTGAGCTCTGCGATGACGGCATTCTGGTGGTGGCAACAGCATGCGTTGATGGGCGTTGGCGTGCTGTCTGGCTGACCCCTGGTGACGATGCATGCTGTCTGACTGTGCCACTAGCTCCTTGAGACGACCTCCCCGTGCTTCCAAATCGTCTCCTCCTCCTCCTCCTCTCTGTCTCCCCATCTGAACTTTCCCCCTTTTCTTCTTCTCTTCTAGCAGGCACCCACGTGACATCCACCGACACATCATCATCAACCGCTTCACTTGTATCTGAAACATCAAGAAAGGAAGCAGCAGCGGGTACAACATCATCATCATCATCATCACACCGTACCTCCATGTCGGTAATGCTGCCTGACTGAGACTGATCACTATTATCTACATCCTCTGTCAATGATGGTTGCGCATCACTCATTTCTTCCAAATGATGTGTCAATAACTCCTGTGACAGATAAAGTGAAGCGGCTGTGGTGCTAGTGTTGGTGGTGGCGACAGGCGGCGGAGTGGCACTGGTCACTTGAGACCTGCCCAAAGCACAGCTGGACTTAGATGGTGCGTAAAGGTTAGGAGGACTAGCAGCGGAAGCTGAAGAAGATTGGGTTTCCTGTGTTAGCCATTCAACTAGGTCCTCCTCAGAAGTTTTTGCATCCCCCCTGGCACCCGGCGTCTGAACAATGTGCATATATGTAGGGTCTAAAGGAATCACAGCACCACGACCACGACCACGGAACCTGCGGGGTGGCCTGCCTCTGCCTGTCATTTTTTTTTCAATGGACACTAACAATACTATTACACCAATTGAGTGGTGGCACTGTGAAAGTGGGCACAGTATACGCTATGAGACTGAAAACAACAAAAAAGACAGATGTTTTAAAAATCACAAATTGTTAATTTTTTAAAATATTACAACTTACAAGTACTGTGGCAACAAATATTATTGTTTGGCACTATTTGGCAAATGGGCCTGTCTGGCACACATGCTGGGAGAAAGGAAACTGCAATTCAATGGCACTAGGAGACTGAAGAATCACAGTCAAAACAGTTATGATTAATACAAATTCCAATCCTGTTACAATAAATATGAGTGGTGGCACTAATTGGCTAGTTGGGACTGGCACACAGGCAGGCAGGCAGGAGGAAAATGCAATTCAAGGGCACTAGTAGACTGCAGATTGACAGTCAAAACAGTGATGATTGACAAATTTTGCAATACTGTTAAAAGAAATATGATTGCTGGCACTAATTGGATAGTTGGGCCTGGCACACAGGCTGGCAGGCAGTAGAAAAGTGCAATTCAATGGCACAAGCAAACTGAGGATTAAGATCAACAATCAAGATTTTTTCAATTTTAATTAGTAACTATACTGTGACAACAATTATGATTGGTGTAAATAGTTGGCAAGACGGCCTGGCACAAAAGGCTGGCAGGCAGGAGGTAGATGCAATTCAAGGACACTAGGAGACTGATTACTGACAGTCAAAACAGTGATGATTGACAATTTTTGCAATACTGTTAAAAGAAATATGATTGCTGACAACAATTGGCTAGGTGGGCCTGGCTCACAGCAGGCTGCAAGGCAGGAGGAAAGTGCTATTCAATGGCACCAGCAAACTGAGGATTCAAATCACAGCAACTATTACCAAAATTTTAATTTTTAATTATTAGAATACTGTCACAACAAATATGATTGGTGTAAATATTTTTTAAGTAGGCCTGGCACACAGGCTTGGAAGGCTGTAGAAAAGTGCAATTCAAAGGCACGAGCAAACTGAGGATTAAGATCATCAACAATCAAGATTTTTTTAATTGTAATTATTAACTATACTGTGACAAAAAATTAGGATTGGTGTAAATAGTTGGCAAGACTGCCTGGCACAAAAGGATGGCAGGCAGGAGGTAGATGCAATTCAAGGACACTAGGAGACTGATTACTGACAGTCTAAACAGTGATGATTGACAATTTTTGCAATACTGTTAACAGAAATATGATTGCTGACAACAATTGGCTAGGTGGGCCTGGCTCACAGCAGGCTGCAAGGCAGGAGGAAAGTGCTATTCAATGGCACCAGCAAACTGAGGATTCAAATCACAGCAACTATTACCAAAAATTTTAATTTTTAATTATTAGAATACTGTCACAACAAATATGATTGGTGTAAATATTTTTCAAGTAGGCCTGGCACACAGGCTTGGAAGGCTGTAGAAAAGTGCAATTCTAGGGCACGAGCAAACTGAGGATTAAGATCATCAACAATCAAGATTTTTTTAATTGTAATTAGTAACTATACTGTGACAAAAAATTAGGATTGGTGTAAATAGTTGGCAAGACGGCCTGGCACAAAAGGATGGCAGGCAGGAGGTATATGCAATTCAAGGACACTAGGAGACTGATTACTGACAGTCTAAACAGTGATGATTGACAATTTTTGCAATACTGTTAACAGAAATATGATTGCTGGCAACGATTGGCTAGGTGGGCCTGGCTCACAGCAGGCTGCAAGGCAGGAGGAAAGTGCTATTCAATGGCACCAGCAAACTGAGGATTCAAATCACAGCAACTATTACCAAAATTTTTAATTTTTAATTATTAGAATACTGTCACAACAAATATGATTGGTGTAAATATTTTTTAAGTAGGCCTGGCACACAGGCTTGGAAGGCTGTAGAAAAGTGCAATTCTAGGGCAGGAGCAAACTGAGGATTAAGATCAACACTAAAAAATTTTTTTATTTAAATTAATAACTATACTGTCTGTGACAACAATTATGATTGGTGTAAA
Source organism: Bombina bombina (assembly GCF_027579735.1). NCBI lineage: Eukaryota > Metazoa > Chordata > Amphibia > Anura > Bombinatoridae > Bombina > Bombina bombina. The sequence goes on from NC_069501.1 coordinate 376,044,983, forward strand.
TAGTTGGCTAGACGGCCTGGCACAAAAGGCTGGCAGTGGCAGGCAGGAGGTAAATGAAATTCAATGGCACTAGGAGACTGAATATTTGCAGTCCAAAAAATTATGATTTTTTTTTTTTATTACTGTTACAAGAATTGTGATTGGTGCCACTAATTGGCTACTTGGGCCTGGCAGACAGGCTGGCAGATATGAGTCGTGGATGGTAGGTAGGGCAGCAATTTAACACAGTATGCTGTGTAAGTGACAAAAACACAGGACTGATAGAAAATTAAGTTAGATTACACTAGCAAAATATTTTAAAATTTTAGATTTTAATATTAAAATTATGTTAAGAAGTGCAATGCACATATGACTCTATGAGTGGTCGCACTGGCTGGCTGCTACGTAGGGCAGCAATTATAACAACAGTATGCTGTGTAAGTCAGATAGACAGTTAGACACAGGCCTGATAGAAAATACAATTAGATTACACTAGCATAATGATTTAAAGACTTTTTTTTGGAAATTTTAAGAAAAAGGTTAAGCACATACATATGAGTCGTGGCTGATAGCCTTGGAAGGGCAGCTATTAAAAACAGTAGGCTCTGTAAGTCGGATACACACACGCCTGATAGAAAATACTATTAGATTACACTAGAAAAATGATTGAAATTATTTTTTGGGGGGAGAAATTAAAAAAAGGTTAAACACATATGAGTCGTGGCTCATAGACTAGGGAGGGCAGCAAGTAAACACAGTAGGCTCTCTATGGCCTAGATTTGGAGTTTGGCGGTAGCCGTGAAAACCAGCGTTAGAGGCTCCTAACGCTGGTTTTAGGCAACCTCCGGTATTTGGAGTCAGTCAAAAAAGGGTCTAACGCTCACTTTTCAGCCGCGACTTTTCCATACCGCAGATCCCCTTACGTAAATTGCGTATCCTATCTTTTCAATGGGATCTTTCTAACTCCGGTATTTAGAGTCGTGGCTGAAGTGAGCGTTAGAAATCTAACGACAAAACTCCAGCCGCAGAAAAAAGTCAGTAGTTAAGAGCTTTTTGGGCTAACGCCGGTTCATAAAGCTCTTAACTACTGTGCTCTAAAGTACACTAACACCCATAAACTACCTATGTACCCCTACCCTGAGGTCTCCCCACATCGCCGCCACTCGATTAAATTTTTTTAACCCCTAATCTGCCGACCGCCACCTACGTTATACTTATGTACCCCTAATCTGCTGCCCCTAACACCGCCGACCCCTATATTATATTTATTAACCCCTAACCTGCCCCCCACAACGTCGCAGCCAGCTACCTACAATAATTAACCCCTAATCTGCCGACCGCAAAGAGCCGCCACCTACATTATAGCTATGTACCCCTAATCTGCTGCCCCTAACACCGCCGACCCCTATATTATATTTATTAACCCCTAATCTGCCCCCCACAACGTCGCCGCCAACTACCTACAATAATTAACCACTAATCTGCCGAGCGGACCGCACCGCTACTCTATTAAATTTATTAACCCCTAAAGCTAATTCTAACCCTAACCCTAACACCCCCCTAAGTTAAATATAATTTTATTCTAACGAAATAAATTATCTCTTATTAAATAAATTATTCCTATTTAAAGCTAAATACTTACCTGTAAAATAAACCCTAATATAGCTACAATATAACGAATAATTACATTGTAGCTATTTTAGGATTAATATTTATTTTACAGGCAACTTTGTAATTATTTTAACCAGGTACAATAGCTATTAAATAGTTAAGAACTATTTAATAGTTACCTAGTTAAAATAATAACAAAATTACCTGTAAAATAAATCCTAACCTAAGTTACAATTAAACCTAACACTATACTATCATTAAATTAATTAAATAAAATACCTACAATTACCTACAATTAAACCTAACACTACACTATCAATAAATTAATTAAATACAATATCTACAAATAAATAAAATGAAATAAACTAACTAAAGTACAAAAAATAAAAAAGAACTAAGTTACAAAAAATAAAAAAATATTTACAAACATAAGAAAAATATTACAACAATTTTAAACTAATTAAACTTACTCTAAGCCCCCTAATAAAATAACAAAGACCCCCAAAATAAAAAAATGCCCTACCCTATTCTAAATTACTAAAGTTCAAAGCTCTTTTACCTTACCAGCCCTAAACAGGGCCCTTTGCGGGGCATGCCCCAAAGAATTCAGCTCTTTTGCCTGTAAAAAAAAATATACAATACCCCCCCCCCAACATTACAACCCACCACCCACATAACCCTAATCTAACCCAAACCCCCCTTAAATAAACCTAACACTAAGCCCCTGAAGATCATCCTACCTTGTCTTCACCATACCAGGTATCACCGATCGGTCCTGGCTCCAAAATCTTCATCCAACCCAAGCGGGGGCTGGCGATCCATCATCCGGCGGCTGAAGAGGTCCAGAAGAGGCTCCAAAGTCTTCATCCTATCCGGGAAGAAGAGGCGATCCGGACCGGCAACCATCTTGATCCAAGCGGCATCTTCTATCTTCATCCGATGACGACCGGCTCCATCTTGAAGACCTCCAGCGCGGATCCGTCCTCTTCTTCCAACGACTTCCCGACGAATGACGGTTCCTTTAAGGGACGTCATCCAAGATGGCGTCCCTCGAATTCCGATTGGCTGATAGGATTCTATCAGCCAATCGGAATTAAGGTAGGAAAATTCTGATTGGCTGATGGAATCAGCCAATCAGAATCAAGTTCAATCCGATTGGCTGATCCGATCAGCCAATCAGATTGAGCTCGCATTCTATTGGCTGTTCCGATCAGCCAATAGAATGCGAGCTCAATCTGATTGGCTGATCGGATCAGCCAATCGGATTGAACTTGATTCTGATTGGCTGATTCCATCAGCCAATCAGAATTTTCCTACCTTAATTCCGATTGGCTGATAGAATCCTATCAACCAATCGGAATTTGAGGGACGCCATCTTGGATGACGTCCCTTAAAGGAACCGTCATTCGTCGGGAAGTCGTCGGAAGAAGAGGACGGATCCGCGCTGGAGGTCTTCAAGATGGAGCCGGTCGTCATCGGATGAAGATAGAAGATGCCGCTTGGATCAAGATGGTTGCCGGTCCGGATCGCCTCTTCTTCCCGGATAGGATGAAGACTTTGGAGCCTCTTCTGGACCTCTTCAGCCGCCGGATGATGGATCGCCAGCCCCCGCTTGGGTTGGATGAAGATTTTGGAGCCAGGACCGATCGGTGATACCTGGTATGGTGAAGACAAGGTAGGATGATCTTCAGGGGCTTAGTGTTAGGTTTATTTAAGGGGGGTTTGGGTTAGATTAGGGGTATGTGGGTGGTGGGTTGTAATGTTGGGGGGGGGGTATTGTATGTTTTTTTTACAGGCAAAAGAGCTGAATTCTTTGGGGCATGCCCCGCAAAGGGCCCTGTTCAGGGCTGGTAAGGTAAAAGAGCTTTGAACTTTAGTAATTTAGAATAGGGTAGGGGATTTTTTTATTTTGGGGGTCTTTGTTATTTTATTAGGGGGCTTAGAGTAGGTGTAATTAGTTTAAAATTGTTGTAATATTTTTCTTATGTTTGTAAATATTTTTTAATTTTTTGTAACTTAGTTCTTTTTTATTTTTTGTACTTTAGTTAGTTTATTTAATTGTATTTATTTGTAGATATTGTATTTAATTAATTTATTGATAGTGTAGTGTTAGGTTTAATTGTAGGTAATTGTAGGTATTTTATTTAATTAATTTAATGATAGTATAGTGTTAGGTTTAATTGTAACTTAGGTTAGGATTTATTTTACAGGTAATTTTGTTATTATTTTAACTAGGTAACTATTAAATAGTTCTTAACTATTCAATAGCTATTGTACCTGGTTAAAATAATTACAAAGTTGCCTGTAAAATAAATATTAATCCTAAAATAGCTACAATATAATTATAATTTATATTGTAGCTATATTAGGGTTTATTTTACAGGTAAGTATTTAGCTTTAAATAGGAATAATTTATTTAATAAGAGTTAATTAATTTCGTTAGATTTAAATTATATTTAACTTAGGGGGGTGTTAGTGTTAGGGTTAGACTTAGCTTTAGGGGTTAATACATTTATTAGAATAGCGGTGAGCTCCAGTCGGCATATTAGGGGTTAATGTTTGAAGTTAGGTGTCGGCGATGTTAGGGAGGGCAGATTAGGGGTTAATACTATTTATTATAGGGTTAGTGAGGCGGATTAGGGGTTGATAACTTTATTATAATAGCGGTGCGGTCCGCTCGGCAGATTAGGGCTTAATAAGTGTAGGCAGGTGGAGGCGACGTTGTGGGGGGCAGATTAGGGGTTAATAAATATAATATAGGGGTCGGCGATGTTAGGGCAGCAGATTAGGGGTGCATAGGGATAATGTAAGTAGCGGCGGTTTACAGAGCGGCAGATTAGGGGTTTAAAATAATATACAGGGGTCAGCAATAGCGGGGGCGGCAGAATAGGGGTTAATAAGTGTAAGGTTAGGGGTGTTTAGACTCGGGGTACATGTTAGAGTGTTAGGTGCAGACGTAGGAAGTGTTTCCCCATAGCAAACAATGGGGCTGCGTTAGGAGCTGAACGCGGCTTTTTTGCAGGTGTTAGGTTTTTTTTCAGCTCAAACAGCCCCATTGTTTTCTATGGGGGAATCGTGCACGAGCACGTTTTTGAGGCTGGCCGCGTCCGTAAGCAACTCTGGTATCGAGAGTTGCAGTGGCGTTAAATATGCCTCTACGCTCCTTTTTTGGAGCCTAACGCAGCCTTTCTGTGGACTCTCAATACCAGAGTTATTTTAAAGGTGCGGCCAGAAAAAAGCCAGCGTTAGCTACGCGGGTCGTTACCGACAAAACTCTAAATCTAGCCGTATGTCAGCAAAACACACAGGCCGGATAGAAAATTATATTAGATTACACTAGCAAACAAATTTAAACTTTTTTTTTTTTATATTAAAATTAAGGTGAAGGAGAATAGATATGAGTGCTGGGTGGCTGCCTGGCACAGACCAATTAACCAAAAGACTGAAAAAAAAAGAGGTATATTAATGCTGAGTGAGCCTGACAGACACAGGCATGATAGTAAATGTAATTAGATTACACTAGCAAAATATTTTTTTTTTTTTTTTTTAATTTAAAATAATGTTATAAACGGATATTAACACTGGTGGCTGCTGGCTGGCACAGAGCAATGAACCAGAGTATATACTGTGTGACACTGGCCTGATAGAAAATGAAAAAAAATTACACTAGAAAAATAATTATATTTTTGGGTTAGTTAAATTTAAACTAATGTTGTTAGGGAGATATCAGTGGTGGCAGTAGTCATAGCATATGCTGTGAGCCTTAAAGGATTACTTTCTGTTATAATTTTTAAGCCAAAGAACTAACATATTAAAGTTAATAAACATTAATTAAAACCTACTGACCTATATTTTCTCCAAAACGAAGTTTCATAACGTTCTAAAAGTTATATCTTTTATTCGCTGATGATGTCACGTTATCCTGCCCACTATTTTCAGCACTGCATGTTCAAAATACTTAAACCAATAACTTTGTGTTTAAAGCGCCATTTTGAAACCTAGGTATTGTAAACGGATTGGTACAGAGCAAAGGATACCCACGGAGTGGGTGTGGAAAACAATTAAATTTGCAGACAAGATTTCTGATATACGGTAGAGATATGTTAATGAAATGCTATTGATAAAAAACATATTTGGGGTAGTTAGTTAGTAACAGGCATAGAAAATATTTACTTACAGTGGCCCTTTAAGCACACAGCTGAAAGCCAGGCAAATGCTAAAAACAAAAAACAAAAAAAAAAACGGCACGAAATATAGCCCTAAAAAGGGCTTTTTGGGGTGCTGTGCTTGCAGCAGAGATGAGTGGAGTCCTTCTGGACTGTAATTACACTAGCCTAGCTATGTTTTTCCTATTAATGTCAGGAGCAAAAACACAACACGTCCTCTCATTAAGAAAGCAAGGTCATTATGAGTCTAAAATGGCGGATTCCGAGTAGCTGGGAGTGTCTGTGAGGGAGTGTCTGATGTTGATTGGCTCTAATGTGTCAGGCGGCTGTGACATAAAGGGTCAAAGTTTCCACAATGATGACACATAGGGGCGGATCGAACATCGCCATGTGTTCACCCACAAACGCGAACGCGAACAAGCTATGTTCGCTGTGAACCGTTCGCGGGCGAACAGTTCGGGACATCACTACTGTACAGCAGTGTCTGCACTGCCTGAGACAAGCTCACATGAAGCACATGGACCACTGCTCTGAGCTGTCTCTTAAAGGGACATTAACCCCTTAAGGACCTGGCATTTCAGACTAAAACTTCCCCAAAAGACTAGAGCAGTTTTAGCATTTTTGCCATCACTCCATTTAAACAGAAATAGAGCCTTGTTTTCTTTTATTTACCTATCAAAACTATATAATTTTTTTTAGCCAGCCCAAAGTTTTGATCTAACCCATATTTCATGCCACCATTTCACCGCCAAATAGGATGAAATAAAAAAAATGTCAACTTTTTCACAAACTTTAGGTTTCTCACTGAAATGTACATACCGCTTGTGCAATCATGGCACAAATGGTTGTAAAAGCTTCTCTGGGATCCACTTTGTTCAGAAATATCTGACATATATGGCTTTGACATTGCTTTTTGGCAATTAGTGTAATGTTTGTGGGATATTTCCTTATCAGACCAATTCTGGCCAGTAGTCTTCTTATCCCAGCATCATGTGGAAAGATAAGGAAACATCCCAGAACTAAGTATAACAGTTTGAAGGAATGAGGAAGTACAGGAACAGTTGACATCACATGCTGCAAAGATTAATGAGGAGCAGGTCACAGGCCTGAGTAGGGTTCAGAAGTAAGCAGACAGTACTATGCCCCTCAGAAACACAACAATAAAATAAATTATTACCAGGCGTGCAGGGTTCAGTGAGAAGAGGCAGTGCAATGTTTATGTGAATCAAAGGGTTAAGCAAAGGAATGGCCAATAGGAAATGCAGGTTTCAGTAAAAAGCAGACAGTCTAATCTTTCTGAGTATCAAAAGGTTTAAACAGTAGAATGGTCAATAGCAATTCAGGTTTCAGTAAACAAGAAGGCAGTCCAGTAACGCACAATAGTAAACAGCAACAAATAGCACCCAGGAGTACACAAAGGTAAACCTATACTAGGGCTCTTACAGACTGAAGGTGATCACCTTAAATAGGGGCAGGCTTACGCCCAAGTGGAGGCACAGGTGTACAGGAAATGAGCAGAGTAGCAATCACGGCACAGGGTGATGATGTCACCGCCGTGCGCCACACGACAACCAGATGCTGCCATAGCAATGGCTGGGAGGAGTGGGGGGGGTGGTGGTATGACAATTAGAAGGCTGCTTATTGCAGCTGCCTACCACACTTGTATTATTTTCAGCAGTGAAGGGGTTAATCAGGTAGCTTTTAAGGATAATTTTAGCTTTAGTGTAGAGACACGTCCCAACCCCTGATCCCTACCTTATCCCTGTCAAACAGCTCTCTTCCCTCTCTCACCCCCACTGGTCACCCCCAGACCTTTTTTTTATTATTATTATTACTTTCTTCAGTGTATGATTAACTGCCAATACCCATTTTTTCTTTTGCATTTAAAAAAAAAAAAAATCTGTGCTCGTGGGGCATGCAGAAATAGCGCAATCTTGCCACCGTTAGCAAGATCACAGCAGAGAGAGGCCCAGGACAGCAGTGTTTAACAGGGTACGGCGCTGGTCCTTAAGGGGTTAAACAGCTCTCACTTTTGTGTAAAAAAAGTATTTTGTTGCACACTAACCAAAAAAGCCAAAAAGCAAATTCTGTAACCTAGGTTTTCAAATTGCTGCAAATCTGCAGTATTTGCAGTTTATAGAATTTGCTTTTTAGCCTCTTACATGGGACAAATAGTGATGTCGCGAACCTAAAATTTTCGGTTCGCGAACGGCGGACTCGAACTTCCGGTACTGTTCGCGAACGCGTGAACCGCGCGAACCGCCATTGAATTCAATAGGCAGGCGAACTTTAAAACCTACAAGGACTCTTTCTGGCCACAATAGTGATGGAAAAGTTGTTTCAAGGGTACTAACACCTGGACTGTCGCATGCTGGAGGGGGATCCCTGGCAAAACTCCCATGGAAAATTACATAGTTTATGCAGAGTCTGCTTTTAAGCCATAATGGGCCTAAATCAACTAACATTCCCAAAGTGGCTGTCTCAAAACATCCCGGACAGAAGATAGATTGATAGATAGGATAGATAGATATACATAGATTGATAGTTAGATAGAATCGATAGAAGAGAAATAGATATATTTGTTAGATATATAATTACCCTAATAAAGTCTAATAATTAAACATGCGTTCTTGGACCCAACTAGCTTGTGTTAATTAGTACTTTTCTTAGCACTTTAATCCCTGTTCCCCCCCCTATCGGGGGTGTTCTATATGGCCTGCCAGATTACCCTGAAAAATTATAATAATAAGACATGCGGTCTGCTACCTATTTTAACCAGGTTGTGTTTTAAGTACTACCATTCTTAGCACTTTAATCTCTGTAACTCCCCCTATTTGGTGAGGTCTATACGGCCTGGATGATTACCCATACAAAATATAATAATAAGACATCTGCTCTTGGTCTGCGACCCATGGTAACTATGTAGTGTTAATTAGTAATGTCCTTCGCATTTTAATAGCTGTTACTCATACTCACCCTATCGGTGGAGGTCTATATGGCCTGCATGATTACCCTTACAAAATATAACAACCAAACATATGCTCTGGGACCCATGGTAAGTAGGTTGTGTTAAGTAGTACTGTTCTTTGCAGTTTAATACCTGTTACAACACCAAATGGTGGCAGGTCTATCTGGCCTTCATGATTAGCTGCACCCAAACCCAAAAAAAAGCAGAGTGGTCTTAGACTAACACCCATGGCTAACTCGGTTGTTTCAATTAGTACTATTCTTAGCACTTTCATCCCTGTTACGGGTGGTCTACATGGCCATCATGATTAGCCGAACAAAATACTACAATCCAACCTTTGCTCGGTCTTCATAGGCCCTTCATTGTCTGTATTTTGATAGTACAGTTCTTATTATTTTTATAGCTGATACAACACCGAATGGTGGCAGCTCTATAATGAGGTATATTAATGCTGAGTGAGCATGACAGACACAGGCATGATAGTAAATGTAATTAGATTACACTAGCAAAATATTTTTATTTATTTTTTTAAATTTAAAATAATGTTATAAACGGATATTAACACTGGTGGCTGCTGGCTGGCACAGAGCAATGAACCAGAGTATATGCTGTGTGACACTGGCCTGATAGAAAATGAAAAAAAATTACACTAGAAAAATAATTAAATTTTTGGGTTAGTTAAATTTAAACTAATGTTGTTAGGGAGATATCAGTGGTGGCAGTAGTCACAGCATATGCTGTGAGCCTTAAACACACAGCTGAAAGCCAGGCAAATGCTAATAAAAAAAAAACTAAAAAAAAAATGCACGAAATATAGCCCTAAAAAGGGCTTTTTGGGGTGCTGTGCTGGCAGCAGAGATGAGTGGAGTCATTCTGGACTGTAAATACACTAGCCTAGCTATGTTTTTACTATTAATGTCAGGAGCAAAAACACAACACGTCCTCTCATTAAGAAAGCAAGGTCGTTATGAGTCTAAAATGGCGGATTCCGAGTAGCTGGGAGGGTCTGTGAGGGAGTGTCTGATGTTGATTGGCTCTAATGTGTCAGGCGGCTGTGACATAAAGGGTCAAAGTTTCCACAATGATGACACATAGGGGCGGATCGAACATCGCCATGTGTTCGCCAACAAACGCGAACGCGAACAAGCTATGTTCGCTGTGAACTGTTCGCGGGCGAACAGTTCGGGACATCACTAGGGACAAATCACAACTTTACAGAAAAGCAATATGGTGTTTAATGTCCTTTAAAAAGCTGAAATGTGCTGAGAGGAAGTCAGAACAGAGTTCGAAATTCAGGAATGCTGCGCTAGTTTGATGGATCTCTGTGCAAATAATAACGATAACCCCCAGTGCCTCAGATGCACTTTGGATGCAGCATACGATGTTGAGATTTTGATTTTCAATTAATTTATTTAATAAAATCAGCTGTTCATCTAGAGCTTGTAGCCCTATAAAAAAGTTGGACATCTGTGTTAATCACAAATATACAGTAGTACAGCAGCAAATGCAAAACTGACCATTTGAGAATAAAGCATTAGACGTATAATTTCCATTTAAAAACATTTTATTTGCCTTCTTAAAGGAATTTTTTTTTATCTCTGTAACAATTAAATCAGAGCTTTGTCTAAAAGCCCAGCAGCAATAATTATGATTTACAACTGCTATTTTTTTAAAGAGATATTCCAGCCAAAATTGGAATACCCATGGATGCATTTCAGTTTTAAATAGGAGCATTTTTGTAATATACATGTATTAGCAAATATTCTTCTAATAAAAGCTATAGCTGTTTTAAAAGTGTATTTAAGTATGCACCGTGCACCAGCATTTTAAACACAGTGCATGCTCAGAGAGCCTAAGGTGCTTGTACCATCTGGTAATGACTCACAGCTAGATTACGAGATTTGAGCGCTGTAGGGAAAGTAACAAACGCAACAAAATTGGCATTATTTAACCTCCTATAGCTCTGCCATTACAAGTTTTAAAAAACCCGGCTTGTGCTGGCAATATGGTGCTTTTGAGCTCCATACCCCACCAAAATACAAGCGCTGTTTTGACGTGCTCGTGCACGCTTCCCCCATAGACATCAATGGGGAAAAGGTGTCAGAAAAAAGTCTAACACCTGCAATAGCGGAATGAAAAGCTCTGTAACGCAGCCCCATTGAAGTTTATGGGGAAAGAAAACTAACGTTTTAACCTAACACCCTAACATAAACCCCTAGTCTAAACACCCTAATCTACCCCCCACCGACATCCCTGCCACCTACATAATGTTATTAACCCCTAATCCGCTGCTACCGATATCGCCGCCACCTAAATAAATCTATTGATCCCTAATCTGCCCCTCCCGATATCGCCGCCACTATACTAAAGTTATTAACCCTTTTTCCTCTGTACCCCAACATCGCCGCCACTATATTAAAGTTAATAACCCCTATTCCGTAGCTCCCTGAGATCGCCGCAACTAAATAAAGTTATTAACCCCTAAACCTCTGGCCTCCCACATCACTACCACTAAATAAACCTATTAACCCCTAAACCACCAGCCCCCCACATCGCAACAACCTAAATTAAACAAATAACCCCTAAACCTAATCCTAACGTAACCCTAACCCTAACGTAACCCTAACCCTAACACCCCCTAACTTTAACATAATTAAAATATAGCTACATTAAATTTACAATTATAAACTAAATAATACCTATTTAAAACTAAATGCATACTGACCTGTAAATTAAAACCTAAGCTAACTGCAATATAACTAATAGTTATATTGTAGCTAGCTTAGATTTTATTTTTATTTCACAGGTAAGTTTGTATTTATTTTAACTAGGTAGACTAGTTAGTAAATTGTTATTAACTATTTACTAACTACCTAGTTAAAATAAATACAAACTTACCTGTGAAATAAATCCTAAGCTACTTTACACTAAAACCTAACATTACAAAAAGTAAAAAAACACTAAATTACAATAATTAAAAAAGGAAATTATCAAAAATAAAAAAGAATTACACCTAATCTTATAGCCCTATCAAAATAAAAAAGCCCACCCAAAATCAAAAAAACCCTAGCCTACAATAAACTACCAATAGCCTTTAAAAGGGCTTTTTGTGGGGCATTGCCCCAAAGATATCAGCTCTTTTACCTGTAAAAAAAAATACAAAGACCCTCCCAACAGTAAAACCCACCACCCAACCAACCCCCCAAAATAAAAACCTAACTCTAAAAAAAACCTACGCTACCCATTGCCCTGAAAAGGGCATTTGGATGGGCATTTAGTTCTTTTTACATTCAAGGTCATGTAATTTTAAAGAACTTCCCAATTTACTTTTATCACCAATTTTGCTTTGTTCTCTTGGTATTCTTAGTTGAAAGCTAAAACTAAGAGGTTTATATGCTAATTTCTTAGGACTTAAAGAATGCCTCTAATCTGAATGCATTTTGACCACTAGATGGCATTAGTTTGTGTGTTTCATATAGATAACATTGAGCTCATGCACGTGAACTGACCTAGGAGTGAGCACTGATTGGCTAAAATGCAAGTCTGTCTAAAGAACTGAAATAAATGGGCAGTCAACAGAAGCATAGATACAAGGTAATTACAGAGGTAAAACGTGTATTAATATAACAGTGTTGGCTATGCAAAACTGGGGAATGGGTAATAAAGGGATTATCTTTCTTTTTAAACAACAAAAATTCTGGTGTTGACTGTCCCTTTAAATGTGCCTGGCCTACTGTTGTATAGCTAGTGGGTCTAGTGCACATAACAAAAAACTAACACTCCACTAATACATTTTAACAGGAGAATTATTTAGTATATTGTAAAAATGCTCTAATGGTATTTGAATTTGATAAAATTGCTTTAAGGCAAACCTCCCCCCTATTCCACACCCAATGTATGGAATGAGAAAAGTTTGCCTAAAAAAAAAAACCCTGCATAAATGTTAAAATAAACAGCTATTTTAAATAATATACATTTTATACAAGTATGAAATAACTATTTGAAAAATGATATTGTATGTGTCTTTCATTGCATTTCTCACTAGAAATAATGCTGCTTGGAAGTAAATTTGTGTTTTTTTATTTAAAGAAAATATATATCTTTTATAATTGTACAATTTAATTATAATAAAAAAAATCTCATAACCTTTATATAAACACACATTTTTATTGTAAACAGTGGTTTAATAAAACTTTTACATTTGTGAATTTGTTGCACAGCAACATTAACTACTTATAAATGAATGTTAAAGGAATAGGAAAGCAAAATTAAACTTGCATGATTCAGATATAGCATGTCATTTTAAAACACTTTGAATTTGCATCTATTTTCAAATGTGCTTTAATAACACATTAGCTGTTCTACAATTCTTTCATTGCAGAGAGGATACTTTAAACAAAATGACTTGTTAGAATAAATGTGCAGTGACCCTAGACTGCCGTGTGTAGAGCTGAGGCTCACCTTGTTTTTACTCTGTGTTCCCAATAAAGTATCTTCTTTTTACTACACTACGTGACTCCGGCTGCTTGCTTCTTCCTGCATCAGGTGGTTTCTTCTTGCATTGTCTGCGCCCTGGACGGAGGTGCTCTTTCTGGGCTCCAGGAACAGGAAGTAAGGATCTGTCGACCGGTGCCCATGCTGAAGAGACGCAGCTTGTTAACACGGACCGCTAAGATTGGTAAGCGCAACTTCTACTTTCTTTTGTGCTTATGAGAAATACACCACTTGCCTAAACGGAAGATAAAGATTGGGTGAGCGCACAGCTGATTACCTAGAAAGCTGCCCGGAGCCACACATAAACTATACTTGTTTTAAGGCGTTTTTACTTCTTGTTTCTAGAGGTGTGAGGGAAGCTCGAAATTCAAAGAACACCCTGACAGTGACGTCATCACTATCTGAACGATGCGGGTGGAATACCCCCCTCCTCTCAAGTGCTGTGCCATTTTCGATCCGATTGAAGGGTCTATCTGGGAGACATGAGGGTCGTTTAAATAACAGGGGAATCCTCTAACAGCAATGTCATCACTATCTGAATGACGTGGGTGATATACCCCCTCTCCACAAGTGCTGTGCCTTACCTCATTTGATTGAGGGTTTGTCCGTAAGAGCAGTGATAAAGTGTGGTAGAGCCACACAAAATATGTCTGCATCTGCCGTGCTGTGACCCTGGAATGCCGTGTGTAGAACTGAGGCTCACCTTGTTTTTACTCTGTGTTCCCAATAAAGTATCTTCTTTTTACTACACTACATGACTCCGGCTGCTTGCTTCTTTCTGCATCAGGTGATGCCCGGAAGTTCTCTGGTTTTTCTTTTTGTCCGTAAGTAGACTGACTCCCCTTTTTGGATTCCTTGATTTAGTGAACATTTATTGGACATTTTATTTTCAGCAGCTTGTTGTGTATATACTGTATTTGTTTACGGTTTTTAGGTGTATTTGTGCCATGTTTTTTTTAGCACTGTGTAAACCCCTCTTTTCTCTAACTTTTTTGTTTTCTAAGACACAGGATTGATCTTTGAGGGGTCCTTTTCTGTGTCTTTTTACACATTTAGCAGCTTAGGAAATACTGCTCATTTTGCACTATACACCACCAGCTTTAGAGAATTATAGCTGGTGTCACTCTACCACTATCCACTAGACATGTGCATGGCGAAAAGATTCGGTTCGGTTCGGATCGATTCGGAATTTTTTGAAGTTCGGTTCGGATCGATTCGAATTCGGAAAATTTTGAATCGATTAATTTCGGATTTGTTTCGGATTCATTCGGATTCGAAGAAATTCGGCTGGATTCGGTTCGATTCAGTTCGTTTCGGTTCGATTCGGAAATTCGGAAATTCGGTAAGTGTTAGGTGGGATTAGACTAGTATTATACTGTATATTAGGTGTTAACCTAACATACTGTATAATACTAGTGTAATCCCAATGGCCATCCGAATTTATGAATCAATTCGATTCGGTTCGATTCAGAAAATTCGGCAACATTTTAATTCGGAAAATCGGTCCGATCCAAATCGCAGAATTTGCTGAATTTCCGAATCGAATCGAACCGAATCGCACATGTCTACTATCCACTACTATTCATTAAACCCATATCTGCTCATAGCATAGAAGTATTCTTTTGCGCATAACATCACTCCTGTTGGGAATTGTGTGTCTTTTTAGAAATGTTTGTTTTTCGCTTGTTTCCAATAATATATATATGCATTTAAAAATAATAGAACATATTCTACTATGTGAAGAACATTGGAATGTGAAATATTAATATTTCATGTCAGGGTAGCGCACTTGTGTAAACGCAATCAAGTTTGCACATGAGTAAGGTTGTTAAGTTTTTTATACTTTTTGTGCTCCATTGAAGTGCATGGGGGAATACGTTAGCACGGATATTCAAAGTTCAGCTTTTTGACCACGTGTTGGGTTACTGCTTGTGCGAAAACTTTTTACTTTCAACTTGTACTTTTTACACGAAGCACACAAAAGCTTACCTCTATCAAAGTTAACATGTGAGCATGAGCGATAATTAGCTCTCCACTCGTAACTCGGAAATGCTGCAATTTTTATATTTGTAATTTTGCATTACTGACCCTAATGTTACTAAAAGGGCTAGATTACAAATGGAGCCCAATCATTTGCACGAAAATACAAACGTGATTGCGAGATTGCAGTATTTTTTTAGCTCAAATCCATATGGCGCAGTGTTTAAATTACAGCAAATTTGTTTGTGTAAATTCACAATAATTTATGCTCCCCATATTTTCTTTTGGTGACGTTGAGCATCAATGTTCTCTCGTATTACAAGTTGCGATCGCTAAATTGCAATCACATATAATACTCAATCTTTTTACATGAACTCAAAGCTCACGTAAAGATTTTGGGCTGAGAAAAAAATTGCACTAAGCACCCCTAAACTGCCACATAGCCCAACACAAATTAACTCGCTACAATATTAACCCCTAAACTGCCATACAGCCCACCGCAAATTACCCCACTACAGAATTAACTCCTAAACCGCCACATAGCTCACCGATATAAAGTCACTACACTAGTAACCTAAGTTAAATAAATAAAACACTAACATTACAAAAAATAAAAAATACTAGCATTACACAAAATAAAATAAAAAATAAAAAAACAAGCAGTAAAACCTATTTTAAAAATGTAAGTCCCCTTAACCCCCCCTTAAAAACAAAAACTAAACTAACACTAAATCGAATCGAACCGAATCGCACATGTCTACTATCCACTACTATTCATTAAACCCATATCTGCTCATAGCATAGAAGTATTCTTTTGCGCATAACATCACTCCTGTTGGGAATTGTGTGTCTTTTTAGAAATGTTTGTTTTTCGCTTGTTTCCAATAATATATATATATGCATTTAAGAATAATAGAACATATTCTACTATGTGAAGAACATTGGAATGTGAAATATTAATATTTCATGTCAGGGTAGTGCACTTGTGTAAACGCAATCAAGTTTGCACATGAGTAAGGTTGTTAAGTTTTTTATACTTTTTGTGCTCCATTGAAGTGCATGGGGGAATACGTTAGCACGGATATTCAAAGTTCAGCTTTTTGACCACGTGTTGGGTTACTGCTTGTGCGAAAACTTTTTACTTTCAACTTGTACTTTCTACACGAAGCACACAAAAGCTTACCTCTATCAAAGTTAACATGTGAGCATGAGCGATAATTAGCTCTCCACTCGTAACTCGGAAATGCTGCAATTTTTATATTTGTAATTTTGCATTACTGACCCTAATGTTACTAAAAGGGCTAGATTACAAATGGAGCCCAATCATTTGCACGAGAATACAAACGCGATTGCGAGATTGCAGTATTTTTTTAGCTCAAATCCATATGGCGCAGTGTTTAAATTACAGCAAATTTGTTTGTGTAAATTCACAATAATTTATGCTCCCCATATTTTCTTTTGGTGACGTTGAGCATCAATGTTCTCTCGTATTACAAGTTGCGATCGCTAAATTGCAATCACATATAATACTCAATCTTTTTACATGAACTCAAAGCTCACGTAAAGATTTTGGGCTGAGAAAAAAATTGCACTAAGCACCCCTAAACTGCCACATAGTCCAACACAAATTAACTCGCTACAATATTAACCCCTAAACTGCCATACAGCCCACCGCAAATTACCCCACTACAGAATTAACTCCTAAACCGCCACATCGCTCACCGATATAAAGTCACTACACTAGTAACCTAAGTTTAATAAATAAAACACTAACATTACAAAAAATAAAAAATACTAGCATTACACAAAATAAAAAAAAATAAAAAAAACAAGCAGTAAAACCTATTTTAAAAATGTAAGTCCCCTTAACCCCCCCCTTAAAAACAAAAACTAAACTAACACTAAAGCAAACTGAAAAATACTAGAAACTAAAATGGTACATGGTCTAAATTAAAAGTAAAAAACTTAGAAAGAAAGACTCAATGATCTAAATATGTATGGTTCAAAGGAGAGAATGGAAAGATGTGACATGATAAAAATATATGAAATGAGCTAATAAAGCGGAAACTGAAATCATTTTCTTAAAAAAAAAAAAGAAGAAAGGAAAACCAAAACAAGGGGTCACACAATTTTAATATAGAGGGTAGCAGGATTAGGAGAATGTGAGAAAGCAGTTTTTTTTTCACGAAAGGGTGGTTGATTCATAGGGGCTGAATTATCAAGGGCTGAATGACGATACCCCTGTTACCGCGTGAGCCTTCAGGCTCGCCGGAAACAGGAGTTAAGAAGCAGCGGTCTTAAGACTGCTACTCCTAACTCGTCCGTTGCCTCTAAGGCGTGGACAGCAATCAGCCCGATCGAACACGATCGGGTTGATTGACACCCCTTGCTAGGGGCCTATTAGCCGTGAATCTGCAGGGGCGGCATTGCACAAGCAGTTTACCAGGACTGCTTGTGCAATGTTAAATGCTGACAGCGTATGCTACCGCGAATCATGTCCGTCTGCCATTTGATAATTCGGCCCCATAGACTAAACTCCCAACAGAGGTTTTAAACATAAGGACTGTAGTTTACACTGCACAAGTCATTTGGGGGACTTGATGGGCCTTTTGGTTCTTATTTACTGTGGAATGCCATTTTTCTGTGTTTCTAATGTCCCATAAAATGTATCTCTTTCATATGCATGGTGGATATTTTTTGAGGACAATGTCCATATAGGTCACCCATGTGTTAATGGGTCTTATCCATATGTTCTAAGCTGCCTACCACCTGTATGCTGTATCAAAATATATTTATAGTAAGTAATAAAAATGCTGCAAACTGTGCAGAGCTTTGAAGTGTTTTGGAAATTACTAGTACCAGTTGAGAGAGTCTCAATTTACACAGAGGTTTGGCTTGGAATGTTGATTCTCATATGATAGTTTAGTTCTCTGTGCATCTGGATTTTTGTTTAATGTTTGTTTTTAAATTTGTAGATAACAGCTCAGTTTACATGTTAATCATTTTTTGGCTGGCTGATAGACTATAAAACGTCTGTCAAAATATATAACACCATCGGGTAGTTTACAAAACGATTTTTGGTTTTGTGGTAGCCAAATTCAAACAGCAGAAGGTTGCTTTTACTGCAGTCAATAGGAAATTAAAATAAAGATTATTTGTGCACATTAAACCCATTAATGACTTTTGACTTGTGATATGCTGTTGTTAAAGGACTCAAGAGCCCAACTTCCTTTACTAGACATTTATTGAAGATAAACTGACATTTTAAATAAAGTGACAGACACATAAATCTATAAAAATGTATAAAATACAATGAAAATTTGAATTAATAAGGAGTCATTACTAATATGATATGCATTGATCAGTTTCATAATAGATGTTTGCAATACTTTAAATAGATATGATTATACAGTATATATTTTTTGCAATATCATTTTATTTCGTATGAGAAAAAAAAGCATTGTTTTTACATAAGTGATATCTTTTTTTGGGGCACCATCTACACTAGAGAAAATAGATGTGTATATATTGCAGTTTACTTTACTGATCAGTACCAAGATTGTTGCAAGTGTGAACCTAGAGAACAGATCTAGACTAGGTTGCCGCCCATCCCGGTATGACCAGCGCAGCCCTGGAATCAAGAGGACTTTCCCCAGGCTGGAGATGTATTTTTGTTTATTTCTTGATGTTTAAGAGATTAAATAGAGCCGTGGAACTAGCTCAGCATTCAGCATTGGCCACTTGTCCATGTGACCCAATATACATCATTAGAGGATGCCATTGGTGAGAGTTGAGAGTCAGGACTCAGACACTGCTTTCACTAACATCAAAACTCCTTGAAAAACTAGTTTACAATCGCCTAACCCACTTCCTGTCTGCCAACTCCTTGCTTGACCCCCTGCAATACGGATTCCGCACCAAACACTCAACTGAAAATGCCCTTACCAAGGTTACTAACGATCTTCTCTCTGCTAAAAATATTGGCCAGGCCACTACTCCATACTCATCTTACTTGACCTCTCAGCTGCCTTTGACACAGTTGACCACCCCCTCCTCCTACAGACCCTTAGCTCTTTTGGCCTCTGTGACACTGCTCTTTCCTGGATTCACTCTTATCTTTCTCACAGGTCTTTTTCTGTGTCATTTGCCTATGACTCCTCCTCTCCAATGCCTCTGTCTGTTGGAGTACCTCAAGGATCCGTTCTGGGTCCTCTACTCTTCTCCATTTATACTTCTTTGCTGGGTAAATTTATCAACAGTTATGGCTTCAAATATCACCTCTATGCTGAAGACACCAAGATCTACCTCTCCACCCCTGCACTCTCTCCCTCTGTCCTTTCTCATGTCAGCACTGCTTATCTGGTATTTCTTCCTGGATGGCCTCTCACCACCTAAAGATTAACATGTCCAAGACTGAGCTCCTTCTTATCCCCCCCTCAAGCTCTACGCCGACTTGTGACTTCTCTATCCCTGTTGATGGCATCACCATTTCCCTATCGCCACAAGTCCGCTGCCTCGGAGTTACACTTGACCCAAATCTTTCCTTCGCCCCCCATATCCAATCATTTTCTACATCCTGCCACAACCATCTACGCAACATTTCCAAGATTCAACCTATCTGTGCGCTAACACCACAAAGCAAATAGTCGACTCCCTTGTTATTTCCCGACTTGATTGCTGCAATAACCTACTTACTGGCCTTCCTCTTTCCCGACTCTCCCACCTTCAATCCATCCTAAATGCCTCTGCCAGGCTGATCCATCTTTCCCGTCGCTTTGTATCTGCTGCACCTCTCTGCGAGTCCCTTCATTGGCTCCCCATACACAGCAGAATAAAATTCAAAATTCTCATCCTTGCATACAAAGTGCTCACCAACACCCCTCCCCTCTACCTATCCTCTCTAATCAACAAGTATACTCCAACCCACCCACTAAGATCCAACAATGACCTGCTCCTTGCTTCTGTGACTATCACCTCCTCTCATGCTAGACTGCAAGACTTCTGTCGTGCAGCACCTACCCTCTGGAACACTCTCCCTCGTGCTGTCAGGCTTTGCCCTAATCTTTCTTCCTTTAAATGCTCTCTGAAGACTTTTCTGTTCAGAGAAGCCTACCACCCAACTCAATAATATTTATCTTACCTAACAACATTTCCCTCATCTAACTCTCCATTAACATCTTTCTCAATCTTGCAGTCCTCACCTCCTGTTTCTCAACCTCCTACCCTTCTAGATTGTAAGTTCCCACAGGAATAGGACCCTTGATTTCTCCTGTATGTGCTTGTAAATTCTGTCCTGTCTCTTAGAAGTTTTATATTATTGTTTTATTTAAATGAACTGTATCCATGGACAACGCTGCGGAATATGATGGCGCTTCATAAATAAAGTATAATAATAATAAATAATAAAGGAGGCAGGGCTGGGGCAGAAGAAAAGAGGAGCAGGGGTATAAGAAAAGAGAGGAGCTGTGGCACAGTTAAAGAGAGGAGCCAGGTCACTATTATACCCTAAGTATAATAAGTGACCCGGTTACAGACAGGCACAAAGTAAATGCCTATGAAGATGGGGCACACCACCAGCCTCTAATCACTGTATAGAGGACACTTACATACAGAGTGGCTGCCGTGAAATGTCAATCACACTGTTGTGGATCCCCCCAACCCCAGCAGTCATGCAACAAGCCTACAGGGTTTATTACTTGCGGATCTGAAGCATATTTATATAATGGGTGGTTCTACAAAAATAAAATAAACTCATGAGTTTTTTGTTAAAAATGTTTTTATTAATTAGGAAGGGCAAGATAACAAGTCGCGAGGCAAATCTGTTTTCACAATTGCGAAAACTCTTTGCGCGTTATGAATTTTGTGCATTTATGGTTGCGCAGGTATTACAAGTTGAAAAATAACTTATTTTTTTGCACACGTTTAAGCCGCGTTCACATATTTCCCCATAGAAGTCAATGGAGAAGCCAAATAGAAAAAAAAAATAACTAACACCCTAATCTGCTGTGTACCTGAAAATATGAATATTTCATATTGCAAAAATGTTTTGTTAATGGAAAATTTTCTATTTATTTGTAAATATATATATTTCCCTATATATGTCATGATTTGTGGTTAGAAATATCCATTTATAGCTAGATATGTTTATTTATATATACAGGGAGTGCAGAATTATTAGGCAAATGAGTATTTTGACTACATCATCCTCTTTATGCATGTTGTCTTACTCCAAGCTGTATAGGCTTGAAAGCCGACTACCAATTAAGCATATTAGGTGATGTGCATCTCCGTAATGAGAAGGGGTGTGGTCTAATGACATCAACACCCTATATCAGGTGTGCATAATTATTAGGCAACTTCCTTTCCTTTGGCAAAATGGGTCAAATGAAGGATTTGACAGGCTCAGAAAAGTTAAAAATAGTGAGATATCTTGCAGAGGGATGCAGCAGTCTTAAAATTGCAAAGCTTCTGAAGCGTGATCATCGAACAATCAAGCGTTTCATTCAAAATAGTCAACAGGGTCGCAAGAAGCGTGTGGAAAAACCAAGGCGCAAAATAACTGCCCATGAACTGAGAAAAGTCAAGCGTGCAGCTGCCAAGACGCCACTTGCCACCAGTTTGGCCATATTTCAGAGCTGCAACATCACTGGAGTGCCCAAAAGCACAAGGTGTGCAATACTCAGAGACATGGCCAAGGTAAGAAAGGCTGAAAGACGACCACCACTGAACAAGACACACAAGCTGAAACGTCAAGACTGGGCC
The DNA here is from genome assembly GCF_027579735.1 of Bombina bombina. NCBI lineage: Eukaryota > Metazoa > Chordata > Amphibia > Anura > Bombinatoridae > Bombina > Bombina bombina. The sequence goes on from NC_069501.1 coordinate 376,066,943, forward strand.
AAGAAATATCTCAAGACTGATTTTTCTAAGGTTTTATGGACTGATGAAATGAGAGTGAGTCTTGATGGGCCAGATGGATGGGCCCGTGGCTGGATTGGTAAAGGGCAGAGAGCTCCAGTCTGACTCAGACGCCAGCAAGGTGGAGGTGGAGTACTGGTTTGGGCTGGTATCATCAAAGATGAGCTTGTGGGGCCTTTTCGGGTTGAGGATGGAGTCAAGCTCAACTCCCAGTCCTATTGCCAGTTTCTGGAAGACACCTTCTTCAAGCAGTGGTACAGGAAGAAGTCTGCATCCTTCAAGAAAAACATGATTTTCATGCAGGACAATGCTCCATCACACGCGTCCAAGTACTCCACAGCGTGGCTGGCAAGAAAGGGTATAAAAGAAGAAAATCTAATGACATGGCCTCCTTGTTCACCTGATCTGTACCCCATTGAGACCTGTGGTCCATCATCAAATGTGAGATTTACAAGGAGGGAAAACAGTACACCTCTCTGAACAGTGTCTGGGAGGCTGTGGTTGCTGCTGCAAGCAATGTTGATGGTGAACAGATCAAAACACTGACAGAATCCATGGATGGCAGGCTTTTGAGTGTCTTTGCAAAGAAAGGTGGCTATATTGGTCACTGATTTGTTTTTGTTTTGTTTTTGAATGTCAGAAATGTATATTTGTGAATGTTGAGATGATATATTGGTTTCACTGGTAAAAATAAATAATTGAAATGGGTATATATTTGTTTTTTGTTAAGTTGCCTAATAATTATGCACAGTAATAGTCACCTGCACACACAGATATCCCCCTAAAACAGCTATAACTAAAAACAAACTAAAAACTACTTCCAAAACTATTCAGCTTTGATATTAATGAGTTTTTTGGGTTCATTGAGAACATGGTTGTTGTTCAATAATAAAATTAATCCTCAAAAATACAACTTGCCTAATAATTCTGCACTCCTTGTATGTATATATATATATAAATATGTATATATATATATATATATATATATATATATATATATATATATATATAGAGAGAGAGAGAGAGAGAGAGAGAGAGAGAGAGAGAGAGAGATATCTCTAGATCTATATGTGAATATCTGTTTGAAAATCCATCTGAGATATTGTTTAATATGGACAGAAAAAAAGTGTGATCTGGGATGGCGCTCAACAAAGGAGAGCTAAGAGGTGTAATGTATAAAGTGCATGGGCTCTGATATTAAATATATATGTGTGTGTACACTAGTGAATATTTATAATAAATGTGAATTTAATAGGCCAATAGCAATAAACTATTCCGATATAAAAATAGCAGATAATTGAATAGAAAGAGTTAAATTTAAATTTAAAAAATGTTTATTACATAAGTAACATTAGATAAAAAATATTGATGCCGGCATCTAAAAGCAAACACAATAAGCACAATTAGAAATATCAATGTAAAAAAGTTGTACGAACAAATGATCTCATCTAGAACACATAACAGAAAAGAGATACATAAGAATTCTAAAACCTGTATCTTCCTGTTAATATCGCAACATTGTCCAGAGAGTGGTTGTTTTGTGCAAACTTGTAGCCAGAAACTCCGGATAAATTGTGTCCTCCTTTCCTCAGTGTTGAGAATTAGTGCAGCGTTCTCTGCAAGCGGTAGAGGATACTGTGATCCCCGTATGTACACAGACAGTTCCGGGCTGTAGTGTAAAGGTGTTCCGGTGCAAAAGGTGTTCCGATGTGAGTGACTCTTTGATAATCCCACAGGGTATGGTAATGAACCGAAGTTCCAAACAAGATATTGATTAACAGATGGATTAGTATGAGTAGGTCCTGGGACAGGGATTACACATATGGAGCAAGCTCAAACAAAGTTTTAATAGCTGCCCGATGTACCTGTCCTATCTACTTACGTATCCAATCTGTTGCTTACAATAGTGTTAATAGTCTGGTGCACAGGAGCAATCGGCAAATCTACGCGTTTCAGCCGCCAGGGGCCTTTATCAAGATGCCTGATTGCTCTAATCTCCATTTTTAAATATCCCACGCTGTCTCCTCATTGGATAAAGTCGGACCTATCAGATCTTTTGCTTTGATGGGTTGGTTTCCTAAATTTAACTATTCAAAGTCCGTACTTGAATAATAATAATGCCTATTCATTTTATACAATTAAAACATGCAATCCAAACATAGTTAAAAATAGTGTTTGTATATTATTGGTAGAAAAAAATACCTTTTTTGATCTCTTTTAAACCGCTCAAACCGGACTTAATTTATTGCTATATGGCCATTAGGTCTTTTGATAGGTGAGCATGCTGGTTAATTTCTTAGAAAATTGGTGAATACCATAGATTTATTGCTTAATGTAAATCCCTGAAAAATGTATATATATAAGAGACATGGTAAGTCCACTTTTTACCCCATACAAGAAAAAAGTGAACATATAAAACTATTTGAACAAAATATCAAAAGAGATCTAGATGCATTAGACCAGAACAAAACAATAAAAAAGAATCTAAGTAGGAAAGAAGTAGAGACACTGAAGGAATTACAGAATAACACAGAGATAATAGTGAAACCGGCTGATAAGGGTGGGGCCTTGTCATCATGGATCAAATTTATTATGTTACTGAAGCTAACAGGATTTTACAGGAAAAAACAACCTATAGTAAACTAAAATTAAACCCTTTAAAGAAACAACAAAGTAAATTAGAGGAGATACTTTTAAAAGTGAAAGGAGTAGGAATTATTAACGAATCTGAATATAATTTTTTAAATACATTATATCCTAAAACCCCAACTTTCTATTTCCTCCCAAAAATTCATAAGGATTTGAGAAATCCACCTGGCCGTCTTATTATCTCGGGGATAGGGTCCCTAACATCGGGCCTATCCCAATATATAGATTTTTTCTTGCAGAAATATGTCCTTAAACTACCAGCTTATCTGAGGGATTCTACTCATTTTCTAAATAAAATTAAGCATTTAAACTGGAAAGAAAATTATATATTGGTTACATGTGATGTTAACTCGCTCTATACCAACATCTCGCATGAGAAAGGTATTAGAGCGATTAAATCATTTTTAGATCTAGATTTAGAATTACCTGAGGCACAAAATGGATTTTTATTAGAATGCATTAGTTTTATACTAAACAATAATAGCTTTTTGTTTGATAATGATATTTATTTGCAAGTGAAGGGTACTGCAATGGGCACAAGGTTCGCCCCCAGTTACGCAAATTTATTCATGGGCCATTTTGAAAATATACATATATTTAATGGTCCATGGGAGGCGAACCTTGTGCTCTACTGTAGATTTATAGATCATATCTTCATTGTGTGGAGGGGAGATGTGGAATTATTAGAGACATTTCTAACAGATCTAAACACTAACACATCAGGTTTATCCTTTACACACGAATATAGCTGCCAGAAATTGAGTTTTCTAGATGATGAAATAGAGATTGTAGAAAACAACATTCATACCAAGACTTATTTTAAAAGCATAGACGCTAATAATTATATTCATTCAGACAGCTGTCATTTGGATCGTTGGAAACTGAATATTCCAAAGAGCCAGTACATGAGGATTAGAAAAAATTGCTCAACCCTAGAAAGCTATCAGGCCCAATCTAAAGTACTAACAGAGAGATTTATAGAAAAGGGCTATGATAATAAACATTTGACTAATACACAACAAGAAGTAGCTAAAATGGACAGGGAAACTCTACTATTAAATAAACGTAAAGAAAATATAGAAAACATCTCCAACCATAGTGAGATCTTTGTGCCTTTCATAACTGAATTTAGTTCACAACATCACGAAGTGAAAAAAATCTTAAGGAGACATTGGCACCTGATCAAACAGGACCATGTACTGGGTAACAAAGTGAGGAATCATCCCGATATCATCTTTAAGAAGGCTAGAAATTTAAAATGCATATTATCCAAAAGTGAATACAAGGAACCTAAACACAGTTCAAGTGATAGAGATTTAAGAGGGGTGGAACTTAATGGATTCTTTCCATGCAACACCTGCAAATCCTGCAAATATAGTCATAAGAGTAAGGAAATAATGTCACAAAATACTGGTTTTAAATATAAGATCAATCAATTGATCAAATGTTCTAGTATGAATACAATTTACTGCATCAAATGTTCTTGTGGGCTATTCTATTTTGGTCAGACAGGTAGAATTTTGAGGGACAGGATCCGTGAACACATTTTGAAAATTGAGCATGGATCCACAGAAACAAAATTATACACCCATTTTAAAGACATACATGATGGCAACCTTAAAGACTTTAAATATTGGGGTATCAAACAAATTATTTTGGGAATTAGAGGAGGTAACATTAATAATATTTTACTCAAAAAAGAAGCAGAATTTATATTTAATTTTAAGACCCTACACCCCCAAGGGCTAAATTCAGAATTGGATTTGAATACACTATTTTAAAATTAGAGCCTCTGATCATATTTATAATTTTAAATTTTACCGTTTTTTCATTAAAAAACAAAAGTTTTATTACATAACATCACATCAAGAAAGATTTGGTGGAGATAATATCATAGGAGATTTTTAAATTAAAATTTTATATTTTTAATTTTATATTTTTTATTTTTTTATAGATGTAGATTTTTAAAAAATTTTTTTTTTTTTTTATAACATTTAGAACTTTGTACTTCTGTTTTTATGGCATATATATTAGTATAGAGCTCCTTTTAAACCACACTTTGGAGATTTAAATCAATTAATTTACAACGGTTTATGAACTATTTTGCACAAGTAGCTATTATTATAACAGTTTAAGTTACCACTATAGAAGGGTTAGTTCATGCAGAAATTGCATTATCCCCTATTTTCTTATAAATTAAGATGTTAAAATCATGAACAACAGAACACATTTGTAATAATTAAAACCCTAAGACTATACTTGCAATGAACAATTGCAAAAAGTAAACAAATAGAGCATTATCTCAAAACAATCTATAAAATGGATTATTGAAGGATTAATTTTATATACCATGTCTCTTATATATATACATTTTTTCAGGGATTTACATTAAGCAATAAATCTATGGTATTCACCAATTTTCTAAGAAATGAACCAGCATGCTCACCTATCAAAAGACCTAATGGCCATATAGCAATAAATTAAGTCCGGTTTGAGCGGTTTAAAAGAGATCAAAAAAGGTATTTTTTTCTACCAATAATATACAAACACTATTTTTAACTATGTTTGGATTGCATGTTTTAATTGTATAAAATGAATAGGCATTATTATTATTCAAGTACGGACTTTGAATAGTTAAATTTAGGAAACCAACCCATCAAAGCAAAAGATCTGATAGGTCCGACTTTATCCAATGAGGAGACAGCGTGGGATATTTAAAAATGGAGATTAGAGCAATCAGGCATCTTGATAAAGGCCCCTGGCGGCTGAAACGCGTAGATTTGCCGATTGCTCCTGTGCACCAGACTATTAACACTATTGTAAGCAACAGATTGGATACGTAAGTAGATAGGACAGGTACATCGGGCAGCTATTAAAACTTTGTTTGAGCTTGCTCCATATGTGTAATCCCTGTCCCAGGACCTACTCATACTAATCCATCTGTTAATCAATATCTTGTTTGGAACTTCGGTTCGTTACCATACCCTGTGGGATTATCAAAGAGTCACTCACACCGAAACACCTTTTGCACCGGAACACCTTTACACTACAGCCCGGAACTGTCTGTGTACATACGGGGATCACAGTATCCTCTACCGCTTGCAGAGAACGCTGCACTAATTCTCAACACTGAGGAAAGGAGGACACAATTTATCCGGAGTTTCTGGCTACAAGTTTGCACAAAACAACCACTCTCTGGACAATGTTGCGATATTAACAGGAAGATACAGGTTTTAGAATTCTTATGTATCTCTTTTCTGTTATGTGTTCTAGATGAGATCATTTGTTCGTACAACTTTTTTACATTGATATTTCTAATTGTGCTTATTGTGTTTGCTTTTAGATGCCGGCATCAATATTTTTTATCTAATGTTACTTATGTAATAAACATTTTTTAAATTTAAATTTAACTCTTTCTATTCAATTATCTGCTATTTTTATATCGGAATAGTTTATTGCTATTGGCCTATTAAATTCACATTTATTATAAATATTCACTAGTGTACACACACATATATATTTAATATCAGAGCCCATGCACTTTATACATTACACCTCTTAGCTCTCCTTTGTTGAGCACCATCCCAGATCACACTTTTTTTCTGTCTGTATTCACCTTGGTTTTTAGAGGTTAAACCAATTGCATTTTCTGGGATTTGGCATTAGAGTAGATGAGTGTTGTATCTCTATAACATTTTTGTTTCCCATATTGTTTAATATGCATAAGATTGCAATGTAAAATCTTGTCATTATCTCCCTAGTTAAACATATGTCTATACATCCATGTTTCTCTATGTATTTGCATGTATGTCAATGTAAAATCCCTGCGTCTGCTTTTTTTATCTAATACCCGAGATCTCGTATCTTTTAACCCTTATAACTTTTGTGCGCAATATATTTTTTAAAATAATGTTTAATATACAGTGTTAACATGAGTGTAAGTGTACTTTGTAATCTATATTTGAAGTGTTTTGTGAAACTTTTATGTTGCGGATAAATGTTAACTACAGCTCTTCGAGCGTGGAAAGGATTGTTGCGCAAAAGGCTATTGCGTACACGCAATCGCGATTTTTCAAGACTTGTAATAGCTGCGCAATGGAAATTGGGATAAGACCTTATCGCATGCAGAAAACCCATACGCGGGACTTGTAATCTTGCCCAAAGTGTTTTCTATTCTTAAATGCTCTGAAATCTTACATTATACAGTTTTGCAAACAAATCCTCACAGATCTGCAATCTTTTGCCGCTATCGCTTTCCCTCTTCCACTTTCCCTCTTTTTTGTACTCTTCCTCTCTCCACACTCTATTTCTGCCTCTCCATCCTCTCTTTTCCAACACTCTCTATTTCCCTCTTTTCCTCTCTCAGTCTTCCTTCCTCCTCTCCTTCCCCTTATTTTTCTCTCCACCCTGTTCTTCTTTCTGAGAAGTTTTGTGCACAGTAACTTCAAGCATAAATTATCATATGAGTTAAGCAAAAATCGCAATGTCTTATGCATAAACAGGTATACAATGAAGATAAATATTTAATGGGCCCTCTTATTTAAGCTTTGACTAAGGCCTCAATAACTCTAAGGCCATCTCTATCCAGATAGAAGTGAGAATTTGGTGTTGCAGCTTTGTTCCATTATTTTCCATTCCTGTGCAGCATCATTGGTGAAGTCTGACTGTGGCTGCCATTGACTAAGGTCACATTAATAACAATATATAAATGAATTATATATATATATATATATATATATATAATTTCAAATGGATTAGAGCAGAGAGTCTCTAAAGGAGGTGGGCAAATAGGAAATAGACCGGGAGCATTGGATGTCGACTACGATCAGGCAGCACTCTTGAGATGGGATACGATGAAGGAAACCTGTAGACACAGAAAACAGAGGCGCCTCATGGAACAGTAGCGTTTGCACAAAGGGGGAGACAGTGCAATCACAGAGATCCTCTGGGGGGGTACTCACATGGAGAGCAGTGCAACAGTGTGCCTCACAACGCAGGACGGGACCTTAAGTCGCCCGACAGATGAAAGCACAAGATCCTTCATGTGGATACCAGTGACCAATCAGCGATATCACAGGACCAAACATCACAGTGGGAGCCGTCCAAGGAAAAGCCAATCCCAGTGCTGATATCCCGGCAAATTGAGTGACAGTTCGGTAAACCAAGCAACAAATGCCAAATGCGTAGAGCAGGTGGTGTTAAAAAGTCAACAATTTATTGAGACCAAAATATAAAGTTAAAACATAGATTAGGATACAGCAACGCATTTTTCAACCTTACAGGTTGTTTCAACAGTCTGATGAAATGACCTGTAAGGTTGAGAAACGCGTTGCTGTATCCTAATCTATGTTTTAACATTATATTTTGATCTCAATAAATTGTTGACTTTTTAACACCACCTGCTCTACGCATTTGGCATTTGTTGCTTGGTTTACCGAACTGTCACTCAATTTGCCGGGATATCAGCACTGGGATTGGCTATTCCTTGGACGGCTCCCACTGTGACGTTTGGTCCTGTGATATCGCTAATTGGTCACTGGTATGCACGTGCAGGATCTTGTGCTTTCGTCTGTTGGGCGACTTAAGGTCCCGCCCTGCGTTGTGAGTCATACCGTTGTGTCTCTCTCCATGTGAGTACCCCCCCAGAGGGTTTCTGTGATTGCTCTGTCTCCCCCTTTGTGCAAACGCTACTGTTCCATGAGGCGTCTCTGTTTTCTGTGTCTACAGGTTTCCTTCATATATATAATTTATACATATATACTTCACTGGCTGACTGGATAGACTCAGGAAGGTGCATAGACAGCGACAATTAGTATATTAAGTGCACTAGTAGTAGCATCTGCAGGACAGAGAAGCATGGTCTGCTCTGGATTTTGTCTGGAGTCTGTGACTGTCTCCATTTCTAACAAGTTACTAGACATTAGGGGGGATGGGTGCAAATTTGTGCTGTGCACTGTGCTAAAAATGATGACGATACCTACCTGTGTGTATTAAATTAAATCAATAAATCACTATAACACTCAATTCTTTAATGGCAGACCAAAAATGTTAACAATTTATATTTTATTGAGATTGTATGAAGACACACCCACAAACCTAATCTCCACCACTCCCATTTAACAAGTGTCCAGGAATCTGCTGTACGAAAGGTGGCAACCCTAATCTGGACCATCAGGATCTTTGGCGGATGCCTAAAATTAGGATCTTGACAAACCCGAGCAACCCCCCCCCCAGGTAACCCGGATTTGACATTTGCTTCAGAACTGTTATATCTAGGTATTTATTTACAATGGATAAAATCTATAAAAAATTCAAGACCTTTTTGAGGACTTTATGCCCTCATAATATTGGTGGAGGTGTAGAGTTGTTTTCTATGACCCAGAAAGGGAGCCTAATCACAGATATCCACTGGGAACCTGGTGGTGGGTTCCATATGGTTCAGTGGTCCAGTGGCAGGAGGGAAACAGTTGATTCCCCTTGGGATTTTCAGGCACTGAAGTTTGGAGAAGGCTTCCATCTATTTGATGCAGAAAGGATTGCACTCTGCTCCCCTGCGTGTACCCTGGATTGGTTGCAGAGCCTGGTGGTGGTTGACAAACCAGAAAGAGACAATCAGAGGATGAGCTACCAGAGTTTATGGGCTGTAAACACTTGTCAATAGATTCAGAGCAGAATAGCTACTCCAGTCTACTCCAGAATTTGTATTGCTTAAAAAGATAGATAATCCCTTTATTCACCATTCCCCATATTTGAATAACCACCACAGTTATTTTAATATTCTTGTTATCTCTGTGATTACCTTGTATCTAAGCTTTTACAGACAGCCCCTTATTTCAGTGCTTTTGACTGACTTGCAATTTAGCCAGTCAGTGCCCTCTTATAAGTAACTCCACGGGCATGAGCACAATGTTATCTATATGGCATACAACTAACGCCCTCTAGCTGTGAAAAACTGCCAAATGTATTGAGATAAGAGAAGTCCTTCACGGGTCTTAAAAATTAGCATATTAGCCTACCTAGGTTTAGCTTTTAACTAAGAAAATCAAGAGAATGAAGACAATTTGAGATAAAAATGAATTGGAAATGTGTTTTAAATTGCATGCCCTATCTGAATAATGAAAGTTTAATTTTTACTAGACTGTCCCTTTAAGAGCAGAGTAGCTCTTAAAGTTCATAGATGTGGTAACAATAAGTAATAAATATTAAGTATTGGGTCTAGACTGTCCCTTTAGGTATGATAATCACATGTATGTAAGTGACATTTGCAGAATGCATATGCCTCCTAATAATAATTTAACCCATGTCTCACCATCTATATATATATATATATTTTTGTTGTTGTTCCGGGATGTGTTTAAAACATAAATATACCCTTTATATAGCTGGAAATGTTCTATTTCTTCACTTAACATGGACTTCTTTACAAATGTATTTATTTCTTTATGCTATGTATGTTTACAATGATCCTGCATTTATAATTATGGGTCATGAGAGCTTTATTTACTTGTACTGTGTTAATAACCACTGCACTGAAACATAAGAGTTACTAAACAATTTCCTTTCAGGTTCTGAATATCCTTTTAAAGGGATACTTATGTATTTTAAAGTGCTCAATACTATATCCTCAACATTTTAGTTACTTAAATATTGAAGTGTTGATTCTACTTTTGCACGATCATTGTAATTTTAGATCCAATTTACATTTTATAACTGAGCTTTAGTACTTTATGTTCCTATAATTTAATTATAGAGGTCATGGGTCTTTAGTTTTGGGCCATTAGAGTGATTTTTTTTGTTTACAATGGTCCTATAATTACCTATAATTATGGGTGATCAGAGTTTTAGGGCTAGATAACAAGCTATAGCGTACACTCTGCTAGGATTTTTATTTTTGGGCTAGTCGGATTGCGCTCATATTGCAAGTTGAAAGTAAACTGCTTTTCTCCAGTGGTAACCAAAATTTTGCTTAAAGCTGAAATTCAAAAATTGCTATCGCGTTTTTGCATGCCCCCATAGAAGTCAATGGAGAAAAAAAGTTGAAAAAAAGCGAGCCCACTCTCTCACACCATATTCTCATTAGTGCAAACCAGACATGAAAAAATTAATAATTCATATTCCAATATTCTTTACGTAACGGAATATGTTCTATTTATACATAAATAAATATGTCTACATTAGACATGTGCAACGCTAATTATTTTTTTTTTCATTTTGTTTTCATTAGTTAAATAAATAAATAATTAGTTTAGTAAAGTTAATAAAAAAAATTGTTTCTGCAAATTAGTTATGTTAAGTTAAATAATTTTTTCGGATCCATTCGTTATTTAGGCTCCATTCTTTATTCATATTCATTATTCTATTCTAAACTTCAGAATAGAATAATGCATATGAATAAAGAATGGATCTGAAAAAAACAAAAGGATCCGAAAAAACGAGTTAGCTTAACATAACTAATTTGCCGCCGATTGCCGAAACAAAATGATCTAAAACTGCCGTCACCAACACTAAATAAAGCTATTAACCCCTAACTGCCGTACCCCCGCATTGCCAACACTAAATAAACCTATTAACCTCTAAACCGCTGTTCCCCAACATCACTGACACTAAATAAAGCTATTAACCCCTAAACTGCCGTTCCCTGACATCGCCAACACTAAATAAAGCTAATAACCCCTAAACTGCTGCCCCCCCCACATCGCCAACACTACCTAAACCTATTAACCCCTAAACCACCGTACCCCCACATCACCAAAACTAACTAAACCTATTAACCTCTAAAGCACCATTCCTCGATATTGCAGACACTAAATAAAGCTAATAACCCGTAAAACACTGTACCCACACATCGCCAAAACTAACTAAACCTATTAACCGCTAAAGCGCCATACCCCCACATCGCCAACACTAACTAAACCTATTAACATCTAAACCGCTGCCCCCCCAAATCACAACTAGCTAAATTAAACTATATTAACCCCTAAACCAAACACCTCCTAACTTTAACATAATTAAAATAGACCTAAATTAAAGTTACAATTATTAACTAACTACCTATTTAATAATAAATACAAACTTATTTGTAAAATAAAAATAAACCCTAAGCTAGCTACAATATTACTATTTACTAACTACCTAGTTGAAATAAATACAAAATTACCTGTGAAATAAAACCTAAGCTTAAACTAAAAAAAAACTAACATTACTAAAAATAAGAAAACCTAACATTAGAAAAAAAAATTAAAACTATAATTACAAAAAATTAAACACTAAAATTACAAAAACATAAAAAATACCATTACAAAAAATAACAAACAAAATTATCCAAAATAATAAAATGATGTCTATTCTAATACCCCGTTTAAAATAATAATAATAAAAAAAAAACCCTACTTAAAAGAGTTAACAGCTCTTTTGCAAAAAAATAAAAACAAACATCTACCTAACATTACAAACCCCCACCCCCCCAACCCACAAAATAAAAAAAAACTAAACTACCCATTGCCAAAAAAAGGCATTTGTATGGACATTGCCCTTAGAAGGCCATTCAGCTCTTTTAAAGCCCATTAAAAATAAAAAAGCCCTAATCTTAAAAAAAATAACACCACAAAAATAAAAAATAATTCATTATAAAAAATAACAAACGATATTATCAAAAATAATAAAAATTATTCCTATTCTAATACCCCATTTTTTTTTAAAAAAACACCCCAAAATATAAAAAAAACAATCTATGATAAACTACCAATAGCCCTTAAAAGGGGCTTTTGTAGGGCATTGCCCTAAAGTTAACAGCTCATTTGCAAAAAATGAAAACAAACACCCCCTAACATTACAAACCCCCAGGTCCCCAAACCCAGCTCTTTTTCTGCCCATTAAAATAAAAAAGCCCTAATCTATAAACCCCCCCCCCCCAAAAAAAATAACACTAACCCTAAAATTTGTACACACAGTTGCTGAAGTCCGGCAAAAGATCTTCATCACAGTGGCAAAGTATCTTCATCCAGGCGACTCCATCTTCATCCATCGCGAGACTGGCATCTTCTATCTTCTTCATCCACGCAGAGGCGGAGCAGTCGGTGGATGTGCGGAGGTAGAGATCCAGGTGGAGGTCCATTGGTCCGACATGGAGGTCCTCTTCCTGCGATCATTTGCCACACACTGAGGATTCAATGCAAGGTTCCCCTTTAATATTGGGGTACAGTTGCATTCCTATTGGATGAAAAATTAAAATCAGCCAATAGGAATGAGAGCTGCTTAAATCCTATTGTCTAATTTATTATAGATTAGGGTTTTTTATTTTGGGGTGGGTTTTTTTAAAACGGGTTATTAGAATAGGAATAGTTTTTATTATTTTGGATAATTTCATTTTGTTATTTTTTTGTAATGGTAGTTTTTTTTGTTTTGTTTAATTTTAGTGTTTATTATTTTTTGTAATTGTAGTTTTAATTTTTTTTTTGCATTGTTAGGTTTTTCACAGGTAAGTTTGTATTTATTTTAACTAGGTAGTTAGTTAATAGTTATAGTGTAGCTAGCTTAGGTTTTATTTTTATTTCACAGGTAAGTTTGTATTTATTTTTAAATAGGTAGTTAGTTAATAATTGTAATTTTAATTTAGAAAAAGGTTATAGGTTTTTAGTGTAGCACTAGTTGGAACCCTACATTTACTTCCCTGTTCTCACAACAGAAAACAGGTTATAGTTTAGATAGAAAATAGTGTATGTGTGCACTAGAAAAAAGCTGTAGGGTTGATTATAATTTCAAATATTTGGGGCGCGATCTGATAAAGATCGTAGTTTGCGGCGCAAGCGAGGGAACTCCTGCCGCCCGTAGTTTCAGCTCGCAACTCGAGCTATCAGATATACGGCGCAGTCAGAGGCTAAAGTGCCGTAAGTCTGACAAACCAGCGATGTCCAGAAATCTGCGTAAGTACAAATTTCTGGAGTCGCCAGTGACTTACGGCACTTTAGAAACTGCCGGCGCCTACAAAACCTGACTAAAGTTATTAAATCACCCGTACTGTCTAACACGCCTCCCAAACATAGCCCGACACATCTAACCCTCTATCTGCTATCCCCCCTCACTATCCTAACAATAAGAAATGTATTACCCCCTAAACCGCTGCTCCCGGACCCCGCCGCCACCTAATAATGTTATTAACCCCTAAACCGCCACTCCCGGACCCCGCCGCCAGCTATATTAAATCTATAACCCCCTAATGTGAGCCCCTACCCCGCCGCCATCTACATTACCTACCCCTAAATTGAACCCTTTACACCGCCGCCATCTACCTTACCTACCCCTAAAGTGAGCTCCTACCCCACCGCCATCTACCTTACCTACCCCCTAAAGTGAGCTCCTACCCTGCCGCCATCTACCTTACCTATCCCCTAAAGTGAGCTCCTACCCCGCCGCCATCTATTTTAAAAATATTAACCCCTAATTTAATCCCCCTACACCGCCGCCACCTATATTAAACACATTAACCCCTAATCTAATCCCCCTACACCGCCGCCAGCTATATTAACTATATTAACCCTAATTATATTAGGGTTAATATAGTTAATATAGTTATTATATTATATATATTAACTATATTAACCCTAATTATATTAGGGTTAATATAGTTAATATCGTTATTATATTATATATATATATATATATATATATATATATATATATATATATATATATATATTAAGTATAATAACCCTATCTAACTCTAACATCCCTAACTAAATTCTTATTAAAATAAATCTAATTAATATTAATATTATTAATTAAAATATTCCTATTTAATTCTAAATACTTACCTATAAAATAAACCCTAAGATAGCTACAATGTAATTAATAATTACATTGTAGCTATTTTAGGGTTTATATTTATTTTACAGGTAAGTTTTTATTTATTTTAACTAGGTACAATAGCTATTAAATAGTTAATAACTATTTAATAGCTACCTAGTTAAAATAATTACCAATTTACCTGTAAAATAAATCCTAACCTAAGTTACAAATACACATATGCTATCAATAAATTAAATAAACTACAAATATCTAAACTAAAATACAATTAAATAAACTAAACTAAATTACTAAAAAAAAAAACACTAAATTACAAAAAAATAAAAAAAGATTACAAGATTTTTAAGCTAATTACACCTATTCTAAGCCCCCTAATAAAATAATAAAGCCCCCCAAAATAAAAAAAATTCCCTACCCTATTCTAAATTAAAAAAGTTAACAGCTCTTTTACCTTACCAGCCCTTAAAAGGGCCTTTTGCGGGGCATGCCCCAAAGAAAACAGCTCTTTTGCCTGTAAAAAAAAAACACAATACCACCCTCCAACATTACAACCCACCACCCACATACCCCTATTCTAAACCCACCCAAACCCCCCTTAAAAAAACCTAACACTACCCCCCTGAAGATCTCCCTACCTTGTCTTCACCCAGCCGGGATGAACCAATCAGCCAATCAGATTGAACTTGAATCTGATTGGCTGATTCAATCAGCCAATCAGATTTTTCTACCTGATAGAATCCTATCAGCCAATCGGAATTCGATGGACGCCATCTTGGATGACGTCATTTAAAGGTACCTCATTCCTCGTTCACTCGTCGTGCCGGATGGATGCTCCACGGCGGAGGAGCAAAGACAGAAGATTGAAGATGCCGGTTTGCTTGAAGACATCGCCAGATGGAAGAAGACTTCTCTGCCGCTTGCTTGAAGACATCGCCCGGATGGAAGAAGACTTCTTTGCCTCTTGATTGAAGACATCGCCGGATGGAAGAAGACTTCTCTGCCACTTGATTGAAGACATCGCCCGGATCGGATGAAGAGTTCTGCCCGGCTGGGTGAAGACAAGATAGGGAGATCTTCAGGAGGGTAGTGTTAGGTTTTTTTAAGGGGGGTTTGGGTGGGTTTAGAGTAGGGGTATGTGGGTGGTGTTAACTTTTTTAATTTAGAATAGGGTAGGGAATTTTTTTTATTTTGGGGGGCTTTATTATTTTATTAGGGGGCTTAGAATAGGTGTAATTAGCTTAAAAATCTTGTAATTTTTTTATTTTTGTAATTTAGTGTTTGCTTGTTTTTTGTAATTTAGTTTAGTTTATTTAATTGTATTTTAGTTTAGATACTTGTAGTTTATTTAATTTATTGATAGTGTAGGTGTATTTGTAACTTAGGTTAGGATTTATTTTACAGGTAAATTGGTAATTATTTTAACTTGGTAGCTATTAAATAGTTATTAACTATTTAATAGCTATTGTACCTAGTTAAAATAAATACCAAGTTACCTGTAAAATAAATATAAACCCTAAAATAGCTACAATGTAATTATTAATTACATTGTAGCTGTCTTAGACCTAGATTTGGAGTTTGGCGTTAGCCGTGAAAACCAGCGTTAGAGGCTCCTAACGCTGGTTTTAGGCTACCGCCGGTATTTGGAGTTACTCAAAATAGGGTCTAACGCTCACTTTTCATCCGCGACTTTTCCATACCGCAGATCCCCTTACGTCAATTGCGTATCCTATCTTTTCAATGGGATCTTTCTAACTCCGGTATTTAGAGTCGTTTCTGAAGTGAGCGTTAGACATCTAACGACAAAACTCCAGCTGCAGGAAAAAAGTCAGTAGTTAAGAGCTTTCTGGGCTAACGCCGGTTTATAAAGCTCTTAACTACTGTACTCTAAACTACACTAACACCCATAAACTACCTATGTACCCCTAAACCGAGGTCCCCCCACATCGCCGACACTCGAATATTTTTTTTAACCCCTAATCTGCCGACCGCCACCTACGTTATACTTATGTACCCCTAACCTGCTGCCCCTAACACCGCCGACCCCTGTATTATATTTATTAACCCCTAACCTGCCCCCCACAACGTCGCCTCCACCTGCCTACACTTATTAACCCCTAATCTGCCGACCGCAAAGCGCCGCCACCTACGTTATCCTTATGTACCCCTAATCTGCTGCCCCTAACACCGCCGACCCCTATATTATATTTATTAACCCCTAATCTGCCCCCCTCAACGTCGCCTCCACCTGCCTACACTTATTAACCCCTAATCTGCCGACCAGACCTGAGCGCTACTATAATAAAGTTATTAACCCCTAATCCGCCTCACTAACCCTATAATAAATAGTATTAACCCCTAATCTGCCCTCCCTAACATTGCCGACACCTAACTTCAATTATTAACCCCTAATCTGCCGACTAGTTAAGAACTATTTAATAGCTAAAATAGTTAAAATAATTACAAATTTACCTGTAAAAGAAATTCTAACCTAAGTTACAATTAAACCTAACACTAGACTATCAATAAATTAATTAAATAAACTACCTACAATTATCTACAATTAACCTAACACTACACTATCAATAAATTAATTAAATACAATTGCTACAAATAAATACAATTAAATAAACTAGCTAAAGTACAAAAAATAAAAAAGAACTAAGTTACAAAAAATAAAAAATATTTACAAACATAAGAAAAATATTACAACAATTTTAAACTAATTACACCTACTCTAAGCCCCCTAATAAAATAACAAAGCCCCCCAAAATAAAAAAATGCCCTACCCTATTCTAAATTACTAAAGTTCAAAGCTCTTTTACCTTACCAGCCCTGAACAGGGCCCTTTGCGGGGCATGTCCCAAGAAATACAGCTCTTTTGCCTGTAAAAAAAAATAGAATGCAAGCTCAATCTGATTGGCTGATAGGATCAGCCAATCGGATTGAACTTGATTCTGATTGGCTGATTCCATCAGCCACTCAGAATATTCCTACCTTAATTCCGATTGGCTGATAGAATCCTATCAGCCAATCGGAATTCGAGGGACGCCATCTTGGATGACGTCATTTAAAGGAACCGTCATTCGTCGTTCAGTCGTCGGCCAGGATGGATGTTCCGCGTCGGAGGTCTTCAGGATGCTGCCGCTTCGCTCCGGATGGATGCCGCTTGGATGAAGACTTCAATCGGATGGAAGACCTCTTCTGCCCCGCTTGGATGAAGACTTCAACCGGATCATGGACCTCTTCAGCCCCCCGCTTGGGCTTGGATCAGGACATCGGAGGAGCTCTTCTGGACGGATCGGTGTGATACCCGGTGAGGTGAAGACAAGGTAGGATGATCTTCAGGGGCTTAGTGTTAGGTTTATTTAAGGGGGGTTTGGGTTAGATTAGGGGTATGTGGGTGGTGGATTGTAATGTTGGGGGGCTTGGGTATTGTATGTTTTTTTTTACAGGCAAAAGAGCTGTATTTCTTGGGGCATGCCCCGCAAAGGGCCCTGTTCAGGGCTGGTAAGGTAAAAGAGTAATTTTTAGTAATTTAGAATAGGGTAGGGCATTTTTTTATTTTGGGGGGCTTTGTTATTTTATTAGGGGGCTTAGAGTAGGTGTAATTAGTTTAAAATTGTTGTAATATTTTTCTTATGTTTGTAAATATTTTTTTATTTTTTGTAACTTAGTTATTTTTTATTTTTTGTACTTAAGCTAGTTTATTTAATTGTATTTATTTGTAGCAATTGTATTTAATTAATTTATTGATAGGGTAGTGTTAGGTTAATTGTAGGTAATTGTAGGTAGTTTATTTAATTAATTTATTGATAGTCTAGTGTTAGGTTTAATTGTAACTTAGGTTAGGATTTCTTTTACAGGTAAATTTGTAATTATTTTAACTATTTTAGCTATTAAATAGTTCTTAACTATTTAATAGCTATTGTACCTGGTTAAAATAAATACAAAGTTACCTGTAAAATAAATATAAATCCTAAAATAGCTATAATATAATTATAATTTATATTGTAGCTGTATTAGGATTTATTTTACAGGTAAGTATTTAGCTTTAAATAGGAATAATTTATTTAATAAGAGTTAATTAATTTAGATTTAAATTATATTTAACTTAGGGGGGTGTTAGTGTTAGGGTTAGACTTAGCTTTAGGGGTTAATACATTTATTAGAATAGCGGTGAGCTCCAGTCGGCAGATTAGGGGTTAATGTTTGAAGTTAGGTGTCGGCGATGTTAGGGAGGGCAGATTAGGGGTTAATACTATTTATGATAGGGTTAGTGAGGCGGATTAGGGGTTAATAACTTTATTATAGTAGCGCTCAGGTCCGGTCGGCAGATTAGGGGTTAATAAGTGTAGGCAGGTGGAGGCGACGTTGTGGGGGGCAGATTAGGGGTTAATAAATATAATATAGGGGTCGGCGATGTTAGGGCAGCAGATTAGGGGTACATAGGGATAATGTAAGTAGCGGCGGTTTACGGAGCGGCAGATTAGGGGTTAATAATAATATGCAGGGGTCAGCGATAGCGGGGGCGGCAGATTAGGGGTTAATAAGTGTAAGGTTAGGGGTGTTTAGACTCGGGGTACATGTTAGAGTGTTAAGTGCAGACGTAGGAAGGGTTACCGCATAGCAAACAATGGGGCTGCGTTAGGAGCTGAACACGGCTTTTTTGCAGGTGTTTGTTTTTTTTCAGCTCAAACAGCCCCATTGTTTCCTATGGGGGAATCGTGCACGAGCACGTTTTTGAGGCTGGCCGCGTCCGTAAGCAACTCTGGTATCGAGAGTTGAAGCTGCGTTAAAAATGCTCTACGCTCCTTTTTTGGAGCCTAACGCAGCCTTTATGTGGACTCTCAATACCAGAGTTATTTTTATGGTGCGGCCAGAAAAAAGCCGGCGTTAGTTTTTCGGGTCGTTACCGACAAAACTCCAAATCTAGCCGTATGGGTTTATTTTATAGGTAAGTATTTAGATTTAAATAGGAATATTTTAATTAATAATATTAATATTAATTAGATTTATTTTAATAAGAATTTAGTTAGGGATGTTAGAGTTAGATAGGGTTATTATACTTAATATATATATAATATAATAACGATATTAACTATATTAACCCTAATATAATTAGGGTTAATATAGTTAATATATATAATATAATAACTATATTAACTATATTAACCCTAATATAATTAGGGTTAATATAGTTAATATAGCTGGCGGCAGTGTAGGGGGATTAGATTAGGGGTTAATGTGTTTAATATAGGTGGCGGTGGTGTAAGGGGCTCACTTTAGGGGGTAAGTAAGGTAGATGGCGGCGGTGTAAGGGGCTCACTTTAGTGGGTAGATAAGGTAGATGGCGGCGGGGTAGGAGCTCACTTTAGGGGGTAGGTAAGGTAGATGGCGGCGGTGTAAGGGGCTCACTTTAGTGGGTAGGTAAGGTAGATGGCGGCGGGGTAGGAGCTCACTTTAGGGGGTAGGTAAGGTAGATGGCAGCGGTGTAACGGGCTCACATTAGGGGGTTATACTTTTATTGTAGGTGGCGGCGGTTTAGGGGTTAAACACTTTATTAGGGATTGCGGCGGGGGATCACGGTTGACAGGTAGATAGACATTGCGCATGCGTTAGGTGTTAAGTTTTATTTAGCAGATCGCGGTTGACAGGTAGATAGACATTGCGCATGCGTTAGGTGTTAGGTTTATTTTGCAGGTAGTTTAGGGAGTTACGGGGCTCCAAAAGACAGCGTAAGGCTTACTACGGCTGCATTTTGTGGCGAGGTGAAAATGGAGTAAGATTTCTCCATTTTCGCCACGTAAGTCCTTACGCTGTATATTGGATACCAAACTGCGCTGGTTTGGTATACCTGCCTATGGCCCAAAAAACTACGGGTGAAGGCCGAAATACAAACCAGTGCAAAATTCTGCGTCGCCGGCTTTTGCGGGCGATGCTGCATATCGGATTGGGCCCTTGATGTGTACCAATTAACCATAAGGGAATATAAATATTTGTAAAATATGTGCAAAGTGTATTTGCAAATAGTAAAATCGGTGTGCTATAGGTGCTTACATAAAAAAAGTCTTCAACAAAGGATATCTATAATATCAAAAATATAATATAAAAAATATTTATTGGATATTTTATAACATACTTGAATAATTATGAATTGCTAAAAAAATCCCTTCTAAATATGACCGGTCATTTTCTAGTTTTAATATACTATAATCAATTAAAATACAAAAAAACATGAAAAATATGAAAAATATAAAAGTACAAAATGGTTAAAATACAATAAAAATGGGGGGCTTTGTTATTTTATTAGGGGGCGTGTTGTGACACGGGCCGTGTTGTGATTCTTTCTCTCTCCTTCACATTGCCGCCACTATAATAAAGTTATTAACCCCTATTCAGCCGCTCCCCGACATCGCCGCCACTAAATAACATCGCCACATTGCAAAAAACTAAATTAAACTATTAACCCCTAAACCTATCATAAAATAAATAAAAATTTACCTGTGAAATAAAAAAAACTAAGTTTTCTTACAGCGATTTCAGGCATAGGGATCCGTTGCCTGTGATGAAAATCCTTACTCTGCGCAGTTTATGGTTATAAAGTAGTCCCTTATATTCGATACAATCCTTCTTCTGTGTGGAAATGTCTTTTATAAAGGTATACCCTTAACGCGTTTCACCGATAAACGGCTTTATCAAGAACTTCCTTATCTAGCCCTTAGTAGTATGGACATTTTCTAGTGACTACGGTACTATTATTTGGTTGAGTAATAACGGTTATATGAAATATTACATATATATATTTGTGGCACCTATCATGATGCATACTTTTTGCAACATTTACAACAGTTCATCAAGATTTTCACAAGTTGAAAAAGTGCATGCATGCAATGCTTATTAGCCATAAAGAAACCCTTTTACATGAAATGAAAATAAGGTTTTCTTTTTAAAATAACAGTAAGACACTTAGGGCATGTTAACATTGCTGATATAGCTGTTAACATATTTAAGTACATTACAATTATAAGGATAGTCTGTCATCTTTATTTCACAAATAATTACAAATAAACATAATTGTCATGGCATGCATGTCCTATAATAGTCCTGTACAAACATCATACATTTTTAAGTGAATAGGATCAATAATGTATCGGTCCTGGATGAAACCATTTCTTACATCAT
This sequence comes from Bombina bombina, assembly GCF_027579735.1. Lineage (NCBI taxonomy): Eukaryota > Metazoa > Chordata > Amphibia > Anura > Bombinatoridae > Bombina > Bombina bombina. The sequence continues at coordinate 376,088,594 of NC_069501.1, forward strand.
GGGGCACCTACCATGTTTCCTTTAGTCACATATAATTTAGTAAACCTCTGTTTAGTTGCTTTATAATTAACAGAAACATAGGTTAGGTTATTGTGTAGACTTTAAACAATGCAAAAAGACTGACACTTAGATTACAAGTTTTGCACTATAGAGTGTGCGAAACGAACGCAACAAAAGTTGCGTTATTTCACCCTCCATAGCGCTGCCATTACAAGTTTCGAAAAAGCCACCTTGTGCGTGCGATATGGTGGCGATGAGCTTCAAACCGCTCAAAATCCAAGGGCTGCTTTGATGTGCTCATGCACGCTTTCCCCATAGACATCAAGGGGGAAATGGTGTTAGAAAAAAGCTAACACTTGAAGCGCAGAATGGCGATTGCCGTATTGCAACCCAATTGATGTCTATGGAGAAAAAAAAGTTGTTTAAACCTAACACCCTAACATAAACCATAAGTCTAAACACCCTAATCTGCTGCCCCCGACATCGCCGACACCTAAATAAAGTTATTAACCCCTAATCTGCCGCTCCCAACATCGCTGCCACTAATAAAAGTTATTAACCCCTATTCCGCCACTGCCTGACATTGCCGCCACTATAATAAAGTTATTAACCCCTATTCAGCCGCTCCCCGACATCGCCGCCACTAAATAACATCGCCACATTGCAAAAAACTAAATTAAACTATTAACCCCTAAACCTATCATAAAATAAATAAAAATTTACCTGTGAAATAAAAAAAACTAAGTTTAAACTAACAATTAACCTAACATAACTATTATACTAAAATTAAAATAACTACTAATTAAATACTAATAAAACATTAAAAAAAACTAACACTACTAAAAAATATAACATATTTAAAAAAAATAAAAAATACTAAATTACAAAAAATAATAAACACTAAATTACAAAAAATAACAAACACTAAATTACAAAAAAGAACAAACACTAAATTAAAAAAAGAACAAACGAAACTATCCAAAATAAAAAACAGTTACACCTAATCTAATAGTCCTATAAAAATAAAAACGCCCTCCCAAAATAAAAAAACCCTAGCCTACAATAAACTACCAATAGCCCTTAAAAGAAATCAGCTCTTTTACCTGAAAAAAAATATAATATACATATATACACATATTAACGCATAATATATATATATATATATATATATACTGTATATATATATATATATATATATATATATATATATATATATATAAAGTCATATACATATATATTTACTGGGAACACACAGTTCCCATATACCACAATGTAAAGGCACTTTTCGGGGCGTTTGTTTTTTTCGGATCTCTGGTTAATTTTCTGAGTGCTAATTGCTACCGCAGGCTTAAGGTTGCAATAACCAGCCGCTTGTAATGGCTAGTTAATTATCGCACGCACGCAAACTGGCATTTACCTGTTTGTGGGAGCGTGATAATTTAGAGCTCCACTTGTAATCAGCCCATAATGAGGCCCCTATAATATCAAGGGCAGCTATTTAAACAGACTCTTGGTAAAAATTAAACATTCATTGTTTAGATAAAGCATGTTAAAAAACGTTTCAATGTACTAAGATTATTAAATTAGCTTCATTCTCTTGGTACCCTTTGTTAAAGTATAAACCTAGGTTGGCCTATAGGATCTCAAGACACTGTACATGTCTTTTTAGCACTCTATGCAGCAGTTTGCAACAATGCTTGCAGCAATGTTAGAGATTGTTGTAAACCCAGCTACCACAGAGAGCTAAAAAAAACATACATGCCATTGAGCTCCTAAGTGCACATTTGATCGTAGAAGTAAATTGGAAAGTATTTTTTTAAATTGTATAGTCTGTCTGAATTATGAACATAAAAGGAAAAATGGAGGGCGCCACATAGTGCAATTCAATAAAACCTTGGAAAAAGCACACACAAGCCTAGGAATCTAACTCACAGTGTGTAGAGTACTGATGTGCGATACAAGCGATCCGGAACCACTAGTCGTCCGGCAGACCAAATGGAAATGAAGTCGGCGGAATCCTCGTCTCACCAGGGAGAGTCCAGAGAAACCAGATGGATAGTGGATCAGTGCAGGCCAAAATGGTATGGATAGGCCAGGGGGGTGCAGATCACCCTCAGATGATGCCAATAGTCCAGGATAGATTCAAATTGTAAAATCACAAAAAGTGGTCAGGCAGCATATGAAGAGTTGAAAATATTTAAAATTTATTGTAATAATTTAAAACAAAGCAACGCGTTTCTCAGTGTAAAAACACTGTTTCATCAGGCTGTCATCTTATCCTGTGTCTTGGCACGACACCCTGGAGGAGCGGCCTATCATTCTGGATTTGCATTCGTGAGATCTGGGAGTTGAACCATCTTAACAGTGACTGCCACTTACTAGACTATTAAGTCTGTATATCTATATAATTATAAGTACTCTTGCTTTTATTGTATGATATTAGATACATTTCACACAGTATAGATTTTCTACACAGTCTTCAATTTTTTCTATTTTGTCCGGTGCTATTTGCTTGTACTTTTATCTGTTTTAATTGTTTCCAGGCTCCTCTTACTAGTATCTTTTTTGATCTATTTGAATTATGAACAGTACATTTTTACTATAAAGATTGTTTGGTCTACTCAGAATTGTGATATTTGACAGCCTGGACAGATCTGGGGAGGTATCATAATATTTGCTTTAAAATTCACTTGAAATTCAGGAGGTGGTATTCCAGCTAATATATATGCTGTTCTTCAGCTGTTGTGTGTGAAATGTTGCAGGGAAAGATACGCAGCTGCAATATTACACGCTTCATGCAGCCATATTGGCTTGGAATGCTATTCAAAAAACCAGCGATAATACAAACACTTTTGTATTCTTTCTGAAAATCTGAGTCGTCTACTTGCTGGTGAGCACCATTGTAAGCAAAGGAGGATATGAAGTCAGAAAGCAATGCATCATTTTCTTTTGGTCCAATTAAATATTTCGGGGTAGATTTATTAAATGTCGGGCCCTGTAGCGGATCATGTATGCCTAACATCGCTAAATGCATTTAACATTGCAAAAGCCTTTCTAGTGAAATGCCGCCCCCCTAAGGCCGCTAGCAGGGGGTGTTAACCATTCCGATCGTATCTGATCAAGATGATTGCTGTCTGCCACCTCAGAGGAGGCTGATGAGTTAAGGAGTAAACTTTGGGGGTAGATTGCAGCATTCCTCTAGGCCACTGGGGAGTCAAACCTTTCCTCAGGCCTCAATAACAGACCAGAGCTTGAGGATATCTCAACTAGAGCACAGGTGAAATAATCAGCTTTTTTTTTTTTTTTGCACTCTCACAAGGTAATTTTGAAAGTCCTGCCTGTTGGGGAGGACTGAGGCCAGGTTTGAAAACCAGCAATCTAGGCACACAAAGGAAACTGTGAAAAAATAAAAACACTCCAATTTTTTTTTTTTTTTTTTTTTTTAAAAAAAGCTTCTTGAAAACACTGCTTGATTTTTTCAAGTGGTGCTTCAAAACTCAATGCCAACCGCTTTAATATTGTATCAGAAGAGAAAATAAGTAGGTAAAAAATATATTTTCTAACCATTTACTGTAAAACATAATTTATGCTTACCTGATAAATTTGTTTCTCTTGTAGTGTATCCAGTCCACGGATCATCCATTACTTATGGGATATTAACTCCTCCCCAACAGGAAGTGCAAGAGGATTCACCCAGCAGAGCTGCTATATAGCTCCTCCCCTAACTGCCATTACCAGTCATTCGACCGAAAACATGCAGAGAAAGGAAAACCATAGGGTACAGTGGTGACTGTAGTTTAATGGAAAAATTACCTGCCTTAAAGTGACAGGGCGGGCCGTGGACTGGATACACTACAAGAGAAACAAATTTATCAGGTAAGCATAAATTATGTTTTCTCTTGTTAAGTGTATCCAGTCCACGGATCATCCATTACTTATGGGATACCAATACCAAAGCTAAAGTACACGGATGACGGGAGGGACAGGCAGGCTCTTTATACGGAAGGAACCACTGCCTGAAGAACCTTTCTCCCAAAAACAGCCTCCGAAGAAGCAAAAGTGTCAAATTTGTAAAATTTGGAAAAAGTATGAAGAGAAGACCAAGTTGCAGCCTTGCAAATCTGTTCAACAGAAGCCTCATTCTTAAAGGCCCAAGTGGAAGCCACAGCTCTAGTAGAATGTGCTGTAATTCTTTCAGGAGGCTGCTGTCCAGCAGTCTCATAGGCTAACCGTATTATGCTACGAAGCCAAAAGGAGAGAGAGGTAGCCGAAGCTTTTTGACCTCTCCTCTGACCAGAATAAACGACAAACAGGGAAGACGTTTGTCGAAAATCCTTAGTTGCCTGTAGATAAAATTTCAGGGCACGGACTACATCTAGATTGTGTAGCAGACGTTCCTTTTTCGAAGAAGGATTAGGACACAAAGATGTAACCACAATCTCTTGATTGATATTCCTGTTAGTGACCACCTTAGGTAGGAACCCAGGTTTAGTACACAGAACTACCTTGTCTGAATGAAAAATCAGATAAGGAGAATCACAATGTAAGGCAGATAACTCAGAGACTCTTCGAACCGAGGAAATCGCCATTAAAAACAGAACTTTCCAAGATAACAACTTGATATCAATGGAATGAAGGGGTTCAAACGGAACCCCCTGTAAAACATTAAGAACTAAGTTCAAACTCCATGGTGGAGCAACAGTTTTAAACACAGGCTTGATCCTAGCTAAAGCCTGACAAAAAGCTTGAACGTCCGGAACTTCTGACAGACGTTTGTGTAAAAGAATGGACAGAGCTGAAATCTGTCCCTTTAAGGAACTAGCGGATAAACCCTTTTCTAAACCTACTTGTAGAAAAGACAATATCCTCGGAATCCTAACCTTACTCCATGAGTAACTCTTGGATTCGCACCAATATAAGTATTTGCGCTATATCTTATGGTAAATCTTTCTGGTAACAGGCTTCCTAGCCTGTATTAAGGTATCAATAACTGACTCAGAAAAACCACGTTTTGATAAAATCAAGCGTTCAATTTCCAAGCAGTCAGCTTCAGAGAAATTAGATTTTGATGTTTGAAGGGACCCTGGATCAGAAGGTCCTGTTTCAGAGGTAGCGACCAAGGTGGACAGGATGACATGTCCACTAGATCTGCATACCAAGTCCTGCGTGGCCATGCAGGCGTTATTAGAATCACTGATGCTCTCTCCTGTTTGATTCTGGCAATCAATCGAGGAAGCATCGGGAAGGGTGGAAACACATAAGCCATCCCGAAGGTCCAAGGTGCTGTCAAAGCATCTATCAGAACCGCTCCCGGATCCCTGGATCTGGACCCGTAACGAGGAAGCTTGGCGTTCTGTCGAGACGCCATGAGATCTATCTCTGGTTTGCCCCAACGTCGAAGTATTTGGGCAAAGACCTCTGGATGAAGTTCCCACTCCCCCGGATGAAAAGTCTGACGACTTAAGAAATCCGCCTCCCAGTTCTCCACTCCCGGGATGTGGATTGCTGACAGGTGGCAAGAGTGAGACTCTGCCCAGCGAATTATCTTTGATACTTCCATCATTGCTAGGGAGCTTCTTGTCCCTCCCTGATGGTTGATGTAAGCTACAGTCGTGATGTTGTCCGACTGAAACCTGATGAACCCCCGAGTTGTTAACTGGGGCCAAGCCAGAAGGGCATTGAGAACTGCTCTCAATTCCAGAATGTTTATTGGTAGGAGACTCTCCTCCTGATTCCATTGTCCCTGAGCCTTCAGAGAATTCCAGACAGCGCCCCAACCTAGTAGGCTGGCGTCTGTTGTTACAATTGTCCAGTCCGGCCTGCTGAATGGCATCCCCCTGGACAGATGTGGCCGAGAAAGCCACCATAGAAGAGAATTTCTGGTCTCTTGATCCAGATTCAGAGTAGGGGACAAGTCTGAGTAATCCCCATTCCACTGACTTAGCATGCACAATTGCAGCGGTCTGAGATGTAGACGTGCAAAGGGTACTATGTCCATTGCTGCTACCATTAAGCCGATCAACTCCATGCATTGAGCTACTGACGGGTGTTGAATGGAATGAAGGACACGGCATGCATTTTGAAGCTTTGTTAACCTGTCTTCTGTCAGGTAAATCTTCATTTCTACAGAATCTATAAGAGTCCCCAAGAAGGGAACTCTTGTGAGTGGAAAGAGAGAACTCTTCTTTTCGTTCACCTTCCATCCATGCGACCTTAGAAATGCCAGTACTAACTCTGTATGAGACTTGGCAGTTTGAAAGCTTGAAGCTTGTATCAGAATGTTGTCTAGGTATGGAGCTACCGCAATTCCTCGCGGTCTTAGTACCGCCAGAAGAGCACCCAGAACCTTTGTGAAGATTCTCGGAGCCGTAGCCAATCCGAATGGAAGAGCTACAAACTGGTAATGCCTGTCTAGAAAGGCAAACCTTAGATACCGGTAATGATCTTTGTGAATCGGTATGTGAAGGTAAGCATCCTTTAAATCCACTGTGGTCATGTACTGACCCTTTTGGATCATGGGTAAAATTGTCCGAATAGTTTCCATTTTGAACGATGGAACTCTTAGGAATTTGTTTAGGATCTTTAAATCCAAGATTGGCCTGAAAGTTCCCTCTTTTTTGGGAACCACAAACAGATTTGAGTAAAACCCTTGTCCTTGTTCCGACCGCGGAACCGGATGGATCACTCCCATTAATAAAAGATCTTGTACGCAGCGTAGAAACGCCTCTTTCTTTATTTGTTTGTTGACAACCTTGACAGATGAAATCTCCCTCTTGGGGGAGAGAATTTGAAGTCTAGAAGGTATCCCTGAGATATGATCTCTAACGCCCAGGGATCCTGGACATCTCTTGCCCAAGCCTGGGCGAAGAGAGAAAGTCTGCCCCCCACTAGATCCGTTCCCGGATCGGGGGCCCTCGATTCATGCTGTCTTAGGGGCAGCAGCAGGTTTCCTGGCCTGCTTGCCCTTGTTCCAGGACTGGTTAGGTCTCCAGCCTTGTCTGTAGCGAGCAACAGCTCCTTCCTGTTTTGGTGCAGAGGAAGTTGATGCTGCTCCTGCTTTGAAATTACGAAAGGAACGAAAATTAGACTGTCTAGCCTTAGGTTTGGCTCTGTCTTGAGGCAGGGCATGGCCTTTACCTCCTGTAATGTCAGCGATCATTTCTTTCAACCAGGGCCCGAATAAGGTCTGCCCTTTGAAAGGTATATTAAGCAATTTAGATTTAGAAGTAACGTCAGCTGACCAGGATTTTAGCCACAGTGCTCTGCGTGCCTGAATGGCGAATCCGGAATTCTTAGCCGTAAGTTTAGTTAAATGTACTACGGCATCTGAAATAAATGAGTTAGCTAACTTAAGGGCTTTAAGCTTGTGTGTAATCTCATCTAATGGAGCTGATTCAAGTGTCTCTTCCAGAGACTCAAACCAAAATGCTGCTGCAGCCGTGACAGGCGCAATGCATGCAAGAGGTTGCAATATAAAACCTTGTTGAACAAACATTTTCTTAAGGTAACCCTCTAACTTTTTATCCATTGGATCTGAAAAGGCACAGCTATCCTCCACCGGGATAGTGGTACGCTTAGCTAAAGTAGAAACTGCTCCCTCCACCTTAGGGACCGTTTGCCATAAGTCCCGTGTGGTGGCGTCTATTGGAAACATCTTTCTAAATATCGGAGGGGGTGAGAACGGCACACCGGGTCTATCCCACTCCTTAGTAACAATTTCAGTAAGTCTCTTAGGTATAGGAAAAACGTCAGTACTCGCCGGTACCGCAAAATATTTATCCAACCTACACATTTTCTCTGGTATTGCAACTGTGTTACAATCATTCAGAGCCGCTAACACCTCCCCTAGTAATACACAGAGGTTTTCCAGCTTAAATTTAAAATTTGAAATATCTGAATCCAGTTTGTTTGGATCAGAACCGTCACCCGCAGAATGAAGCTCTCCGTCCTCATGTTCTGCAAATTGTGACGCAGTGTCTGACATGGCCCTAATATTATCAGCGCACTCTGTTCTCACCCCAGAGTGATCACGCTTACCTCTTAGTTCTGGTAATTTAGCCAAAACTTCAGTCATAACAGTAGCCATATCCTGTAATGTGATTTGTAATGGCCGCCCAGATGTACTCGGCGCTACAATATCACGCACCTCCCGAGCGGGAGATGCAGGTACTGACACGTGAGGCGAGTTAGTCGGCATAACTCTCCCCTCGTTGTCTGGTGAAATATGTTCAATTTGTACAGATTGACTTTTATTTAAAGTAGCATCAATACAGTTAGTACATAAATTTCTATTGGGCTCCACTTTGGCTTTAGCACATATAGCACAGATATCTTCCTCTGAATCAGACATGTTTAACACACTAGCAAATAAACTAGCAACTTGGAAATACTTTTCAAGTAATTTACTATAATATGAAAACGTACTGTGCCTATAAGAAGCACAGAAAAAGTTATGACAGTTGAAAATTAATAAACTGAAAAGTTATAGCATCAAATCTTTGTAAAAAACACAATTTTAGCAAAGGATTGCTCCCATTAGCAAAGGATAACTAACCCTGATAGCAGAAAAAAAAAAAAAAAAAATACAGAAATAAACGTTTTTTTTTTTTTTTTATCACAGTCAACTACAATCTCACAGCTCTGCTGTGAGTGATTACCTCCCTCAAAACAAGTTTTGAAGACCCCTGAGTTCTGTAGAGATGAACCGGATCATGCAGGGAAGACAATAAACTTCTGACTGAATTTTTTGATGCGTAGCAAAAGCACCAAAAAAGGTCCCTCCCCCTCACACATAACAGTGAGAGAGATCAGTAAACTGTCATAAATTAAATAAAACGACTGCCAAGTGGAAAAAAATAGTGCCCAAAACATTTTTTCACCCAGTACCTCAGAAAATTAAACGATTTTACATGCCAGCAAAAAACGTTTAACATTATTAAAAAGCCTGTTGCTAGTCCCTGCAAATTAGGCTAAAGTTTTATGCATACAGTATAATTCCAGTGAAGTGCCATTCCCCAGAATACTGAAGTGTAAAATATACATACATGACAGCCTGATACCAGTTGCTGCTACTGCATTTAAGGCTGAGTTTACATTATATCGGTATGGCAGAATTTTCTCATCAATTCCATTGTCAGAAAATAATAAGCTGCTACATACCTCTTTGCAGATTAATCTGCCCGCTGTCCCCTGATCTGAAGTTTACCTCTCCTCAGATGGCCGAGAAACAGCAATATGATCTTAACTACTCCGGCTAAAATCATAGAAAAACTCAGGTAGATTCTGTTATGTTCTGTGTGTAGTCAGGATTAGAACATTCAGTTGTGTGCTGTTACCTTGTGTCTTGCACATATCATGAAGACTCTGCAGCAGGAACTTTAGATAACTTTTATTCAGCTACAGCCACATGGCTTATTCTCTAGCAGGTTCCATCAGTAAAACTAACATGGCTTCTGATGATGTCACAGAGACCCAGACACACCCAGGGGGTGTGGTGAGCTGAGCTTAAAGCTGCAGTAATCTTAACATCCCCTTTTTTCTCCAAAAAAAAAAAATATATAAAAAATAAACAATAAAAAAAAAGAACAGACAGTGGATAATATTGTAACATACAACAAGTAACTAAACCATACACTTGAACTTAGAACAGTTTATCTCTATAGTCTATGTGCACAAGACCTAGGTCGCAGGCTAGAATTTAGTCACAGTTATGTTTTCTGCGATAAATCCGCCTTCGGATTAGGTCATTCCTTGCTGAATAATCTCTCACTGAATCCTCACATTGCCATCTAGAAGGTGGCCTTCTGTTTCTAGAGGGCCGTAGAGTATTTGGTTCAGGAGAAATTGTCTGTGGAGGAGTACCCAATGGTTGTTGATCACCTGTGATATTTTGTTGTTGGACAGAATCATTCTGAGGTTGATCTGTTTCAGTTGTGTTCATTGCATTTTCATCCTCAGAAGACTCAGGTGGGCACCACACTCCATGCCAGATATCCTCACCATCTGAATCATTTGATATTTGTGTAGCTGGTTGAGATCTATGTCTCATTTGTTCTACATGGTGGGAAACTGTACCACCAGCTTGTAGTTGAACTTTAAACATTCTGTTGCCCATGCCTTGTATTATGACAGCTGGAATCCATTTATTTGGGCCACGGTAGTTTCTAACCCATACTCTGTCATGAAGAACAAATTCTGAAACGCTAGAAGTGTTCAACTCTTGTGTGGGATGTTCTGGTCTAACTTTATCCAGTGGAGTTCTCAGGCGTCTTCCAAACATTAACATTGCAGGTGATAGCCCAGTAGTGGCATGGGGTGTGTTTCGATAGTTAAACAAAAAATTAGAAAGGGAGTTTGGATTAAATTTTGATTTCTGAGAAACAGCTAAGTGGCGTTTTAAAGTTTGTACAAATCTTTCAGCCTGTCCATTAGAGGCTGGAAAATATGGAGCTGTCTTACAGTGTTTGATGTTATTTGTATCTAGAAAGGTTTCAAATTCATGTGATATGAACTGTGGACCATTGTCTGAGACTAAAGTTTGTGGCAGTCCAAATCTTGCAAACATACTGGAAAGAACGACAATGGTTTGTTGTGTTGTAGTACTTGACATTTGAACTACTTCTGGCCACTTGGAATGAGCATCCACAGCCACCAAATACATTCGTCCATCCACTGGCCCCGCAAAATCAACATGGATTCTTGTCCAAGGTTCATTTGGCCATGGCCAAGTTTTTTGAGGTGTCCCTGCTGGGATTCCGCTGTGTCTGTGCACATGCATTGCAAGCAGCTACATAAGAAGCAATATCTGTATCCAATTTAGGCCACCAAAAATATTCTCGTGCTCTTTGCTTCATTTTTACTACACCCTGATGTGAGCTGTGTAGTAACTTTAATGCTAATGTTTGCAGTAAGTTCGGAATTATCACTCGTGACCCCCATAACAGACAGCCTGAGTCATGCACAATTTCCTTCTTCCTTGTAAAATATGGCTGAAGGTCAGAGCGAACCACTTTAGGCCACCCATGTTGAACAAAAGACTTGATTTCCTGTAAGGTAGAATCAGAGTATGTATAAGTAGCAATCACTTTGGAATTTAGATTTACAGGCTGTGGAGGGGTTTCTATGATTTTAGAAGATGTTGTCATGTGATGTACCATTGGTATTCTAGAAAACATATCCACATTCGTATGATCACTGTGGCATCGATATTTAATGGAGTAGTTGTAAGCCGCCAGCTGAAGTGCATAGCGCTGAAGTCGAGCAGCTGTTGTGTTGGAGATACCCTTCTGAGGGTGCAGAATGGACAAAAGTGGTTTATGATCCGTGATCAGAGTAAAAGGTCTGCCATATATATAAATGTGGAATTTCTTCACAGCCCAAATTATTGCTAAAGCTTCCCGATCAATCTGGGCATAATTTCTCTCCGACGGAGTTAAAGATCTGGACGCAAAAGACACAGGACGTTCAGACCCATCGGGCATAATGTGTGAAAGTACTGCGCCTAAACCATATGGTGAAGCATCACAGGCTAGTACCAAAGGCTTCTTAAGGTCATAGTGGACAAGGAGTCTTGATTCCAGAAGAAGCTGCTTAGAGCGTTCAAATGCTCGTGTACATAAGTCAGTCCAGGCCCACTGGTTTTTACTATCTAAAAGACGGTGTAGTGGATATAGTAAATGAGCCAAATTTGGTAAAAATCTGTGATAGTAATTGAGCAACCCCAAATAAGAACGTAGCTGAGATACATTAACAGGGGTGGGAGCATGAACCAGCGCTTTCACTTTTTCAGCAGTTGTGTGTAGACCAGTCTTGTCCACTACATGTGCACAATATTCTAAACTATTGCAGAAGAACTCACACTTTTCCATGTTAACTTTCAGTCCGAATTCCTGTAGGCGTTGTAAAACAGCTTCAACATTGGCTTTATGAGCAGCATCATTTTCACCAGTGATAAGCATGTCATCTAACATACAGTGGGTATGTGGAATACCTGCCAAGATCTCATCCATTATCCGTTGCCACACTGCAGGTGCTGGGGCAATGCCAAACACCATCCGCGTATACTGAAAAAGTCCTTTGTGAGTGTTGATAGTTAACAGGTGTCTGGAGTCTGGATGCACCTCTAATTGTAAGTATGCTTGATGCAAGTCAATTTTTGTAAATTTTTCACCCCCTGCCAGAGAACTAAACAATTCTTCAATCCGTGGTAAAGGATACTGGTCCACAAGTAATTGAGGGTTAAGGCCCACTCTGAAATCTCCACAGATGCGAATGTCCCCATTCTTTTTTCTGACAGGAACTATTGGGGAAGCCCATTCACTGCTAGACACTGGAACAATAATCCCCTGATTTCGTAGTCTTTCTAGTTCTGCTTCAATTTTAGGTTTAAGTGCAAATGGTACAACTCTTGGTTTACAAAATTTTGGAATAGCATTTTCTTTTAGGTGAAGCTGAATCTGCTTGTCTTTCACTAAACCTAGGTTCCCATCAAATACAGTCTTATATTTGTGCTTTAGTGAATTAATCCAAGAAGAATTTGAATTCCCACTTTGGTCCAGCAGTTTGTTAAGTGGTAACTGTTGTGGTAACTTTGGCATGCCCAATGCTTGGATCCAGGATCTACCAAACAAAGGTGGTCCTCCTTTAGGTAAAATGTAGAGGCGTAGATTTTTAGTTATACCATTAAATGTCACTGTAGGTGATACACACCCAATAGGCTTTATTATTTCATTTGAATATGTTTGCATGGTGACAGCTGTTGGAACAATTGGTTGCCTTAGTCCCAGGCGGGTCCAATCAGCAGCTGTGATAACAGAGACTGCTGCTCCTGTATCAACTTCCATAATGAGAGGTTTACCATCTATATTCACCTTTGCTTGCAGTTCTGGAATTTTATTCTCAAGGCTGTAGATCTGTAATGTGTATAATGGTTTGTCTTCCTCTGAATCAGTGTGTGGTGTATCTACTTGCACATGAAAAGCTGCACGTGACTTGCTGCCTTTCTTACTTTTATCTCTGTCTAAGGAACTTTTGCACACTCTCTTTGTATGACCAATCTTCCCACACCCATAGCAGGTGCTGTTCCTAAACCTGCAGGCATTTGCTGTGTGATTTGTGTCACCACATCTGTAACAGGCGGTCTGTGACCCTTGTCTAGCTGGATACTGTTCATTTAGGTGCATACTTGTATGAAAAACATCTACTTCCTTATCACAAACTGCCTGTGCTGGGGCCTGGAGCATTTGTGCATCTTTAGTAGCAAGTTCCATGACTGTAGCTATCTCTATAGCACGCTTTAGTGTTAAATCATCCTCTGCTAATAGTCTCTTTTGTGCTGTACAGTCCATGAGTCCAATAACAAACATATCACGTAAAGCAGTGTTTAAATAATCACCAAATCTGCAGCAACTTGCTAGTTTCTTTAAACTGATCACATAAGTTTTAATGTCCTCATGCTGCAATTGCTTGCGTGTGTAAAACTTAAAGCGTTCTGATATCTCTAGAGGCTTAGGTAGGTAGTGGTCAGATAACAGGCAGATCAGGTCAGACAGAGGTTTAGCATTAGGTTTATCTGGTGAGAGAATGTCCCTTAATGTAGTGTAAGCTGCTGAGCCTATAGTTGTCAGAAACACAGCCACTTGCTTATCAGCTCCTATGTTATTTGCTGTACAATATAGCTCAAACTGTTCAACCCATGTGTCCCATCTGTCTGTGTCTGCTGCAAACACAGGTAAGGTGCCAATAAGTGCCATTATAGGGTCAGACCACAGATCCTCGTCGCCAGCTGTTATGTTCTGTGTGTAGTCAGGATTAGAACATTCAGTTGTGTGCTGTTACCTTGTGTCTTGCACATATCATGAAGACTCTGCAGCAGGAACTTTAGATAACTTTTATTCAGCTACAGCCACATGGCTTATTCTCTAGCAGGTTCCATCAGTAAAACTAACATGGCTTCTGATGATGTCACAGAGACCCAGACACACCCAGGGGGTGTGGTGAGCTGAGCTTAAAGCTGCAGTAATCTTAACAGATTCTTCTTCAAATTCTACCAGAGAAGGAATAACACACTCCGGTGCTATTATAAAATAACAAACTTTTGATTGAAGGTATGAAACTAAGTATAATCACCACAGTCCTCTCACACATCCTATCTATTCGTTGGGTGCAAGAGAATGACTGGGAATGGCAGTTAGGGGAGGAGCTATATAGCAGCTCTGCTGGGTGAATCCTCTTGCACTTCCTGTTGGGGAGGAGTTAATATCCCATAAGTAATGGATGATCCGTGGACTGGATACACTTAACAAGAGAAATATTAGATACATTTAAAATTACACAAAATCCTAATGGCATAATCCATTTTGACAATGTGTGCATGTTCCTACCATTTATTTTTAGAAAATATCACACTCATTTTTACAGTCACCAGGTTGTTACTATTTAATTTTATTCCTAATTATTTTTATTCCTACTTATTCAGAGAAACATGGATCTATAACCCATATCAACAACAAAAAATGTGGATAGAGGTTACTGCCAGGTTACAATTCTTACTTCCTTCAAAGCTATAAGGACACGAAACCCCTTATTTGAATCATAGACCCCATTGTGTAAAATATGATATATGAGGGCATAATAAAGGCCTCTTAAAAAGCGCCATAACAAAACAGAAGCATTGCTGAGAGGTATTTGTCAATGTTATAACAATCAGCTGGCAGCAGGACACAGGACCTCTCATTTGAGGTCACTTCTTGTAAAAGAGGTGTCAGTTGCGCATTGTAGTGTTTATTTGGGGATTCTAGGGTCTACCGGCAAAAGCACCAACTTGATAAATGATTTGCATTCCTACGGCAATCATCTGCTACCTTCAAATAATTTCATTTTTCATGTGAGGGTTATTGTGTGTATATGTGTTACATGCTGTCTTTAGGGTTAGGAACTCCTTTAAGACCACTGCCCTCATACAGTAAATACATTAGGCAGGTAATTGACATTTTTATATCAATCACCTACTAATGACAAGGGTATGAGACCTCTTCTAAGCTGGTGTTGTGTTTTATGAGGGGGAATAGGGGTCTAAAAGTGCCCCCTTCCCTCATCAAACACAGTACAGGTGCATACTTGGGTCAAGTAATCACCATTACCATGGTGATCATCATAAAACTAGAGGGGATGACCTCATAATTTGAATGAGGGAAGTTCCCTCCTTTACAAGATGGGTCTTAAACCCTTCTTAATATAGGTTGAGATGGGGGCTCTGTAGTAGCCCCCTTCCCCACTACTAGAAATCACTTTAAAAGTGATTGTCATTTTAAATGTTGATCAGCTGCATCCTAGGGGGAAAATTACCCCTTATTTGAAACAGGGGAGTGTTACCTGTCAAATGATGGGCCACTTTTCCCACTAGCCCAAACAGGGAAGGGAGATAGGGGCTCTGTTAGAGCCCCCCTCACCCTCAGGTGATGACAGGTTTGAAAACCAGTGGACCTGAGTGATAAAATAGATGTGTAATATGTGCTCAAAAATGAAAGCGGGAAGAATTGCGCTTGAACAATGTAACACACCATACAGCACGGGTACAAACAATAAATGTGCTGCTGATTGTCTATAATATACACTAATATCAGTCCTGATGATTAATTAACATCATTTATTTTTAGGTAGATACAGTAGCTATTAGTCTAGGTTTCTGTGTTAAAAGGTCAGGCTGTGTAGACAAAAGTTAATCTAATGAAAGACGCACATTTAATCATTTAAGGATCAATGCTGTAGAGCAGCGGTTCCCAACCTGTGGTACTTGTACCCCTGGGGGTACTTGGCAGACCAGTTGGGGGTACTCAAAAATATTGTTGGTAATGGCGGAAGATCTGGGGGGAGGCACACTCAATGGGTCATCAACTAATAACCATCGTGGAACTGTGGAAGGAAGGAGCGTTCACCCGGAAAATGAAAAGTGAAGTCCTGGCCTGGCATATAGGCAGATGGGAGCCCCTGCACCTGAAATATGTGGACCGGGTTTGGATGACTCCGGTCCACATATTAATGATCACCCTGTCACCAGACAGC
Organism: Bombina bombina; assembly: GCF_027579735.1. NCBI lineage: Eukaryota > Metazoa > Chordata > Amphibia > Anura > Bombinatoridae > Bombina > Bombina bombina. The sequence goes on from NC_069501.1 coordinate 376,104,656, forward strand.
TTAGCCTCCTGCTTCACCCACCCCCGTGCACAAAATGTTGACTGCGAGTGCGCAGTTAGAAACAGCACTGCAGCAGCATAGCTGCGTAGACACGTGTGGTAGAGCTGTGGAGGTTGCGAGTCACACAGGCGAGGTGGGTCTGCATCCCCAAATAAGTTATAGTCAGTGCTGGTAAGTAAAGTACTAATGCTAGTGCTTGCTTGAGTCAGATTGCTTCACTTCCAACTAAAAACGTCCATAGTGGCTGGGTGGTTTATATCGATCTGATCTCACAAATGAAAATATTTATTTTTCTGATCATTACGCTTTGACTCCCCCCCCAGGGCCATGTTTAGGGGCAAATAGGCAGCTGCCAGGGGCGCCAGCCACACAGCAGGGCTCCTTCTGAGAATGAGATCTGAGCTTTAATCCTGTTGATACACGTACTGTCGTATGCCATTCAGATATAGCTTACCTCCCCTATAAAAAAAGCGCTTCCTTTATTTTGAGGGATGGGTGTGGGTAACAAAGAGAGGGGGTACTCATAAATGAAAAGCCTAATCAAGGGGTACGGGAGAGAAAAAAGGTTGGGAACCGCTGCTGTAGAGAGAAAAGTGGTCTAATAACCTAATAACTGAGGAGATACTAAATGTTCACTAAATGACTTAACTAAGCTTAAGTCCTTTAATATAATCATTTTAAAGTTTTCTGACATAGCTTTACTTTTAACATATTGTTACCATTTTTAAAAACATCATATGTTGGCTAAATTTTACATTTAAACATTTCATTTTATGTTTTTCATAGACTTGAACTGCAAGAATTTTTTATTATTTGTATTATTCCCCTTTAAATTGAATACTGAAAAAGAAAATGTGATTGTAATATTCAGTTTAATAACATAGAGAAAGATTACTAATATGAATTTATATATTTTCAAATATTTTTCCTTGCAGGAAATTTACATTTAGAAAACAATTTCAAGTAGAAGATATATATTAGTAAGACTAAGGCCTAGATTTGGAGTTTGGCGGTAGCCGTGAAAACCAGCGTTAGAGGCTCCTAACGCTGGTTTTAGGCTACCGCCGGTATTTGGAGTAATTCAAAAAAGGGTCTAACGCTCACTTTTCAGCCGCGACTTTTTCATACCGCAGATCCCCTTACGTCAATTGTGTATCCTATGTTTTCAATTGGATCTTTCTAACTCCGGTATTTAGAGTCGTGGCTGAAGTGAGCGTTAGAATTCTAACGACAAAACTCCAGCCGCAGAAAAAAGTCAGTAGTTAAGAGCTTTCTGGGCTAACGCCGGTTTATAAAGCTCTTAACTACTGTGCTCTAAAGTACACTAACACCCATAAACTACCTATGTACCCCTAAACCGAGGCCCCCCCACATCACCGACACTCGATTAAATTTTTTTAACCCCTAATCTGCCGACCGCCACCTACGTTATACTTATGTACCCCTAATCTGCTGCCCCTAACACCGCCGACCCCTATATTATATTTATTAACCCCTCACCTGCCCCCCACAACGTCGCAGCCAGCTACCTACAATAATTAACCCCTAATCTGCCGACCGCAAAGAGCCGCCACCTACATTATAGCTATGTACCCCTAATCTGCTGCCCCTAACACTGCCGGCCCCTATATTATATTTATTAACCCCTAATCTGCCCCCCTCAACGTCGCCTCCACCTGCCTACACTTATTAACCCCTAATCTGCCGACCGGAGCTCACCGCTGTTCAGGGCTGGTAAGGTAAAAGAGCTTTGAACTTTAGTAATTTAGAATAGGGTAGGGCATTTTTTTATTTTGGGGGGCTTTGTTATTTTATTAGGGGGCTTAGAGTAGGTGTAATTAGTTTAAAATTGTTGTAATATATTTCTAATGTTTGTAAAAAAAAAAATATTTTTTGTAACTTAGTTCTTTTTTAGTTTTTGTACTTTAGTTGGTTTATTACATTGTATTTATTTGTAGGAATTGTATTTAATTTATTTATTGATAGTGTAGTGTTAGGTTTAATTGTAGATAATTATAGGTATTTTATTTAATTAATTTATTGATAGTGTAGTGTTAGGTTTAATTGTAACTTAGGTTAGGATTTATTTTACAGGTAATTTTGTAATTATTTTAACTATTTTAGCTATTAAATAGTTCTTAACTATTTAATAGCTATTGTACCTGGTTAAAATAAATACAAAGTTACCTGTAAAATAAATATTAATCCTAAAATAGCTATAATATAATTATAATTTATATTGTAGCTATATTAGGATTTATTTTACAGGTAAGTATTTAGCTTTAAATAGGAATAATTTATTTAATAAGAGTTAATTAATTTTGTTAGATTAAAATTATATTTAATTTAGGGGGGTGTTAGTGTTAGGGTTAGACTTAGCTTTAGGGGTTAATACATTTATTAGAATAGCGGTGAGCTCCAGTCGGCAGATTAGGGGTTAATAATTGAAGTTAGGTGTCGGCGATGTTAGGGAGGGCAGATTAGGGGTTAATACTATTTATTATAGGGTTAGTGAGGTGGATTAGGGGTTAATAATTTTATAATAATAGCGGTGCGGTCCGCTCGGCAGATTAGGGGTTAATAAGTGTAGGCAGGTGGAGGCGACATTGTGGGGGGCAGATTAGGGGTTAATAAATATAATATAGGGGTCGGCGGTGTTAGGGGCAGCAGATTAGGGGTACATAGGGATAATGTAAGTAGCGACGGTTTACGGAGCAGCAGATTAGGGGTTAATAATAATATGCAGGGGTCAGCGATAGCGGGGGCGGCAGAATAGGGGTTAATAAGTGTAAGGTTAGGGGTGTTTAGACTTGGGGTACATGTTAGAGTGTTAGGTGCAGACGTAGGAAGTGTTTCCCCATAGCAAACAATGGGGCTGCGTTAGGAGCTGAACGCGGCTTTTTTGCAGGTGTTAGGTTTTTTTCAGCTCAAACAGCCCCATTGTTTTCTATGGGGCAATCTTGCACGAGCACGTTTTTGAGGCTGGCCGCGTCCGTAAGCAACTCTGGTATCGAGAGTTGAAGTTGCGTTAAATATGCTTTACGCTCCTTTTTTGGAGCCTAACGCAGCCATTCTGTGGACTCTCAATACCAGAGTTATTTTAAAGGTGCGGCCAGAAAAAAGCACGCGTAGCTAACGCACCCCTTTGGCCGCAGAACTCTAAATCTAGCCGTAAGACTTTTTGATATATTTGCTTTATTGAAATAGTTTTTTTTTTCTTTGTTGGGTCTAAGAAATGGAATCTTTAATTATGTTACGTTTATCTATTTTTACACATACGCACACCCATGTATATATGGTCTGATTATTGTCTTTAATATACATTAATTTCTGACATGATGAATTAATAGTGCACTTTACAAGCATGAAAGAAATACATTTAGTAAAATGTCCCTTTAAATATTCCACCATCTCTAATTTACATTCCAATGTTTAAATATAATTAGTTCAGTCATTAACATCAAATACAGAGGAACTGTCAACACTACAGACAGTCTGTTCATCTTCCAATATGTCTCATGGCTGAATACAAAACTTGGCTTCATAATAAAATCCTTGTCATGTTATAAATTCTCATAAGACTTACAAAAATTGAAGATCTCCACACTGTGTTTCCTAAGCTTATATAGCATCCCATTTATATTATATATACATATTATCAATAAATTAAAGGGACACCAAAGTCAAAATTAATCTTTCAGGATTCAGATAAAGCATGCAATTTAAAGGGATATTGAACAGTCTGTTTCTTGGTTGTAATAAAAACTCTAAGCAGTATTATATACTTCATAGAAATAAATGCAATATGTAATATTCATCTATTTAAATGGATTTTACCTTTTATTTATTTATTTATTTTTATTATTTTTTACTTCACTTGTGCAGTGTCCATTACTGCCTGTCACAGGCCTATAAGGAGACTGTGGTCTCTACAGGAAGCGTATCTAGCATGATGGCATACAACTTCCAGAGTTAGTTTAGTATTAAGTGAATATACTAGATAAACAGGGAGTCAGATTTGCCCATGCTCAGAAGTGGCAGAATGAAACTTAAAGGGACAGTCTACTCTAAATGTTTTCATTGTTTAAAAAGATAAATAGTATTGCCCATTCCCCAGTTTTGCATAACCAACACTGTTATATTTTTACCTGTTTTACCTCTGTGATCACCTTGTATCTAAGGGGAAATTTATTACAGTGCAGACGGACATGATACGATGTAGCGTATAATGTTTCGCCGCACACTGATAAAAGCAGATCTTGTGAACTGCTTGTGCAATGCCGCCCCATGCAGATTCGTGGGCAATCGGTTGCTAGCAGGGGGTGTTAATCAGCCCAATCTTATAGGATCAGGCTAATTGATGTCTGCAGCCTCAGACCTTATGAAGCCTTTAGACCGCTGCTTCATAACTGCTGTTTCCGGTGAGCCTGAAGTCTCGCACGGAAACAGGGTTATCAAGCTCCATTCGGAGCTTGATAATTTTGCCCCTAACCCTCTGCAGACTACCCTCTTATTTCAGTTATTTTGGCAGACTTGAATTTTAGCCAATCATTGCTGACTCATAAATAGCTCCACGGGAGTGTGCACAATGTTAGCAATATGGCACACATGAACTAGCTATGAAAAACTGTCAAAATGCACTGAAATAAGAGGCGACCTTCAAGGGCTTAGAAATTAGCATACAAGCCTACCTAGGTTTAGGTTTTAACAAAGAATACCAAGAGCACAAAGCAAATTTGATGATTTCAAGTAAATTTAAAAACAGAATTTATGCTTACCTGATAAATTACTTTCTCCAACGGTGTGTCCGGTCCACGGCGTCATCCTTACTTGTGGGATATTCTCTTCCCCAACAGGAAATGGCAAAGAGTCCCAGCAAAGCTGGTCACATGATCCCTCCTAGGCTCCGCCCACCCCAGTCATTCGACCGACGGACAGGAGGAAATATATATAGGAGAAACAATATGATACCGTGGTGACTGTAGTTAGAGAAAATAATTCATCAGACCTGATTAAAAAACCAGGGCGGGCCGTGGACCGGACACACCGTTGGAGAAAGTAATTTATCAGGTAAGCATAAATTCTGTTTTCTCCAACATTGGTGTGTCCGGTCCACGGCGTCATCCTTACGTGTGGGAACCAATACCAAAGCTTTAGGACACGGATGAAGGGAGGGAGCAAATCAGGTCACCTAAACGGAAGGAACCACAGCTTGCAAAACCTTTCTCCCAAAAATAGCCTCCGAAGAAGCAAAAGTATCAAATTTGTAAAATTTGGCAAAAGTGTGCAGTGAAGACCAAGTCGCTGCCTTACATATCTGGTCAACAGAAGCCTCGTTCTTGAAGGCCCATGTGGAAGCCACAGCCCTAGTGGAGTGAGCTGTGATTCTTTCGGGAGGCTGCGTCCGGCAGTCTCATAAGTCAATCGGATAATGCTTTTAAGCCAAAAGGAAAGAGAGGTAGAAGTCGCTTTTTGACCTCTCCTTTTACCAGAATAAACAACAAACAAGGAAGATGTTTGTCTGAAATCTTTAGTAGCCTCTAAATAGAATTTTAGAGCACGGACTACGTCCAAATTGTGTAACAAACGTTCCTTCTTTGAAACTGGATTCGGACACAAAGAAGGTACAACTATCTCCTGGTTAATATTTTTGTTAGAAACAACTTTCGGAAGAAAACCAGGCTTAGTACGCAAAACCACCTTATCTGCATGGAACACCAGATAGGGCGGAGAACACTGCAGAGCAGATAACTCTGAAAACTTCTAGCAGAAGAAATTGCAACTAAAAACAAAACTTTCCAAGATAGTAACTTAATATCTATGGAATGTAAAGGTTCAAACGGAACCCCTTGAAGAACTGAAAGAACTAGATTTAGACTCCAGGGAGGAGTCAAAGGTCTGTAAACAGGCTTGATCCTAACCAGAGCCTGAACAAATGCTTGAACATCTGGCACGGCTGCCAGTCTTTTGTGAAGTAAAACAGATAAAGCAGAGATCTGTCCCTTTAGAGAACTTGCAGATAATCCTTTCTCCAAACCTTCTTGTAGAAAGGATAGAATCTTAGGAATTGTTATCTTGTTCCATGGGAATCCTTTGGATTCACACCAACAGATATATTTTTTCCATATTTTATGGTAAATTTTTCTAGTTACAGGCTTTCTAGCCTGAATCAGAGTATCTATTACAGAATCTGAAAAACCCACGCTTTGATAAAATCAAGCGTTCAATCTCCAAGCCGTCAGTTGGAGGGAAACCAGATTCGGATGTTCGAATGGACCCTGAACAAGAAGGTCCTGTCTCAAAGGTAGCTTCCATGGTGGAGCCGATGACATATTCACCAGGTCTGCATACCAAGTCCTGCGTAACCACGCAGGAGCTATCAAGATCACCGAGGCCCTCTCCTGATTGATCCTGGCTACCAGCCTGGGAATGAGAGGAAACGGTGGGAATACATAAGCTAGGTTGAAGGTCCAAGGTGCTACTAGTGCATCTACTAGAGTCGCCTTGGGATCCCTGGATCTGGACCCGTAGCAAGGAACCTTGAAGTTCTGACGAGACGCCATCAGATCCATGTCTGGAATGCCCCATAATTGAGTTATTTGGGCAAAGATTTCCGGATGGAGTTCCCACTCCCCCGGATGGAATGTCTGACGACTCAGAAAATCCGCTTCCCAATTTTCCACTCCTGGGATGTGGATCGCAGACAAGTGGCAGGAGTGATCCTCCGCCCATTGAATTATCTTGGTCACTTCTTTCATCGCCAGGGAACTCCTTGTTCCCCCCTGATGATTGATATATGCAACGGTCGTCATGTTGTCTGATTGAAACCTTATGAATTTGGCCTTTGCTAGTTGAGGCCAAGCTCTGAGAGCATTGAATATCGCTCTCAGTTCCAGAATGTTTATCGGGAGAAGAGACTCTTCCCGAGACCATAGACCCTGAGCTTTCAGGGATTCCCAGACCGCGCCCCAGCCCACTAGACTGGCGTCGGTCGTGACAATGACCCACTCTGGTCTGCGGAAGCTCATTCCCTGTGACAGATTGTCCAGGGTCAGCCACCAACGGAGTGAATCTCTGGTCTTTTGATCTACTTGAATCATCGGAGACAAGTCTGTATAATCCCCATTCCACTGTCTGAGCATGCACAGTTGTAATGGTCTTAGATGAATTCGTGCAAAAGGAACTATGTCCATTGTTGCAACCATCAATCCTATTACTTCCATGCACTGCGCTATGGAAGGACGAGGAACAGAATGAAGTACTTGACAAGAGCTTAGAAGTTTTGATTTTCTGACCTCTGTCAGAAAAATCCTCATTTCTAAGGAATCTATTATTGTTCCCAAGAAGGGAACTCTTGTTGACGGGGACAGAGAACTTTTTTCTTTGTTCACCTTCCATCCGTGAGATCTGAGAAAGGCTAGGACGATGTCCGTATGAGCCTTTGCTTTTGACAGGGACGACGCTTGAATTAGGATGTCGTCCAAGTAAGGTACTACTGCAATGCCCCTTGGTCTTAGAACCGCTAGAAGGGACCCTAGTACCTTTGTGAAAATCCTTGGAGCAGTGGCTAATCCGAATGGAAGTGCCACAAACTGGTAATGCTTGTCCAGAAAAGCGAACCTTAGGAACTGATGATGTTCCTTGTGGATAGGAATATGTAGGTACGCATCCTTTAAATCCACGGTAGTCATAAATTGACTTTCCTGGATGGTGGGTAGGATCGTTCGAATAGTTTCCATTTTGAACGATGGTACCCTGAGAAATTTGTTTAGGATCTTCAGATCCAAAATTGGTCTGAATGTTCCCTCTTTTTTGGGAACTATGAACAGATTGGAATAAAATCCCATTCCTTGTTCTCTTATTGGAACTGGATGTATCACTCCCATCTTTAACAGGTCTTCTACACAATATAAGAATGCCTGTCTCTTTATTTGGTTTGAAGATAAGTGAGACCTGTGGAACCTTCCCCTTGGGGGTAGTTCCTTGAATTCCAGGAGATAACTTTGAGAAACTATTTCTAGCGCCCAAGGATCCTGAACATCTCTTGCCCAAGCCTGAGCAAAGAGAGAGAGTCTGCCCCCCACTAGATCCGGTCCCGGATCGGGGGCTATCCCTTCATGCTGTTTTGGTAGCAGTGGTAGGCTTCTTGGCCTGCTTACCCTTGTTCCAGCCTTGCATTGGTTTCCAGGCTGGTTTGGGTTGTGAAGTATTACCCTCTTGCTTAGAGGATGCAGAATTAGAGGCTGGTCTGTTTCTGCGAAAGGGACGAAAATTAGGCTTATTTTTAGCCTTAAAAGACCTATCCTGTGGGAGGGCGTGGCCCTTTCCCCCAGTGATGTCTGAAATAATCTCTTTCAAATCTGGTCCAAATAATGTTTTACCTTTGAAAGGAATGTTAAGCAATTTTGTCTTGGAAGACACATCCGCTGACCAAGACTTTAGCCAAAGCGCTCTGTGCGCCACGATAGCAAACCCTGAATTTTTCGCCGCTAATCTAGCTAATTGCAAAGCGGCATCTAAAACAAAAGAGTTAGCCAATTTAAGTGCTTGAACTCTGTCCATAACCTCCTCATACGAAGATTCTTTGCTGAGCGACTTTCCTAGTTCCTCGAACCAGAAACACGCTGCCGTAGTGACAGGAACAATGCATGAAATTGGTTGTAGAAGGTAACCTTGCTGTACAAAAATCTTTTTAAGCAAACCCTCTAATTTTTTATCCATAGGATCTTTGAAAGCACAACTATCTTCGATAGGAATAGTAGTGCGTTTGTTTAGAGTAGAAACCGCCCCCTCGACCTTGGGGACTGTCTGCCATAAGTCCTTTCTGGGGTCGACTATAGGAAATAATTTCTTAAATATAGGGGGGGGAACAAAAGGTATGCCGGGCTTTTCCCACTCTTTATTTACTATGTCCGCCACCCGCTTGGGTATAGGAAAAGCGTCGGGGGGCACCGGAACCTCTAGGAACTTGTCCATCTTGCATAATTTCTCTGGAATGACCAAATTGTCACAATCATCCAGAGTAGATAACACCTCCTTAAGCAGTGCGCGGAGATGTTCTAATTTAAATTTAAATGTCACAACATCAGGTTCAGCTTGATGAGAAATTTTTCCTGAATCTGAGATTTCTCCATCAGACAAAACCTCCCTCATGGCCCCTTGAGATTGGTGTGAGGGTATGTCAGAACAGTTATCATCAGCGCCCTCTTGCTCTTCAGTGTTTAAAACAGAGCAATCGCGCTTTCTCTGATAAGTAGGCATTTTGGATAAAAGATTTGCTATGGAGTTATCCGTTACAGCCGTTAATTGTTGCATGGTAATAAGTATTGGCGCACTAGATGTACTAGGGGTCTTCTGTGTGGGCAAAACTGGTGTAGACACAGTAGGGGATGATGTAGTATCATGTTTACTCCCCTCATTTGAGGAATCATCTTGGGCAATATCATTATCTGTGGCATTACTGTCCTTACTCTGTTTGGACACTATGGCACAATTATCACATAAATTTAAATGGGGAGACACATTGGCTTTCATACATATAGAACATAGCTTATCTGATGGTACAGACATGTTAAACAGGCTTAAACTTGTCAACAAAGCACAAAAAACGTTTTAAAATAAAACCGTTACTGTCTCTTTAAATTTCAAACTGAAAACACTTTATTACTGAATATGTGAAAAAGTATGAAGGAATTGTTCAAATTACCAAAATTTCACCACAGTGTCTTAAGGCATTAAAAGTATTGCACACCAAATTTCAGAGCTTTAACCCTTAAAATAACGGAACCGGAGCCGTTTTTAAATTTAACCCCTATACAGTCCCAGCTATATGCTTTGCTGAGACCCAACCAAGCCCAGAGGGGAATATGATACCAAATGACGCCTTCTAGAAGCTTTTTTAGTGATTCTTAGATCCTCACACATGCATCTGCATGCCTTGCTCTCCAAAAACAAGTGCGCAGTAATGGCGCGAAAATGAGGCTCAGTCTATAACTAGAAAGGCCCCCAGACTAAAAAAGGTGTCCAACACAGTGCCTGCCGTTTTTTAAATGTTCCCCAAGATTATAATGCCAATTATTAGCTAGAATCTGCATTATATGCCCCAATAAAGCAATCGTTTTAGCCAAAAAACTCTTAACCATCTCCGTGGAGATGTTGCCTGTGCAACGGCAAAGAGAATGACTGGGGTGGGCGGAGCCTAGGAGGGATCATGTGACCAGCTTTGCTGGGACTCTTTGCCATTTCCTGTTGGGGAAGAGAATATCCCACAAGTAAGGATGACGCTGTGGACCGGACACACCAATGTTGGAGAAAGTTGTTTAAAATTGCATGCCCTATCTGAATCATGAAAGTTTAATTTTGACTTGACTATCCCTTTAAGTTTCAAAACTGTTCCACTCTTATCACATTGGGGGCAGGGGCTACAGTGAGAAATTATAAATGCTAATTTTGCAAGAAAACAAGTAATTTGTTTGCTGTTTTTTTACACAATCTGCTTATTTTTATCTTTACTTTGATTGAACATATTTGTTTTTACCAAGGGAGCATTGTTTAATATCCCTTTAAGAGACTTTCTAATTGTTTTCATTGTCAAATTGTGCAAAGTTTTTTTTTATGCACTCTTTCTAAGGCATCAGCTACTACTGAGCATGTGCAAGAGTTTGCTGTGTATACATATATAAAAAAGAAAAAACAACAAGGCGCAACTCCTCTAAGTACAGTATATCAAAATTTACACAGCATTTATTCACAAACACAATTAAAAAACTCACAAGATTTGACCTCAAACAAAATGAGGTATGATAAGGACACTTGAGAACCTTAGGTCTCTCAAACGATCTCCATCAACGTTCCGTAGTAGTAGTTGGTTTTGGGAGTGTTAATACACGTACTGACGTACATAAGCTGATTCCCGAGCTCTCCCTGCACTTTACCAGATGGGATCAGAACCTCCAAATCATCTGCAAATTGTAAAATCCAAGTACATAAATAAAGTCTAAACGACTGTGTTAAAAACCGCCATACAACAAACCAGCTGATTACAAGCAAATGTGCTGGCAGCGTGCAACAGCTGAAAGCGATGGCGTGTAAACTGGTGGGCGTGGCCTTACGCGTTTTGTAGGGGCTCTCCCTACTTTGTCAGAGTAGCCTCTTTTAGAGTTTATTTATGTACTTGGATTTCACAATTTGCGGATGATTTGGAGGTTCTGATCCCATCTGGTAAAGTGCAGGGAAAGCTCTGGAACCAGCTTATGTACGTCAGTACGTGTATTAACACTCCCAAAACCAACTACTACTACGGAACGTTGATGGAGATGTTTGAGAGACCTAAGGTTCTCAAGTGTCCTTATCATACCTCATTTTGTTTGAGGTCAAATCTTGTGAGTTTTTTAATTGTGTTTGTGAATAAATGCTGTGTAAATTTTGATATACTGTACTTAGAGGAGTTGCGCCTTGATTTTTCTTTTTCATTCAGTTCTCATCTGGTCTCCAGTGCCGTGACAAATACGAGGCAGCCATCCTGATTTCATCAGCTGTTTTTACCCTAAGCAGCATATCCTTTGGTTTTTAATTATTTAAAGTGTATAGAACAATATAAGTATTATATTTGTGGGGCGCTTTGATTGTATATTATTTATTGTATACATATATAAGTCTGTGATTGGCTCATGGCTGTCACATGGTACAAGGGGCTGGCAAACTGATGTACATTTTAACATTTGTCAGAAAAAAAAAATCTACTGCTTATTTAAAATTCAGAGTACATGCTATTGCATTTTATTTTTTATTATGCACTGGTTGGTTATGCAATGCTATTGTATTTATTGGGCCTATAAATAAATCTTTAATCATTTGACTTTGTTTTTTTTTTTCATGCTGCTTTTCATATCATTAAACACATTTACTAGCATCTGAGTAGGGAATTGCTTTCTTACCGATTCATGTGCCTTACAACCTCAAGTGAGATTAAAGCTTTTAACAGTCAATAATAATTCTTGTATGTTACTGTTCTCTCTGATATGGATATGTTTCCAGTCTGTAGTGATTCACTTTCTCTCAAAACAGTGTACAAATATAAACACGTTCATTATTTAACTTCTAACCTTTAGGATCTTTAAAAGCATGCGGTTTTATATTACTGTGTAATTAGAAATGGAGAAATAACGGAAGAAAAGGAGATCTAAATGATAGAACATATGTTCCTCTTGACATTCATTTACACTGTAACATTCAAATGTTTCTCTTCATAGACATCATTATTATATGTCTGTAAGAAACATCTTTCAAATGTTTTTTTTTCTTATATCAAAGCCAAATGTTAACATAGCTTTAAAGATTGCATATCCAAATGTTTAGCAAAAAACAGAGAATACAGTTTTGGTTTACTGACTCCAAATAGTTTAGGAACTGCAGGCAAGATTGTGCCAGGGAGGAACAGCTCTTACAAATGTACCCTAGTTCCCAATATTTTAGATTATTCTATGTATCTATATTATAATTGCATTTGTAACGCGTCCGTCGGTGTCGCCAGTTGCGCATGCATGCTCAAAGGAATGTTGGCTGTGCAAGGCAGCCAAAAGAATCCACCGAGATGCAGCAAAGCTGCATCCTGGTGGATTCCGAAAATTGATTTAAACGAAATTAGGGGTTAATAATTTTTATTAGTGTCAGATTAGGGGTTAATAACTTTAGGGGTTTATAACTTTATTGAATAGTCGCAATGTGGGTGGGTGGGCAGCAGATTAGGGGTTAATAGTTTTAATTTAGTGTTTTCGATGTGGGAGGGTGGCAGTTTAGAGGTTAATAGGTAGTTTATGGGTGTTAGTGTACTTTGTAACACTTTAGCTATGAGTTTTGTGATAACTACTGCTCTCAGATGGCGGTATGGATAGTCTAGGTATAGGCTGTAACGCAAGCTTTTTAGCCTGACCGCACAACCTGTAATACCGGCCCTATAGAAATCCCACATAAAAATGTCATTTTTTTAAATTCGGGATTGACGTTGCGATACAGGCTAAAATGCTTGCAGTATAGCTATACCGACACGACTCACAATAGTGAGTTCCTGCTTTTATGCTGAATTTGCCATTTTTTTCAGCGTTAAAGACGCAACACAAAACTCATAATCTATGTGTAATTTAATTACTAAGCCCTCTAACCTAACACCCCCTAAATTCACCCCAATACTAAGTTACACTTAAATAAAACCTAACATTAAATTACACAAAAAAATAATCTAAAATTACAAAAAATAAAAAAAACTCTAAAATTACAGAAAAAAATAAACAAAATTATAATAAATAAAAAAAAATTAAACCTAATCCCTATGAAAATAAAAAAGCCCCCCAAAATAAAAACACCCCCTAATCTAAACTAAACTACCAATAGCCGTTAAAAGGGCCTTTTGTAGGGCATTGCCCTAAGTTAAACAGCTCTTTTACGTTTAAAACAATACAAAGTCCCCCCTAACAGCAAAAAAAAAAACACCCACCAAACCCCCCAAAATAAAAAAAACTAACACTAAAAAAATCTAAACCATCCATTGCCCCTAAAGGGGCATTTGTATGGGCATTGCCCTTAAAAGGGTATTTAGCTCTTTTATTGTCCTTAAAAGGGCATTCAGCTCTTTTACAACCCATTAAATACCTAATCTTAAAAGAAAAAAAAAAAAAAATCCTAAAACTAAGCCCCAAATAGGTACTCACCATTCCTGAAGTCCGGCGGAGAAGGTCTTCTTCCAGGCAGCTCCATCATTTTCTATCTTCATCCGGAGCGAAGGGGGCGCGGAGCAGAGGTGCAGAGCTGGCTTCCCCGATGCACAGATCCTCAACTGCAGTCCTCAGCAACGGTTCTTAGCAGCGGTCTTCAGAGGCGGCGGTCCTCAGTGGCATGGAGGCTCCTCTTCATGTGCACACTAAAGATTGAATGCAAGGTACCCCATATTTATTGGCGTACCTTGCATACCAATTGGCTGAAATTTTTAAATTAGCCAATAGGATGAGAGCTACTGAAATCTTATTGGCTGAATTGAACAGCCAATAGGATTTCAGTAGCTCTAATCCTATTGGCTGATTTCAAAATTTCAGCTAATAGGAATGCAAGTTACCCCAAATTGAATGCGGTACCTTGCATTCAATTTTCAGTATACACTGAAGATCGGATGAAGAGGAGCCTCCATGCCACTGAGGTTCGCCACCGCTGCAGACGGCCGCCGAAGACTGCTTCACACCTCTGCTCTGCGCCACCTTCGCACAGGATGAAGATAGAAGATGACGGAGCCGCCTGGAAGAAGACCTTCTCCGTTAGACTTCAGGAACGGTACCTATTTGGGGCTTAGTCTTAGAATATTTTTTTTTTTTTTTGGAGGGGGGTTATTTTTAAGGTTAGGAATTTAATGGGCAGTAAAAGAGCTGAATACCCTTTTAAGGACAATGCCCATACAAATGCCCCTTTAGGGGCGATGGATAGTTTAGGTTTTTTAGTGTTAATTGTTTTTTTATTTTGGAGGGGTTGGTTGGGTGGGGTTTTTTTGTTAATTTTTGTAAGTAAAAGAGCTGTTTTTTAAAGGGCTATTTGTAGTTTAGTATTAGATTAGAGGGTGTTTTTATTTTGGGGGGAATTTTTAATTTTTATAGAGGTATTAGTTTAGGTTTACATTTTTTATTTTGGATAGCTTTGTTTATTTTTTTCTGTAATTTTACATTTTTTATTTTTAGTAAAATTAGCTTGGGGGGTTGGATATTTTTAAACATAGACTACCTTCTGGGCAGGCTTATCACCTAGTATGTATATAATTGTGATTGTGTTATTACAGAACAGCATGGACATGGCATTGTACTATAACGTTAAAAAAGGGTACCCATAATTTATTAATCTATTTATCTATCTATCAATGTATCATATATCTATATATCTACCTATGTATCATCTTTCTATCTATCTATCATCTATATATCTATCTATCTACCTATGAATCATCTTTCTATCCATCTCTCTATCATCTATCTCTACCTCTCTATCCTTCATCTATATATATCTCTATATCTCTCTATATATCTATATTTCTATCTATCTATCTATCTATCTATCTATCTATCTATCTATCTACACCCTGTTCCAAATTATTATGCCAATGATATCTTTCTCATTTACCTAAATAATTGAAGTAAACAGCAGTCAGCATAATTCTCATGTTATCAACTATTAAGAGTACAATTCAAATTTTATTGAACAAACCTCCTAATGATAACAGTATTTTTTTTTAAAATAAAAAACTTACAATGCACTGTTCCAAAATATTATGCACAGTAAGTTTCAAAACACTTTGGGCGCGATCCGATATACGGCGTAGTTTTCGACGCAAGCAAGGGAACCCGCGTCGCCTGCAGTTTCAGCTCGCATCTCGAGCTATCCAATATACGGCGCTGTCAGTTGCTAACGTGCCGTAAGTCGGATAAACCAGCGATGTCCAGAAATCTGCGCAAGTACAAATTTCTGGCGTCGCCAGTGACTTACGCCACGTTAGAAACTGCCGGCGCCTACAAAACCTGACTAAAGTATGAAATCACCCGCACTGTCTAACACGCCTCCCTAACATAGCCCGACACGTCTAACCCTCTATCCGCTATCCCCCCTCACTATCCTAACAATAAAATATGTATTAACCCCTAAACCGCCGCTCCCGGACCCCGCCACCAGCTATATAAAATCTATAACCCCCTAAAGTGAGCCCCTACCCCGCCGACATCTACCTTACCTACCCCCTAAAGTGAGCCTCTACTCCGCCGACATCTATTTTAAAATTATTAACCCCTAATTTAATCCCCCTACCCCGCCGCCATCTATATTAAATTATTTAACCCCTAAAATACTAAACTATCCCTACCACTAAACCTAAGTCTAACTCTACAAATAGCCCTGAAAAGGGCTTTTTGCATGGCATTGCCCCAAAGTAACAGCTCTTTTGCCAGCCCTTAAAAGGGCTTTTTGCGGGGCATGCCCCAAAGAATTCAGCTCTTTTACCAGCCCTTAAAAGGGCTTTTGGCGGGGCTTTGTCACAAAGTAAACTGCTCTTTTGCCTACAATCTACATCCCCCTACACCGCGGCCACCTATAATAAATGTATTAACCCCTAATCTAATCCCCCTACACCGCCACCAGCTATATTAACTATATTAACCCTAATTATATTAGGGTTAATATAGTTAATATAGTTATTATATAATATATATTAACTATATTAACCGTAATTATATTAGGGGTAATATAGTTAATATCATTATTATATTATATATATATTAAGTATAATAACCCTATCTAACTCTAACATCCCTAACTAAACTCTTATTAAGATAAATCTAATATTAATATTATTAATTAAAATATTCCTATTTAAATCTAAATACTTACCTATAAAATAAACCCTAAGATAGCTACAATATAATTAATAATTACATTGTAGCTATGTTAGGGTTTATATTTATTTTACAGGTAAATTATTAATTATTTTAACTAGGTATAATAGCTATTAAATAGTTAATAACTATTTAATAGCTACCTAGTTAAAATAATTACCCAATTACCTGTAAAATAAATCCTAACCTAAGTTACAAATACACCTACACTATCAATAAATTAAATAAACTACAAATATCTATCTAAAAATACAATTAAATAAACTAAACTAAATTACAAAAAAAAACCCACTAAATTACAAAAAAAAAAAAAACAGCCAATAAAATGCGAGCTCAATCTGATTGGCTGATTGGTTCAGATTTTTCTACCTTAATTCCTATTGGCTGATAGAATCCTATCAGCCAATCGGAATTCGACGGACGCCATCTTGGATGACGTCATTTAAAGGTACCTCATTCGTCGTTCAGTCGTCGGCCGGGATGGATGCTCCGCGTCGGTGGAGCGAAGAAAGAAGATTGAAGATGCCGCTTGATGGAAGATGCTGCCGGATGGAAGAAGACTTTGCTGCCGCTTGGATAAAAACATCGCCGGGATGAAGACTTCTTCTTTACCGCTTGGATAGACATCACCCGGATCGGATGAGGAGTTCGGCCCGGCGTGGTGAAGATAATGTAGGGAGATCTTCAGGGGGGTTTATTTAAGGGGGGTGTGGGTTAGATTAGGGGTATGTGGGTGGTGGGTTGTAATGTTGGGGGGTGGTATTGTGTGTTTTTTTCAGGCAAAAGAGCAGTTTTCTTTGGGGCATGCCCCGCAAAAAGCCCTTTTAAGGGCTGGTAAGGTAAAAGAGCTTTGAACTTTTTTAATTTAGAATAGGGTAGGGAATTTTTTTTCTATTTTGGGGGGCTTTATTATTTTATTAGGGGGCTTAGAATAGGTGTAATTAGCTTAAAAATCTTGTAATCTTTCTTTATTTTTTGCAATTTAGTGTTTTTTTTTTTGTAATTTAGTTTAGTTTATTTAATTGTATTTTTAGATAGATATTTGTAGTTTATTTAATTTATTGATAGTGTAGGTGTATTTGTAACTTAGGTTAGGATTTATTTTACAGGTAATTGGGTAATTATTTTAACTAGGTAGCTATTAAATAGTTAATAACTATTTAATAGCTATTATACCTAGTTAAAATAATTAACAATTTACCTGTAAAATAAATATAAACCCTAACATAGCTACAATGTAATTATTAATTATATTGTAGCTATCTTAGGGTTTATTTTATAGGTAAGTATTTAGATTTAAATAGGAATATTTTAGTTTATAATATGAATTAGATTTATTTAATAAGAATTTAGTTAGGGGCGTTAGGGTTAGATAGAGTTAATATAGTTAATATAAATACTATAGTAACTATATTAACTATATTAACCCTAATATAATTAGGGTTAATATAGTTAATATATATAATGTAATAACTATATTAACTATAATATACTTAGGGTTAATATAGATAATATAGCTGGCGGCGGGGTAGGTAGATTAAATTAGGGGTTAATAATTTTAATATAGATGGTGGCGGTGTAAGGGGCTTACATTAGGGGTTAATACTATTAATATAGGTGGCGGTGGTGTAGGGAGGGCAGGTTATAGGGCAGAAGAGCTGTTTACTTTGGGGCAAAGCCCCGCAAAAGGCCCTTTTAAGGGCTGGTAATAGAGATAATTATTTTAGGGGGATTAGATTAGGGGTTAATAATATTAATATAGCTGGCGGCGGTATAGGGGGATTAGATTATGGGGTTAATAATTTTTATATAGGTGGCGGCGGTGTAAGGGGTCAGATTAGGGGATAGATAAGGTAGATGGCGGCGGTGTAAGGGGTTCACATTAGGGGATAGATCAGGTAGATGGTGGCGGTTTTAGGGGTTCACATTAGGGGATAGATCAGTTAGATGGTGGCGGTTTTAGGGGCTCACAGTAGGGGGGTAGTTTATGTAGATGGTGGCGGTTTAGGGGTTAAATACTTTATTAGGGATTGCGGCGGGGGATCGCGGTTGACAGGGAGATAGACATTGCGCATGCGTTAAGTGTTAGGTTTTATTTAGCAGATCGCGGTTGACAGGTAGACATTGCGCATGCGTTAGGTGTTAGGTTTTATTTAGCAGATCGCGGTTGACAGGTAGATAGACATTGCGCATGCGTTAGGTGTTTGGTTTATTTAGCAGCTAGTTTAGGGAGTTACGGGGCTCCAATAGTCAGCGTAAGGCTTCTTACGGCTGCTTTTTGTGGCGAGGTGAAAATGGAGTAAGATTTCTCCATTTTCGCCATGTAAGTCCTTACGCTGTATATTGGATACCAAACTGCTCTGGTTTGGTATACCTGCCTATGGCCCAAAAAACTACGGGCGACGGCAGAAATATACGCGACTAACTTCTAGGTTACGCCGTATATGTGATACCAAACCAGCTCAAATATTGGCGTCGCCAGCTTTTGCGGGCGACGATTTTTATCGGATCGAGCCCCTTATAGGTGGTAAAGAACTGAAATTTGTCATTTGTTGTGTTTGCAGCATATTTACTGAAATCAAAAGCTATTTCAATCAAACTTTGAACAACATTTTAACTTTTTAAACATTTTAACAGGTCACGTTACATTTTAACATAGGACCCCTTATTTGATAGCAGCTTCATCCATTGAAATTGTGAGTTTTTTGACAGTTTCTGTTTGAATTTATTTGCAAGAAGTCAGAATAGCCTCCCAGAGCTGCTGTTTAGATGTAAACTGCCTCCCACCCTCATAGATCTTTTGCTTGAGGATGCTTCAAAGGTTCTCAATAGGATTGAGGTCAGGGGAGGATGGAGGCCACACCATGACTTTCTCTCCATTTATCCCCATAGCAGCCATTGATGCAGAGGTATTCTTTGCAGCATGAGATGGTGCAATGTCATGCATGAAGATGATTTTATTATGGAAAGCATAGTTATTCCTTCTGTACCAGGAAAATAAGTGGTCAGTCAGGAACTCCACATACTTTGCAGAGGTCATCTTTACACCTTCGGGAACCCTAAAGGGGCCGACCAGCTCTCTTCCCATGATTCCGGCCAAAACATGACTCCACCACCGCCTTGCTGACGTTGCAGCCTTGTTGGAACAGGGTGGCCGTCCCCCAACCATCCACTACTCCATCCATCTGGACCATCCAGGGTTGGACAGCACTCATCAGTGAACAGGACTGTTTGAAAATTAGTCTTCATGTATTTTTCTGCCCAATGCAGCCGTTTCTGCTTGTTAGCATTGGTTAGTGGTGGCCGAATGGAAGGTTCATGTACAGCTGCAAGACTCTGGAGGACTCTACACCTTAATGTCTGTGGGACTCCAGAGGCACCAGCAGCTTCAAATATCTGTTTGCTGCTATGTAATGGTATTTTAGCAGCAGCTCTCTTGATCCGATGCATGGATCTGGCAGAAATCTTCCTCAATGTGCCTTTATCTGCACGAACCCGTCTGTGCTCTGAATCTGCCACAAATCTCTTAATAGTGCGATGATCACGCTTAAGTTTTCGTGAAATATCTAATGTTTTCATACCTCATCCAAGGCATTGAACTATTTCACTCTTTTCGGCAACAGAGAGGTCCTTTTTCTTCCCCATATTGCTTGAAAATGGTGCTCTGCTTAATAATGTAGAACACCCTCCTTTAGTAGTTTTTCCTTTAATTGGGCTCACCTGGCAATCTAATTATCACAGGTGTCCGAGATTGTTTTCAGTGATCAAAAGAGCCCTGAGACACAATGCCATCCATGAGTAGAACCGAAAAAAAAAAAAATTAATCTTTGTGACACTGAAATAGAATTTGCATAATAATTTGGAACAGGGTGTATCTATCTATGTATCTATCGTCTATCATCTATCTATCTATCTATCTATCTATCATAGATAAATAGTTAAATATCACAAAGGGGTTGATTCTCTAAAGCTCTCTGGGCTGGTGAGATCCTTTACGAATGTTCATCAGCCCTTTTCTTTCCCTGGTGGAAATCTATAAAGCCACTTTTTACCCTGAAAACAGGGTGTCTCGCTAAGGGGCGTAAACTGCATTTTCGTATGGGAAGGAGATGCATACATTACAAAAATGCACAATTAAACAGATACTAAAGCCAATTTTTTTTAATGATTCAGATAGAGCATGCAATTTTAAGCAACTTTTTAATTTTCTCAGATTATCATTTTTTCATTGTTCTTTTGCTGTCTTTATTTGAAAAAGTAGGAATGCAAAGCTTGGGAGCCAATAAGCAAGCGCTATGCAGAGTGTTGAACCTAAAAAGGGTCGGCTCCTAAGGTTTACATTCCTGCTTTTCAAATACAGATAGCAAGAGAACAAAGACAATTTGATAATAGGAGTACATTAGAAAGTTGCTTAAAATTGTATGCTCTATCTGAATTGTGAAAGAAACAAAATTGGGTTTAGTGTCCCTTTAAATTCGTAATTTAACAATCATAGAACACAAATAATCTAATCATTCACATAAAAATGTGCAGGAAAAAATGTATTGTTAATGTGCATAAAAAATCATAACAAAATCCTTTACCAAAAATCATATTTTATCAAAAATGTAAAATTGGTATGTAAATTACACAGGAATAAATGGTATTATAGGGACATAAAACCCAAAATGTTTCTTTCATGATTCAGATAGAACATGTGAATTTCCAATGTGCTTCTATTATCAAATTTGATTCATTCTCATGATATCCTTTGCTAAATGAACACTTCTGGTGAACCAATAACATAGAAACATAGAAACATAGATATTGACGGCAGATAAGAGCCATAGGCCCAGCAAGTCTGCCCGACCTTACCTAACAGTATAAACTTATCTAGTTCGTAGGATAGCCTTGTGCTTGTCCCATGCATTTTTAAAGTCCCCCACAGTGTTTGTTGCTACTACCTCTTGAGGAAGTTTATTCCATAAATCAATCACTCTTTCTGTAAAGAAGTGCTTCTTCAAATTACTCCTGAATCTACTACCCTTTAGCTTGAGCTCATGACCCCTTGTTCTTGAATTTTCCATTTTATGTAAAATGCCCACAGCCTCAGTTTTACTAAACCCTTTAATGTACTTGAAAGTTGCTATCATATCACCTCTATCCCTTCTCTCCTCTAAGCTATACATATTTAGGTCATTGAGCCTATCCTGGTAAGTTTTATTTTTTTAGACCATGTACCATTTTGGTAGCCCTCCTTTGCACAGATTCAAGTTTGTTAATAGTCATTTGTGTGCAATCACCAATTGGCAGCTAGTTCCCAGAAATGCAGCTGTTCCTGAGCCTACCGAGGTAGGCTTTTCATTTAAGGATATAAAGAAAATGAAGTAAATTAGATAAGAGAAGTAAAATGGAAAAGATGTTTAAAATCATTTTCTGTCTGAATGATGAAAGAACAATTTATTTATTTTTTTGTACTTTTAAATATGCACTGTGTAAATTGTAATTTAAATACACTGGTTATGCAAACAACACATAGAAATTTGTACTCATAAGTGCAAAATACATAGGGCTAGATTACAAGTGAAGCGATAAATTATAGCGAGCCCACAAACGGGCAAATGTGCCCATTTGCGGGCGCAAGATAATTAAATGGCAATTACAAGCTACCGCAAACTCGCGGTAGCAATTAGCCCTTATAGAATTAAAAAGAGATCAGATCTCTGGTACATTTTTTTTAAATCTGGCACAAAATACTGTCTAGTGTAGTTTATTAAAAACTAAAGATAGCAGCATCTTTATTTATTTAATAAAATTACTGCACTAGGCAGTATTTGAGGTTAAAGTTGGTGGGAGTAGGGTGCTAGAAAAATAACGGTACTGAAAAGTGCCTTTACATTGCGATCAATGAGAACTGTGCGTTCCCTGTAAATATATTATGTACTGTATATGCTTATATACATATATATTTATGTGATAATATGTGTGTAACATATTAACAAATACATATACAGTATATCACTATCAGCATGAATGTAACTAATTCAGAGACAACCTAAATAAATAAATGGATAAAGGCAACTTCGGAGATACAATTAAAAAACAATTATAAAATGTAACAGGAAAATGCCATGAGAAAAATGTCCTGAAAAATAGATCAGTCCATTCCAAGCATAGATACAAATTACTAATTGTAGCAATGCTACAAAGAACTTAGAGTTTAACAATACCGATCTCCAGTGTGTGAGTTCTTTGACAAAAATCCTTTTATCAAGGTGCTGTGATGAAAATATGACAATATAAAGAGAACTGTGATCCGTATTGCCAGGTGCTGCTCCTCTAACCAATATTTCCTTCGTTCGTATGGGACAATTAATCTGTGAAAAAACAACAGCAAAAGCGTAAACTCCGACTCAAGGGAAATGTATTTTGACACAAAGTAAGCGCTACACTCTATGTACTTACTAAATAGCAGTAGATAAAAAGCATGACATGAAATGAAGTCCAATGAGCTCCTGCGGATAATTTCACACGTCTCTCTATGGCTCCATAATCGTCACTGGTGTGTTATCGTGATCTTAACCGGAACACTGAGGTCAAAAGTAGATGCCGCTAGCTAGGTCAGTACCAGGGATTCCTCACCGCGTTTAGTAAGTACATAGAGTGTAGCGCTTACTTTGTGTCAAAATAAATTTCCCTTGAGTTGGAGTTTGCACTCTTGTTGTTTTTTTCACATATATATTTATATTTGCTGCCATCGCTGCGTGACTTACTCCCTTCGCTGGTGCTAAACTTCTGATGCCGTCTCTGATGCATCAGAACGAGGTTCCCATAGGAGCCTATGGAAGCGCACTCTTGTGAGCGCAATGCTTCCAAGTGAAAAAAAAAATTGTAATACCAGCGCACATTATTGTGTGCTAGTAATAAGCAGTGGAGCACAAATATCACTTTCATCAAAGCGATATTTAGCGCTCCACTTGTAATCTGGCCCAAAGTGTAATTGTTTTTTTCGTAAAATGGGCTGAACTTGAGCGTTCCATGGGTTTATATGAAACTGTCTCACTATTCCCAGAGTAATTAGTTAGAAGGTGGTGAGCTTTTCTCAAAACACTCAAGATACAATATACCCTAATAGAAAAACACATGCATAAAAAATAGAAGCGATTGTAAGATGCAATATGCAGAAAGCAGCATAATGTGATTTATATCGGCTGCAGGATTTCATTTTTAAAATGCCCCCCTGCTAATGTCGCTCTACGGAGCGGTGTCCCTTTCTGTCGAGCTCCATTACTTTATATAGCAGCCATCTCACCACTTACAGGGACTTCCCCATAAATATAATAATTCCACCATGGCAGCCCCTGCAAGGGTCAACATGAAAAATCACGTCTGATCTGGAAAGATTTAGAGAATTGGCCCCTAAGTTTCAGTAATGTTACTGCATCATTAAGACCAGTAAGTCATGTGACTAATGCCAAAAAGTATCCTTTGGCATCTTGTAAAGTTGGGAAGTATGGCTCAGTGATTTTGCATAATGATACACATCCCCTTGTCTCATGCCAAAACAGGGTTACAAAACACCTTGGTTAGCCCTCATCTTTATATGGTAATGCATTAAATGAACAGATATGCGTATTGGGTGTGTGTCTGCATGATGATGCTTGATCCATATGCAACACACTGATATTCACTCAGGGATAAAGTGCCAGAAACCACAGCTTTTAATATTAATGAGCTGTGCTGTGTTTCCATCTCTCATGCACACATTTCTTTTCTGTGTTGTTTTTAGAGAGAGAAAAAGCCCAACAACACATAAAGGTAGCACTGTAGCAGGATCCTATCACTTTAAGCAAATCTCTGGAGACTAGTACCGAGGATCATGTGATTACTGATTGATTGCAACACTGTTGGGAGCTGGTAAAAGCTGCAGAAGCAGAGTAGGCTGAGGTATATTCTAGGGAGGAATGTACATTTTGGATGACATCCTGCACTGCAGTGTGTATGACACTTGGACGAGAAAAAACTGCAGGACCTTTCCAAGGACAAAAGAATGAAGCTGTGCATGGACATAACGCATGAGGTCCAGGGGATTGAACATGCAGAGCTGGATTACGATAGAGTTCTGGTAAGTGAAATCTTATACTTAGTTAATTAAGTTCACCTCCTTGGCTAGTCAGTCTTCATTACTATCCATAACAAAGAGCTATGCGTGCTGCATACACAATGCTAATGCTTTACTATAGGAATAACAAGCCATTATAAGCACTGCCCGGGACTGCAAGTCACCTGAGCTCCCTAGCATCACACTAGGCAGCAGCAGTCCCCTAATATCAGTACAGATTCAGTCCTATAGAGAAGCACTATATAACACATGGATCTACAATAAAAAGCAGAGGTACTGAGCTATGCAGTGGGAATATGATTTAATTCCTTATACATAATTATTTATTATTTATATATTTATATTATATATATATATATATATATATTATAATATTATATTATATTATATATATATATATATATATATATTACCTTGTCAGTAAGGTTGTTGGTTAATACATGCATATATACTTTATGTTAAATTATGATTAGAAATACCTCCTGTAAAAAGGAATATTTGCAAATAGAAATTGCAAAAATGAATATCATATAATTTAAATATCTATCTATTGCTGTGTATATAGATATTTAAATTAGGGAGAAGCTCATGCATAATTTATTAACTCTGTCAGTACAGGTAAGAAAGAAAGTCAGGTATATGGAGACATATACAATGCCATTACATTCAAATGAGTCTGCTGTCTGTAAGGATTATATTGCAGAGGAATAATGCCCTCTATTGACTACAGGCTGCACAGAATCGGCTGCAACAGAGGACAGATGTTTCAGCTATGCAAAGCTGCACACATTACCTCAATTTATAAGATCACATGGCAGGGCATGTATATAGGTTTGTATGCATGCCTGATGTGTGTATGTTTATACAGAACAAAATGCTCAGCACTCACTGTTACAATTGCGGATCTAAATAACTTTATTGAAATATTTTAACCTACAAAGGTGACTTGGTTAAGCAGATACACATTAGCTAACATAAGAATATACAGTATATGTATTCCCTGTCTCAATATAGCTGAAGGGCACACAAATAGCCAGCTCAGCAATGCTTTTTCCACCCAGGTTGTGTTTCAGAGTGGTTCAGGTTCTGCGTTCACTCTCATTTAACCTTAAGTGATGACCTGTGCTTTCATAATATTATGAGCAAAATGTCATATACACATACAGAAATACATTATATGAGATATGTCATTTTTTTCTAAAAACAGTAAAATAAATCAAATCTTTGCATATAGATAAAGCATAACCTACTGACACATTCACATAAAATATAGATGAATAAACTGATTAACTCACAGAAGCAAATTTATCTTACTGATTTATATTTCTATCTAATAAGTTGATAATGCACTGGGAGTTTAGTTTCTAAAAATCTAGTTTCATTTTTAAAAAATAAATTTACATTTGCAACTGTTTCAAAAAACATTGTTGTAGGAAGAAAAATATTTTTTAAAATGGAATGATATCTTTAGATTTATTAGAACTGGATACAATATAAATATGTATATAGTTTGGTATGTGCGTAGATATATATATAGATATCCAGAGATTTATATAGAATTTTATTACAGCTTATTTTTCAAAGTCCTTAAAATGAGCATAAAACACAGTGGTACCTATAGGTGTCTACCAATGATTTCACTATTTATTTATTTATTTATTTATTTATTTATGTATTTATTCCTTATGACAATAGTAAAACACCTTCAGGTAACTTAAAATCATTGATGCAAAAACAAAACATCTTTAGATTATATAGTTTTGAATTACTGACTCTAGATAGCTTAAGAACTGCAATGATTTCAGCTCCACAACAGGACTTTACTTGTGTGTTTAACTCCTTTAAATTTATAGTTATGGTCAATAATCCAAAAATTGCACGCAGTAACTAATTTGAGCTTGTGATTTTTACTTTAAAGTTTCCCTTTAAAAAACTTGAAACTAAGTATCTTTGTTATTTTATTGCATGAGCTTGACAAAATCCAGGTGCCAGCTGGGAGGCAAAGCTCATTTTACCCCAGTTCCCTATTTTATAGATTAGTCTATGTATATTTAGAAGGAAAACAAGTAAGAAATACTTGCAAAAAAGTGTACAAATAATAATTGTAGTCTATGTATATGCCTAAACCAAAAATCCTTGCCTGGCTACTACAAATTCTGTAGTTTGCTCCTTAGATTTTTTTTAACTGCCCATTTTTTTTCTTTCATGAGTCTGATAGCAAAACTTTATAATTTACTTCTATTATTAGATTTGCTTCATTCTCTTTGTATCCTTTGTTGAATGAGCAAAAACGTACTACTGGGTGTTTGCTGAACACGTCAGATGAGCCAATGACAAGAGGTATATATGTGCACCCACCAATCAGCAGCTAGCTCCCAGTAGTGCGTTGCTGCTCCTGAGCTTTTCAACAAAGGATACCAGAAGAATAAAATTGGAAAAGTTGTTCAAAATTACATACTCTATCTGAATCATACAACTTTAGTGTTGAGTTAACTGTCCCTTTAAATTTAAAATTGTTGAGCCTTTTTTTTAAAGCCTTTACATGTGTTATGTGTGGATATATCTACGCACCCATAAATGCTAAAGAATGCTGTATTATTACGTCATGATTTATTATGACATTCTGTAACAATTATTACCTTTGGGCTTTATGGAGGATTTTTACTGCTATGTATCACTTGGTGTTAATAAATTAAGTAACCATTAGAAACAATCAGTAAATGTGTTTGCAAGCATTTATGTATGCACTGCACTCACTTAAATGGTTTTTATTGGTTTAATAACTACAATTATGATAGTTTGATTTAACTCAGCTTTAATTAAGGGTGATCTGTAAAGTATTATTAACTTGACCATAACTTGCTCAAACCGTCATGTTATTGCTTTTACTGCTAATAACTCTATCTTCAAATAGCAACTTTATGTATCCTTACTAGGAGTTGTAGCATTTCAACTGCCCTCAAATTTGTAAAATGGCTACATATATACAGTATGAATTTTTATTGGGACAATGCACAAAGTATCTCTTTCTGTATGAGTCCCAATATCTGCCTGTGTCTGTCTACATCCAGTTAAAATGTTACTGTACAAACCAAAATGATACCAATTCTAATATAGCAGCAAATCAAAGCACTTCCAATGAGGAAATAAAGAGCAGTGAAATTACTGTATACTCCACTGTCTCCTCTAAATTGTCACCATTAGAGCAAAAATACTAAAAATGATGTTATTTAAACATGAGATGATAAACATCTGAAATGTCTGTTCCTAAGAAAACCATATTTTCCTGTTTTAATACATTTATTTGATATATAATAAATATGTAGACTTTATTACAAGCAACAGCTTTTCCAGTGAGTATTGTCATAGTACTACTCAATGTTTATCTTTTATTTTCTGCATGTTATTCACCCTAAAAGGAAAGGAAACCCCAACAATTTCTTTCATGATTTGGATAGAACATTTTTAATCAACTTTCCAATTTACTTTTATTATCAAATGTGTTTCACTCTCTTGTTATCCTTTGCTGAAGGAACATGGCAGTTAGCCTATCACAAGAGACAAATTTGTGAAGGCACCAGTAAGCACTTGTGAAGGATATTTGTGTATTCTTTTCAACAATGGATACTAAGAGAATAAAGCAAATGTGAAAATAGAAGCAAAATTAAAAGTATCTTAAAATGATATGCTCTATCCGAATCATGCAAGTTTACTTTTGACTTTCCTATCCCTTTAAGTTAGAAAACTCTCCTGACTATATAAAGAATATAAGGTGCATTTTGACAAGCTGGGTTTTGTGTGCGCATATAAAATCACATTAGAGAGTTACAATATTATTTTATCTTCTTTTCAATCTTTAAATGAAAATTCTAATACACATATGACAAGCACTCATTCATTAGTGAGTTTTGCAATAATGATAACGATAATTATAATAATTAGATAACTATGTGCATAACTCCTATAAAGCAGTCACATGACCCTGCCAATCACCAGCTTCTCATTCTCAAGCCGGACTTTACGTATTTGTTTAACCTATTTGTAGAGGTTGCAAAAATTGATATCTATGGTCAATAAAACAAAAGTTATATGTTCTAACTAATTAGAGCCTGTCAATTTGGCAATAAGATATCCCTTTAAGTTCTTTTTTCCATATTTGTAATGTTAGCTACGTTTTAATCTAAGCTAATATATTATTTAATTTATATCTAACAATTAAACAGCCATATGCACTTGTGTGTTAAAGCATGTCATTTTAAGACTATTATGGCCCTCCAAAAATATAGTTTTAAAGTGCATATGTACTAATTTCACATATGGATCTATAACCTTAAAGGGACATGAAACCCATATTTTTTCTTTCATGATTTAGATAGAGCATGCAATTTTAAACAACTTTCCAATTTACTTCTTTTATCTGATTTACTTCATTCTTTTGATATCCTTTGTTTAAAAGCATATCTAGATAGGCTCAGTAGATGCTTATTGGAGGCTGCACATAGATGCCTCTTATGATTGGCTCATTCATATGCATTGCTATTTCTTCAACAAAGGATATTTAAAGAATGAAGCAAATTAGATAATAGAAGTAAATCAGAATGTTTTTTAAAACTGTATTCTCTATCTGAATCATGAAAGAACATTTTTGGGTTTCCTGACCCTTTAAAAGTGAGAGCAGTCAAGATGGCTTCCTCCATATGTGTGTCATTTTGTGGTACCAATTCATCAATGTATGCAATCTCCATGAAATTACTAGATTTAGAGAGAAAGCTCTGTCTATGGGGAACATAGTGATTACATTAATCGAAATACATTTGGATAACTCTTAATTACATTATTTTCTTGTCTATTGCCAACATCTTTAGCACATATATAATATTTATTTGCATGATGTCATTCCAGGTCCAGGCATAAAAAAGCCTCCGTTGTGCTGAAGAAGTATGGGAATCTCGGCCTCACAAGCTGTCTACATTGTTTTTGAAGTGCTGATCGCCTTGGTATCTGTGCTTGGGAATATACTGGTGATCTGGGCAGTGATTGTTAACCAAGCCTTAAGAGATACAACATTCTTATTCATTGTGTCCCTGGCTGTAGCTGATATTGCAGTAGGGGCTCTTGTGATACCACTTGCCATCATAATTAGCATTGGACTAGAAGCAGAATTTTACAGTTGTTTAATTGGTGCCTGCGTTGTTCTTATATTAACTCAGAGTTCTATATTGGCATTGCTGGCTATTGCAGTGGACAGGTATCTTAGAGTCAAGATCCCAACAAGGTTAGTGGATTATTTTAATTTACTCTAATTAAAAATATATACTTTATATTATTGTTTTTTTATTATTAAGGTTTTTAATTAATTACTTTTCACTCACTTTAAAGGTAGTGATGTTTTCTTTGTATAATTAGATCATTTTTGTATTGCATTTATGACTATACCATAACCACATTTTGACTTTCATGGGCCCTGGGAACTTTTGCCTTTAGGGGCCCCTTTCTCAATAAACAAATATTAAAAAACATTTTATTACTGCTTTGGTATAATGATGACTATAATCCAGGCTGGATTATATTTGTCTTGATGCCAATGCAGTATTTATCTCACTTACTGCAAGATGTGGGCTGTGCTGAGGCTAAGCGGTTCTACCATCCAGCATCATACATTTCTCACTTATGGCCGGGCACCTTTGCTGCTAAAGGAGGCCCCCTTTGCCCCCCAACTGTAAAACACACTCCATGATGTAAGGCGGAGCCTGTGGTGTTGATAGGCAGTGTAACTGACAAATGCAGGTGGGGAGTGGCAGACTGTGAGAGACCCCACCATGGAGCAAAGCTCAGGACTTCAGGAGATATATTCTAAGTAATATCATCAGAAATATCATCTTTCTGGATTAGGAATGTGGGGAAATTTTTTATTTTAAATCTCAAAAGAAAATGTAAAGATCTTTTGGGCTCCTACTGTATTGTGGGCAGTAGGCACTGTGATTACTGTGCCTGATGGATAAGTTGGCACTGCCGTCTGCCTATACTTATGTGTTAAACTCCAGTAAAGTCAGCTCTTGAATGTCAATGCACTACTGGTCTAGAGCTGAAAAAGGCTGCTGAGCCAATCAGAGGTAGCATATGGTAGTTTATTGACAATCTAGACAGGTTTATAGACAATGGCGTAAGAAAAAAATGCTCTAATGCATTACAGGGTTGTCTGATTGCATCTTTGTATCCCTTTAAGATATTTTGATAATTATATGGCTAACTGCAGTATTGTACAATCCAATTGCGTCTGTGGTTTAGCTTTAATTTTGGAAATACAGAGTCATTTGCTTTGAAACAGTGTAAGATTACCACAAGTACAACCCTAATTAATGCTTGTTCTCAACATGGAACTTTTTTTTTACTTGACTTTGAACTAAGCTAAGCTGGGTTTAGAACAGTAATGCTGTGTCTCTTTCATTACTGATATTATTGTTTGATTTTAATATAGGTCTTGTTCCACAGAGACAGCAGTTTAATTTTGGAGCAATCCCGGGATTTTATACTTGACACTATAAGAACAGATGTTATATGAAGACATCTGCTGTTTGAAGCTATATGAAAACATATACAGTTAAATACAATTGTAGATTTACATCTTTGAAATCAGAATTTTGGAAACATAAGGGGTTAATAATAGAAATTAATTTACTTTTTATGGTCCTGTTTATTAAAGTTAAAGGAACATGAAACTCAGTTTTTTTATTTTTATGATACAGATAGAGCATGCACTTTTAATCAACTTTCTATTTTACTTCTATTATCTAATTTGAGATTTTCTTTTGTTCTTTTAATGTCTTTTGTTGAAAAACAGGAAAGCAAGCTGAGGAGTGTGCACATGTCTGGTGAACTATATGGCAGCAGTTTTGCAAAAATGTTATACATATGCAAGAGCACTATATAGCAGCACTATTTCCTGCAGTGTAGTGCTGCAAACACCTACCTAGGAATCTCTTTAACAAAGAATACCATGGGAACGATGCTAATTTAATAATAGAAGTAAATTGGAAACGTTTTTAATATTGTATGTTCTGTCTGAATCACAAAAGAAAATGTTTCCCTTTAAAGGAACATAATAGTCAAAAAAAAGGGATAGAAAAGTAAAAAATGAAATGTGCATGGGTTAATTTCAATTTGAAATAGAAGTATTTTTGCGTCAAACTTCCATCAGTAAAAATGCTTCTAGTAAAAGTTATTACTGTCTTTCTGTGGCATACGCGCATATCCTGTGAGGGCCGTGCACCAGTATTTAAACACCATGCCTGCTCAAAGAGGGGAAAGTAGTGTGTATTTCTTCTGTGAAGATATAATTTGTGTCATGCAAGTCACCGCTGACTCTATACGAAGGTGTGGTGATTCAATGCTGGTTCACGGACCCTCACAGGATGTGCACATGCCGCAGAAAAACAATAATATGTTTTACTAGAAACATTTTTGCTAAAATGCTTCTGTTTAAAAATTTTAATGCACCCATGCATATTTACCTTTAAAGGGACAGGAAACCTCAAACATTTCATTCATGATTCAGATAGAACATAGAATTTGAAACAATTTTCAAATGTACTTTTATTATCAAATATGCTTCATTCTCTTGTTATCCTTTGAGCAAAGGAACAGCATTGCTCTACTGGCAGCTAGATGAACACATCTAGTTAGCCAATCACTAGTGTAGGATATGTGCGTACTCATTTTCAACAATGGATACTAAATGAACAAAGCCCATTTGAAAATAGAAGTGATTTTAAAAGTGTCTTAAAATTACATGCTATATCTGATTCTTGTTAGTTTAATTTTGACTTTCCTGTCCCTTTAAATGCATCAGAGTAGAAGCATGTTTAGCAATTCACATGTATTACCAAAAATGTTTCTAGTAAAAGCAAGCAATATTCCAGTGATAGCTTTTCAGTATATAGGCACATGGCGCATATCTAGATGCACACCTGCATTCACATTGTATCGTTAATTACACAGTTTGAGTCTTATATGCGCTGAAAATGACCCTTTGCTCTGTGTACCCATGCGCATAAAAACCTGACTGAATCAGCCATAGCTTTTATAAGAAGCATTGTTGCTAATACATGTGTAATGCAAAAAGGATTCTATTAAAAACTGAAATGCACTTATGTGCGCTCCAGTATTGACTGTTATGTCCATATAAATCTGTAGAGTGAGACTCTTTGTTGTGCTGTTGAGTGTTATTTTATGTATGGAGTTAAAGAGACATGGACTTCATTTCTTAAACAGTGGGGGAAAAAACACTCAATAAAGAGACCTGATACAAAGGGGCCGAATTATCATTACCATAACTTGTCTGCCTGCTCTGAGGCTGCGGACATCAATCCGCCCGATCTTATACGATCGGGCTGATTGACACCCCCTGCTAGCAGCCGATTGGCCGCAAATCTGCAGGGGGCGGCATTGCACAAGCAGTTCACAAGAACTGCTTGTGCAATGATAAATGCTGTCGGCATTTATCGATGTGCGAAGGACATGATACGCTACATCGTATCATGTCCGCTCGCACATTAATAAATTGGCCCCAAAGTGTATCTAATTAAAACCAATGATAAATAATATTCAGGTTTAGAAATTATAGTCACAAATCTATTGCACTAATTTGGTACTCTTCAATCATGCAAAGAATTAGCTAAATGTTATAGTTTATGTAACTTGTAGTTTAACACGTATATGTTCATGTACATATAGATAGATAGGTAGATATTTTATTATAAATATATATATAATTCACCATTGGTTTTTTTTAAATACAGATACAATAT